>NC_133129.1:9041849-9394918 GCF_048418815.1 Hemitrygon akajei | reverse complement strand
CTCCCTGTCCATCTGCCTGCAACAGTGTTTAACCATCCACTCCCTCCCTGTCCATCTGCCTGCAACAGTCTTTAACCATCCACTCCCTCCCTGTCCATCTGCCTGCAACAGTCTTTAATCATCCACTCCCTCCCTGACCATCTTCAGCACAGTCTTTAACCATCCACTCCCTCCCTGTCCATCTGCCTGCAACAGTCTTTAACCATCCACTCCCTCCCTGTCCATCTTCATCACAGTCTTTAACCATCCACTCCCTCCCTGTCCATCTTCAGCACAGTCATTAACCATCCACTCCCTCCCTGTCCATCTTCAGCACAGTCTTTAACCATCCACTCCCTCCCTGTCCATCTTCATCACAGTCTTTAACCATCCACTCCCTCCCTGTGCATCTGCCTGCAACAGTCTTTAACCATCCACTCCCTCCCTGTCCATCTTCAGCACAGTCTTTAACCATCCACTCCCTCCCTGTCCATCTTCAGCACAGTCTTTAAGCATCCACTCCCTCCCTGTCCATCTGCCTGCAACAGTCCTTAAGCATCCACTCCCTCCCTGTCCATCTGCCTGCAACAGTCTTTAACCATCCACTTCCTCCCTGTCCATTTTCAGCACAGTCTTTAACCATCCACTCCCTCCCTGTCCATCTTCAGCACAGTCTTTAACCATCCACTCCCTCCCTGTCCATCTGCCTGCAACAGTGTTTAACCATCCACTCCCTCCCTGTCCATCTTCAGCACAGTCTTTAACCATCCACTCCCTCCCTGTCCATCTGCCTGCAACAGTCTTTAATCATCCACTCCCTCCCTGTCCATCTTCAGCATAGTCTTTAACCATCCACTCCCTCCCTGTCCATCTTCAGCACAGTCTTTAACCATCCACTCCCTCCCTGTCCATCTTCAGCATAGTCTTTAACTATCCACTCCCTCCCTGTCCATCTTCAGCACAGTCTTTAACCATCCACTCCCTCCCTGTCCATCTTCAGCACAGTCTTTAACCATCCACTCCCTCCCTGTCCATCTGCCTGCAACAGTCTTTAATCATCCACTCCCTCCCTGTCCATCTTCAGCACAGTCTTTAACCATCCACTCCCTCCCTGTCCATCTGCCTGCAACAGTCTTTAACCATCCACTCCCTCCCTGTCCATCTGCCTGCAACAGTCTTTAACCATCCACTCCCTCCCTGTCCATCTTCATCACAGTCTTTAACCATCCACTCCCTCCCTGTCCATCTGCCTGCAACAGTCTTTAACCATCCACTCCTTCCCTGTGCATCTGCCTGCAACAGTCTTTAACCATCCACTCCCTCCCTGTCCATCTTCAGCACAGTCTTTAACCATCCACTCCCTCCCTGTCCATCTTCAGCACAGTCTTTAAGCATCCACTCCCTCCCTGTCCATCTGCCTGCAACAGTCTTTAAGCATCCACTCCCTCCCTGTCCATCTGCCTGCAACAGTCTTTAACCATCCACTCCCTCCCTGTCCATCTTCAGCACAGTCTTTAACCATCCACTCCCTCCCTGTCCATCTTCAGCACAGTCTTTAACCATCCACTCCCTCCCTGTCCATCTTCAGCACAGTCTTTAACCATCCACTCCCTCCCTGTCCATCTGCCTGCAACAGTCTTTAACCATCCACTCCCTCCCTTTCCATCTTCAGCACAGTCTTTAACCATCCACTCCCGCCCTGTCCATCTTCAGCACAGTCTTTAACCATCCACTCCCTCCCTGTCCATCTTCAGCACAGTCTTTAACCATCCACTCCCTCCCTGTCCATCTTCAGCACAGTCTTTAACCATCCACTCCCTCCCTGTCCATCTTCAGCACAGTCTTTAACCATCCACTCCCTCCCTGTCCATCTTCAGCATAGTCTTTAACCATCCATTCCCTCCCTGTCCATCTTCAGCACAGTCTTTAACCATCCACTCCCTCTCTGTCCATCTTCAGCACAGTCTTTAACCATCCACTCCCTCCCTGTCCATCTTCAGCACAGTCTTTAACCATCCACTCCCTCCCTGCCCATCTTCAGCACAGTCTTTAATCATCCACTCCCTCCCTGTCCATCTTCAGCACTGTCTTTAACCATCCACTCCCTCCCTGTCCATCTTCAGCACAGTCTTTAACCATCCACTCCCTCCCTGTCCATCCTCAGCATAGTCTTTAACTATCCACTCCCTCCCTGTCCATCTTCAGCACAGTCTTTAACCATCCACTCCCTCCCTGTCCATCTTCAGCACAGTCTTTAACCATCCACTCCCTCCCTGTCCATCTGCCTGCAACAGTCTTTAATCATCCACTCCCTCCCTGTCCATCTTCAGCACAGTCTTTAACCATCCACTCCCTCCCTGTCCATCTGCCTGCAACAGTGTTTAACCATCCACTCCCTCCCTGTCCATCTGCCTGCAACAGTCTTTAACCATCCACTCCCTCCCTGTCCATCTGCCTGCAACAGTCTTTAATCATCCACTCCCTCCCTGACCATCTTCAGCACAGTCTTTAACCATCCACTCCCTCCCTGTCCATCTGCCTGCAACAGTCTTTAACCATCCACTCCCTCCCTGTCCATCTTCATCACAGTCTTTAACCATCCACTCCCTCCCTGTCCATCTTCAGCACAGTCATTAACCATCCACTCCCTCCCTGTCCATCTTCAGCACAGTCTTTAACCATCCACTCCCTCCCTGTCCATCTTCAGCACAGTCTTTAACCATCCACTCCCTCCCTGTCCATCTTCAGCACAGTCATTAACCATCCACTCCCTCTCCGTCCATCTTCAGCACAGTCTTTAACCATCCACTCCCTTCCTGTCCATTTTCAGCACAGTCTTTAACCATCCACTCCCTTCCTGTCCATCTTCAGCACAGTCTTTAACAATCCACTCCCTCCCTGTCCATCTTCAGCACAGTCTTTAACCATCCACTCCCTCCCTGTCCATCTTCAGCACAGTCTTTAACCATCCACTCCCTCCCTGTCCATCTTCAGCACAGTCTTTAACCATCCACTCGCTCCCTGTCCATCTTCAGCACAGTCTTTAACCATCCACTCCCTCCCTGTCCATCTTCAGCACAGTCTTTAACCATCCAATCCCTCCCTGTCCATCTTCAGCACAGTCTTTAACCATCCACTCCCTCCCTGTCCATCTTCAGCACAGTCTTTAACCATCCACTCCCTCCCTGTCCATCTTCAGCACAGTCTTTAACCATCCACTCCCTCCCTGTCCATCTTCAGCACAGTCTTTAACCATCCACTCCCTCCCTGTCCATCTTCAGCACAGTCTTTAACGATCCACTCCCTCCCTGTCCATCTGCCTGCAACAGTCTTTAACCATCCACTCCCTCCCTGTCCATCTTCAGCACAGTCTTTAACCATCCACTCCCTCCCTGTCCATCTGCCTGCAACAGTCTTTAATCATCCACTCCCTCCCTGTCCATCTTCAGCACAGTCTTTAACCATCCACTCCCTCCCTGTCCATCTTCAGCACAGTCTTTAACCATCCACTCCCTCCCTGTCCATCTGCCTGCAACAGTCTTTAATCATCCACTCCCTCCCTGTCCATCTTCAGCACAGTCTTTAACCATCCACTCCCTCCCTGTCCATCTGCCTGCAACAGTCTTTAACCATCCACTCCCTCCCTGTCCATCTGCCTGCAACAGTCTTTAACCATCCACTCCCTCCCTGTCCATCTTCATCACAGTCTTTAACCATCCACTCCCTCCCTGTGCATCTGCCTGCAACAGTCTTTAACCATCCACTCCCTCCCTGTCCATCTTCAGCACAGTCTTTAACCATCCACTCCCTCCCTGTCCATCTTCAGCACAGTCTTTAAGCATCCACTCCCTCCCTGTCCATCTGCCTGCAACAGTCTTTAACCATCCACTTCCTCCCTGTCCATTTTCAGCACAGTCTTTAACCATCCACTCCCTCCCTGTCCATCTTCAGCACAGTCTTTAACCATCCACTCCCTCCCTGTCCATCTGCCTGCAACAGTGTTTAACCATCCACTCCCTCCCTGTCCATCTTCAGCACAGTCTTTAACCATCCACTCCCTCCCTGTCCATCTGCCTGCAACAGTCTTTAATCATCCACTCCCTCCCTGTCCATCTTCAGCATAGTCTTTAACCATCCACTCCCTCCCTGTCCATCTTCAGCACAGTCTTTAACCATCCACTCCCTCCCTGTCCATCTTCAGCATAGTCTTTAACTATCCACTCCCTCCCTGTCCATCTTCAGCACAGTCTTTAACCATCCACTCCCTCCCTGTCCATCTTCAGCACAGTCTTTAACCATCCACTCCCTCCCTGTCCATCTGCCTGCAACAGTCTTTAATCATCCACTCCCTCCCTGTCCATCTTCAGCACAGTCTTTAACCATCCACTCCCTCCCTGTCCATCTGCCTGCAACAGTCTTTAACCATCCACTCCCTCCCTGTCCATCTGCCTGCAACAGTCTTTAACCATCCACTCCCTCCCTGTCCATCTTCATCACAGTCTTTAACCATCCACTCCCTCCCTGTCCATCTGCCTGCAACAGTCTTTAACCATCCACTCCTTCCCTGTGCATCTGCCTGCAACAGTCTTTAACCATCCACTCCCTCCCTGTCCATCTTCAGCACAGTCTTTAACCATCCACTCCCTCCCTGTCCATCTTCAGCACAGTCTTTAAGCATCCACTCCCTCCCTGTCCATCTGCCTGCAACAGTCTTTAAGCATCCACTCCCTCCCTGTCCATCTGCCTGCAACAGTCTTTAACCATCCACTCCCTCCCTGTCCATCTTCAGCACAGTCTTTAACCATCCACTCCCTCCCTGTCCATCTTCAGCACAGTCTTTAACCATCCACTCCCTCCCTGTCCATCTTCAGCACAGTCTTTAACCATCCACTCCCTCCCTGTCCATCTGCCTGCAACAGTCTTTAACCATCCACTCCCTCCCTTTCCATCTTCAGCACAGTCTTTAACCATCCACTCCCGCCCTGTCCATCTTCAGCACAGTCTTTAACCATCCACTCCCTCCCTGTCCATCTTCAGCACAGTCTTTAACCATCCACTCCCTCCCTGTCCATCTTCAGCACAGTCTTTAACCATCCACTCCCTCCCTGTCCATCTTCAGCACAGTCTTTAACCATCCACTCCCTCCCTGTCCATCTTCAGCATAGTCTTTAACCATCCATTCCCTCCCTGTCCATCTTCAGCACAGTCTTTAACCATCCACTCCCTCTCTGTCCATCTTCAGCACAGTCTTTAACCATCCACTCCCTCCCTGTCCATCTTCAGCACAGTCTTTAACCATCCACTCCCTCCCTGCCCATCTTCAGCACAGTCTTTAATCATCCACTCCCTCCCTTTCCATCTTCAGCACTGTCTTTAACCATCCACTCCCTCCCTGTCCATCTTCAGCACAGTCTTTAACCATCCACTCCCTCCCTGTCCATCTTCAGCATAGTCTTTAACTATCCACTCCCTCCCTGTCCATCTTCAGCAGAGTCTTTAACCATCCACTCCCTCCCTGTCCATCTTCAGCACAGTCTTTAACCATCCACTCCCTCCCTGTCCATCTGCCTGCAACAGTCTTTAATCATCCACTCCCTCCCTGTCCATCTTCACCACAGTCTTTAACCATCCACTCCCTCCCTGTCCATCTGCCTGCAACAGTGTTTAACCATCCACTCCCTCCCTGTCCATCTGCCTGCAACAGTCTTTAATCATCCACTCCCTCCCTGACCATCTTCAGCACAGTCTTTAACCATCCACTCCCTCCCTGTCCATCTGCCTGCAACAGTCTTTAACCATCCACTCCCTCCCTGTCCATCTGCCTGCAACAGTCTTTAACCATCCACTCCCTCCCTGTCCATCTTCATCACAGTCTTTAACCATCCACTCCCTCCCTGTCCATCTGCCTGCAACAGTCTTTAACCATCCACTCCTTCCCTGTGCATCTGCCTGCAACAGTCTTTAACCATCCACTCCCTCCCTGTCCATCTTCAGCACAGTCTTTAACCATCCACTCCCTCCCTGTCCATCTTTAGCACAGTCTTTAAGCATCCACTCCCTTCCTGTCCATCTGCCTGCAACAGTCTTTAAGCATCCACTCCCTCCCTGTCCATCTGCCTGCAACAGTCTTTAACCATCCACTCCCTCCCTGTCCATCTTCAGCACAGTCTTTAACCATCCACTCCTTCCTGTCCATCTTCAGCACAGTCTTTAACCATCCACTCCCTCCCTGTCCATCTGCCTGCAACAGTCTTTAACCATCCACTCCCTCCCTTTCCATCTTCAGCACAGTCTTTAACCATCCACTCCCGCCCTGTCCATCTTCAGCACAGTCTTTAACCATCCACTCCCTCCCAGTCCATCTTCAGCACAGTCTTTAACCATCCACTCCCTCCCTGTCCATCTTCAGCACAGTCTTTAACCATCCACTCCCTCCCTGTCCATCTTCAGCACAGTCTTTAACCATCCACTCCCTCCCTGTCCATCTTCAGCACAGTCTTTAACCATCCACTCCCTCCCTGTCCATCTTCAGCACAGTCTTTAACCATCCACTCCCTCCCTTTCCATCTTCAGCACAGTCTTTAACCATCCACTCCCGCCCTGTCCATCTTCAGCACAGTCTTTAACCATCCACTCCCTCCCTGTCCATCTTCAGCACAGTCTTTAACCATCCACTCCCTCCCTGTCCATCTTCAGCACAGTCTTTAACCATCCACTCCCTCCCTGTCCATCTTCAGCACAGTCTTTAACCATCCACTCCCTCCCTGTCCATCTTCAGCACAGTCTTTAAACATCCACTCCCTCCCTGTCCATCTGCCTGCAACAGTCTTTAACCATCCACTCCCTCCCTGTCCATCTTCAGCACAGTCTTTAACCATCCACTCCCTCCCTGTCCATCTTCAGCACAGTCTTTAACCATCCACTCCCTCCCTGTCCATCTGCCTGCAACAGTCTTTAACCATCCACTCCCTCCCTTTCCATCTTCAGCACAGTCTTTAACCATCCACTCCCGCCCTGTCCATCTTCAGCACAGTCTTTAACCATCCACTCCCTCCCTGTCCATCTGCCTGCAACAGTCTTTAACCATCCACTCCCTCCCTGTCCATCTTCAGCACAGTCTTTAACCATCCACTCCCTCCCTGTCCATCTGCCTGCAACAGTCTTTAATCATCCACTCCCTCCCTGTCCATCTTCAGCACAGTCTTTAACCATCCACTCCCTCCCTGTCCATCTTCAGCACAGTCTTTAACCATCCACTCCCTCGCTGTCCATCTGCCTGCAACAGTCTTTAAGCATCCACTCCCTCCCTGTCCATCTTCAGCACAGTCTTTAACCATCCACTCCCTCCCTGTCCATCTGCCTGCAACAGTCTTTAACCATCCACTCCCTCCCTGTCCATCTGCCTGCAACAGTCTTTAACCATCCACTCCCTCCCTGTCCATCTTCATCACAGTCTTTAACCATCCACTCCCTCCCTGTCCATCTGCCTACAACAGTCTTTAACCATCCACTCCTTCCCTGTGCATCTGCCTGCAACAGTCTTTAACCATCCACTCCCTCCCTGTCCATCTTCAGCACAGTCTTTAACCATCCACTCCCTCCCTGTCCATCTTCAGCACAGTCTTTAAGCATCCACTCCCTCGCTGTCCATCTGCCTGCAACAGTCTTTAAGCATCCACTCCCTCCCTGTCCATCTGCCTGCAACAGTCTTTAACCATCCACTCCCTCCCTGTCCATCTTCAGCACAGTCTTTAACCATCCACTCCTTCCTGTCCATCTTCAGCACAGTCTTTAACCATCCACTCCCTCCCTGTCCATCTTCAGCACAGTCTTTAACCATCCACTCCCTCCCTGTCCATCTGCATGCAACAGTCTTTAACCATCCACTCCCTCCCTTTCCATCTTCAGCACAGTCTTTAACCATCCACTCCCGCCCTGTCCATCTTCAGCACAGTCTTTAACCATCCACTCCCTCCCTGTCCATCTTCAGCACAGTCTTTAACCATCCACTCCTTCCCTGTCCATCTTCAGCACAGTCTTTAACCATCCACTCCCTCCCTGTCCATCTTCAGCACAGTCTTTAACCATCCACTCCCTCCCTGTCCATCTTCAGCACAGTCTTTAACCATCCACTCCCTCCCTGTCCATCTTCAGCACAGTCTTTAACCATCTACTCCCTCCCTGTCCATCTTCAGCACAGTCTTTAACCATCCACTCCCTCCCTGTCCATCTTCAGCACAGTCTTTAACCATCCACTCCCTCCCTGTCCATCTTCAGCACAGTCTTTAACCATCCACTCCCTCACTGTCCATCTTCAGCACAGTCTTTAACCATCCACTCCCTCCCTGTCCATCTTCAGCACAGTCTTTAACCATCCACTCCCTCCCTGTCCATCTTCAGCACAGTCTTTAACCATCCACTCCCTCCCTGTCCATCTTCAGCACAGTCTTTAACCATCCACTCCCTCCCTGTCCATCTTCATCACAGTCTTTAACCATCCACTCCCTCCCTGTCCATCTTCAGCACAGTCTTCAACCATCCACTCCCTCCCTGTCCATCTTCAGCACAGTCTTTAACCATCCACTCCCTCCCTGTCCATCTTCAGCACAGTCTTTAACCATCCACTCCCTCCCTGTCCATCTTCAGCACAGTCTTTAAGCATCCACTCCCTCCCTGTCCATCTGCCTGCAACAGTCTTTAAGCATCCACTCCCTCCCTGTCCATCTGCCTGCAACAGTCTTTAACCATCTACTCCCTCCCTGACCATCTTCAGCACAGTCTTTAACCATCCACTCCCTCCCTGCCCATCTTCAGCACAGTCTTTAATCATCCACTCCCTCCCTGTCCATCTTCAGCACTGTCTTTAACCATCCACTCCCTCCCTGTCCATCTTCAGCACAGTCTTTAACCATCCACTCCCTCCCTGTCCATCTTCAGCATAGTCTTTAACTATCCACTCCCTCCCTGTCCATCTTCAGCACAGTCTTTAACCATCCACTCCCTCCCTGTCCATCTTCAGCACAGTCTTTAACCATCCACTCCCTCCCTGTCCATCTGCCTGCAACAGTCTTTAATCATCCACTCCCTCCCTGTCCATCTTCAGCACAGTCTTTAACCATCCACTCCCTCCCTGTCCATCTGCCTGCAACAGTCTTTAACCATCCACTCCCTCCCTGTCCATCTGCCTGCAACAGTCTTTAACCATCCACTCCCTCCCTGTCCATCTTCATCACAGTCTTTAACCATCCACTCCCTCCCTGTCCATCTGCCTGCAACAGTCTTTAACCATCCACTCCTTCCCTGTGCATCTGCCTGCAACAGTCTTTAACCATCCACTCCCTCCCTGTCCATCTTCAGCACAGTCTTTAACCATCCACTCCCTCCCTGTCCATCTTCAGCACAGTCTTTAAGCATCCACTCCCTCCCTGTCCATCTGCCTGCAACAGTCTTTAAGCATCCACTCCCTCCCTGTCCATCTGCCTGCAACAGTCTTTAACCATCCACTCCCTCACTGTCCATCTTCAGCACAGTCTTTAACCATCCACTCCCTCCCTGTCCATCTTCAGCACAGTCTTTAACCATCCACTCCCTCCCTGTCCATCTTCAGCACAGTCTTTAACCATCCACTCCCTCCCTGTCCATCTGCCTGCAACAGTCTTTAACCATCCACTCCCTCCCTTTCCATCTTCAGCACAGTCTTTAACAATCCACTCCCGCCCTGTCCATCTTCAGAACAGTCTTTAACCATCCACTCCCTCCCTGTCCATCTTCAGCACAGTCTTTAACCATCCACTCCCTCCCTGTCCATCTGCCTGCAACAGTCTTTAACCATCCACTCCCTCCCTTTCCATCTTCAGCACAGTCTTTAACAATCCACTCCCGCCCTGTCCATCTTCAGAACAGTCTTTAACCATCCACTCCCTCCCTGTCCATCTTCAGCACAGTCTTTAACCATCCACTCCCTCCCTGTCCATCTTCAGCACAGTCTTTAACCATCCACTCCCTCCCTGTCCATCTTCAGCACAGTCTTTAACCATCCACTCCCTCCCTGTCCATCTTCAGCATAGTCTTTAACCATCCATTCCCTCCCTGTCCATCTTCAGCACAGTCTTTAACCATCCACTCCCTCTCTGTCCATCTTCAGCACAGTCTTTAACCATCCACTCCCTCCCTGTCCATCTTCAGCACAGTCTTTAACCATCCACTCCCTCCCTGTCCATCTTCAGCACAGTCTTTAACCATCCACTCCCTCCCTGTCCATCTTCAGCACAGTCTTTAACCATCCACTCCCTCCCTGTCCATCTTCAGCACAGTCTTTAGCCATCCACTCCCTCCCTGTCCATCTGCCTGCAACAGTCTTTAACCATCCACTCCCTCCCTGTCCGTCTTCAGCACAGTCTTTAACCATCCACTCCCTCCCTGTCCATCTGCCTGCAACAGTCTTTAATCATCCACTCCCTCCCTGTCCATTTCAGCACAGTCTTTAACCATCCACTCCCTCCCTGTCCATCTTCAGCACAGTCTTTAACCATCCACTCCCTCCCTGTCCATCTTCAGCACAGTCTTTAACCATCCACTCCCTCACTGTCCATCTTCAGCACAGTCTTTAACCATCCACTCCCTCCCTGTCCATCTTCAGCACAGTCTTTAACCATCCACTCCCTCCCTGTCCATCTGCCTGCAACAGTCTTTAATCATCCACTCCCTCCCTGTCCATCTTCAGCATAGTCTTTAACCATCCACTCCCTCCCTTTCCATCTTCAGCACAGTCTTTAACCATCCACTCCCTCCCTGTCCATCTTCAGCATAGTCTTTAACTATCCACTCCCTCCCTGTCCATCTTCAGCACAGTCTTTAACCATCCACTCCCTCCCTGTCCATCTTCAGCACAGTCTTTAACCATCCACTCCCTCCCTGTCCATCTGCCTGCAACAGTCTTTAATCATCCACTCCCTCCCTGTCCATCTTCAGCACAGTCTTTAACCATCCACTCCCTCCCTGTCCATCTGCCTGCAACAGTCTTTAACCATCCACTCCCTCCCTGTCCATCTGCCTGCAACAGTCTTTAACCATCCACTCCCTCCCTGTCCATCTTCATCACAGTCTTTAACCATCCACTCCCTCCCTGTCCATCTGCCTGCAACAGTCTTTAACCATCCACTCCTTCCCTGTGCATCTGCCTGCAACAGTCTTTAACCATCCACTCCCTCCCTGTCCATCTTCAGCACAGTCTTTAACCATCCACTCCCTCCCTGTCCATCTTCAGCACAGTCTTTAAGCATCCACTCCCTCCCTGTCCATCTACCTGCAACAGTCTTTAAGCATCCACTCCCTCCCTGTCCATCTGCCTGCAACAGTCTTTAACCATCCACTCCCTCCCTGTCCATCTTCAGCACAGTCTTTAACCATCCACTCCCTCCCTGTCCATCTTCAGTACAGTCTTTAACCATCCACTCCCTCCCTGTCCATCTTCAGCACAGTCTTTAACCATCCACTCCCTCCCTGTCCATCTGCCTGCAACAGTCTTTAACCATCCACTCCCTCCCTTTCCATCTTCAGCACAGTCTTTAACCATCCACTCACGCCCTGTCCATCTTCAGCACAGTCTTTAACCATCCACTCCCTCCCTGTCCATCTTCAGCACAGTCTTTAACCATCCACTCCCTCCCTGTCCATCTTCAGCACAGTCTTTAACCATCCACTCCCTCCCTGTCCATCTTCAGCACAGTCTTTAACCATCCACTCCCTCCCTGTCCATCTTCAGCATAGTCTTTAACCATCCATTCCCTCCCTGTCCATCTTCAGCACAGTCTTTAACCATCCACTCCCTCTCTGTCCATCTTCAGCACAGTCTTTAACCATCCACTCCCTCCCTGTCCATCTTCAGCACAGTCTTTAACCATCCACTCCCTCCCTGCCCATCTTCAGCACAGTCTTTAATCATCCACTCCCTCCCTGTCCATCTTCAGCACTGTCTTTAACCATCCACTCCCTCCCTGTCCATCTTCAGCACAGTATTTAACCATCCACTCCCTCCCTGTCCATCTTCAGCATAGTCTTTAACTATCCACTCCCTCCCTGTCCATCTTCAGGACAGTCTTTAACCATCCACTCCCTCCCTGTCCATCTTCAGCACAGTCTTTAACCATCCACTCCCTCCCTGTCCATCTGCCTGCAACAGTCTTTAATCATCCACTCCCTCCCTGTCCATCTTCAGCACAGTCTTTAACCATCCACTCCCTCCCTGTCCATCTGCCTGCAACAGTCTTTAACCATCCACTCCCTCCCTGTCCATCTGCCTGCAACAGTCTTTAATCATCCACTCCCTCCCTGACCATCTTCAGCACAGTCTTTAACCATCCACTCCCTCCCTGTCCATCTGCCTGCAACAGTCTTTAACCATCCACTCCCTCCCTGTCCATCTGCCTGCAACAGTCTTTAACCATCCACTCCCTCCCTGTCCATCTTCAGCACAGTCTTTAACCATCCACTCCCTCCCTGTCCATCTTCAGCACAGTCTTTAACCATCCACTCCCTCCCTGTCCATCTTCAGCATAGTCTTTAACCATCCATTTCCTCCCTGTCCATCTTCAGCACAGTCTTTAACCATCCACTCCCTCTCTGTCCATCTTCAGCACAGTCTTTAACCATCCACTCCCTCCCTGTCCATCTTCAGCACAGTCTTTAACCATCCACTCCCTCCCTGCCCATCTTCAGCACAGTCTTTAATCATCCACTCCCTCCCTGTCCATCTTCAGCACTGTCTTTAACCATCCACTCCCTCCCTGTCCATCTTCAGCACAGTATTTAACCATCCACTCCCTCCCTGTCCATCTTCAGCATAGTCTTTAACTATCCACTCCCTCCCTGTCCATCTTCAGCACAGTCTTTAACCATCCACTCCCTCCCTGTCCATCTTCAGCACAGTCTTTAACCATCCACTCCCTCCCTGTCCATCGTCAGCACAGTCTTTAACCATCCACTCCCTCCCTGTCCATCTTCAGCACAGTCTTTAACCATCCACTCCCTCCCTGTCCATCTTCAGCATAGTCTTTAACTATCCACTCCCTCCCTGTCCATCTTCAGCACAGTCTTTAACCATCCACTCCCTCCCTGTCCATCTTCAGCACAGTCTTTAACCATCCACTCCCTCCCTGTCCATCTTCAGCACAGTCTTTAACCATCCACTCCCTCCCTGTCCATCTTCAGCACAGTCTTTAACCATCCACTCCCTCCCTGTCCATCTTCAGCATAGTCTTTAACCATCCATTCCCTCCCTGTCCATCTTCAGCACAGTCTTTAACCATCCACTCCCTCTCTGTCCATCTTCAGCACAGTCTTTAACCATCCACTCCCTCCCTGTCCATCTTCAGCACAGTCTTTAACCATCCACTCCCTCCCTGCCCATCTTCAGCACAGTCTTTAATCATCCACTCCCTCCCTGTCCATCTTCAGCACTGTCTTTAACCATCCACTCCCTCCCTGTCCATCATCAGCACAGTATTTAACCATCCACTCCCTCCCTGTCCATCTTCAGCATAGTCTTTAACTATCCACTCCCTCCCTGTCCATCTTCAGCACAGTCTTTAACCATCCACTCCCTCCCTGTCCATCTTCAGCACAGTCTTTAACCATCCACTCCCTCCCTGTCCATCTGCCTGCAACAGTCTTTAATCATCCACTCCCTCCCTGTCCATCTTCAGCACAGTCTTTAACCATCCACTCCCTCCCTGTCCATCTGCCTGCAACAGTCTTTAACCATCCACTCCCTCCCTGTCCATCTGCCTGCAACAGTCTTTAATCATCCACTCCCTCCCTGACCATCTTCAGCACAGTCTTTAACCATCCACTCCCTCCCTGTCCATCTGCCTGCAACAGTCTTTAACCATCCACTCCCTCCCTGTCCATCTGCCTGCAACAGTCTTTAACCATCCACTCCCTCCCTGTCCATCTTCATCACAGTCTTTAACCATCCACTCCCTCCCTGTCCATCTGCCTGCAACAGTCTTTAACCATCCACTCCTTCCCTGTGCATCTGCCTGCAACAGTCTTTAACCATCCACTCCCTCCCTGTCCATCTTCAGCACAGTCTTTAACCATCCACTCCCTCCCTGTCCATCTTCAGCACAGTCTTTAAGCATCCACTCCCTTCCTGTCCATCTGCCTGCAACAGTCTTTAAGCATCCACTCCCTCCCTGTCCATCTGCCTGCAACAGTCTTTAACCATCCACTCCCTCCCTGTCCATCTTCAGCACAGTCTTTAACCATCCACTCCTTCCTGTCCATCTTCAGCACAGTCTTTAACCATCCACTCCCTCCCTGTCCATCTTCAGCACAGTCTTTAACCATCCACTCCCTCCCTGTCCATCTTCAGCACAGTCTTTAACCATCCACTCCCTCCCTGTCCATCTTCAGCACAGTCTTTAACCATCCACTCCCTCCCTTTCCATCTTCAGCACAGTCTTTAACCATCCACTCCCGCCCTGTCCATCTTCAGCACAGTCTTTAACCATCCACTCCCTCCCTGTCCATCTTCAGCACAGTCTTTAACCATCCACTCCCTCCCTGTCCATCTTCAGCACAGTCTTTAACCATCCACTCCCTCCCTGTCCATCTTCAGCACAGTCTTTAACCATCCACTCCCTCCCTGTCCATCTTCAGCACAGTCTTTAAACATCCACTCCCTCCCTGTCCATCTGCCTGCAACAGTCTTTAACCATCCACTCCCTCCCTGTCCATCTTCAGCACAGTCTTTAACCATCCACTCCCTCCCTGTCCATCTTCAGCACAGTCTTTAACCATCCACTCCCTCCCTGTCCATCTGCCTGCAACAGTCTTTAACCATCCACTCCCTCCCTTTCCATCTTCAGCACAGTCTTTAACCATCCACTCCCGCCCTGTCCATCTTCAGCACAGTCTTTAACCATCCACTCCCTCCCTGTCCATCTGCCTGCAACAGTCTTTAACCATCCACTCCCTCCCTGTCCATCTTCAGCACAGTCTTTAACCATCCACTCCCTCCCTGTCCATCTGCCTGCAACAGTCTTTAATCATCCACTCCCTCCCTGTCCATCTTCAGCACAGTCTTTAACCATCCACTCCCTCCCTGTCCATCTTCAGCACAGTCTTTAACCATCCACTCCCTCCCTGTCCATCTGCCTGCAACAGTCTTTAATCATCCACTCCCTCCCTGTCCATCTTCAGCACAGTCTTTAACCATCCACTCCCTCCCTGTCCATCTGCCTGCAACAGTCTTTAACCATCCACTCCCTCCCTGTCCATCTGCCTGCAACAGTCTTTAACCATCCACTCCCTCCCTGTCCATCTTCATCACAGTCTTTAACCATCCACTCCCTCCCTGTCCATCTTCAGCATAGTCTTTAACTATCCACTCCCTCCCTGTCCATCTTCAGCACAGTCTTTAACCATCCACTCCCTCCCTGTCCATCTTCAGCACAGTCTTTAACCATCCACTCCCTCCCTGTCCATCTGCCTGCAACAGTCTTTAATCATCCACTCCCTCCCTGTCCATCTTCAGCACAGTCTTTAACCATCCACTCCCTCCCTGTCCATCTGCCTGCAACAGTCTTTAACCATCCACTCCCTCCCTGTCCATCTGCCTGCAACAGTCTTTAACCATCCACTCCCTCCCTGTCCATCTTCATCACAGTCTTTAACCATCCACTCCCTCCCTGCCCATCTTCAGCACAGTCTTTAATCATCCACTCCCTCCCTGTCCATCTTCAGCACTGTCTTTAACCATCCACTCCCTCCCTGTCCATCTTCAGCACAGTCTTTAACCATCCACTCCCTCCCTGTCCATCTTCAGCATAGTCTTTAACTATCCACTCCCTCCCTGTCCATCTTCAGCACAGTCTTTAACCATCCACTCCCTCCCTGTCCATCTTCAGCACAGTCTTTAACCATCCACTCCCTCCCTGTCCATCTGCCTGCAACAGTCTTTAATCATCCACTCCCTCCCTGTCCATCTTCAGCACAGTCTTTAACCATCCACTCCCTCCCTGTCCATCTGCCTGCAACAGTCTTTAACCATCCACTCCCTCCCTGTCCATCTGCCTGCAACAGTCTTTAACCATCCACTCCCTCCCTGTCCATCTTCAGCACAGTCTTTAACCATCCACTCCCTCCCTGTCCATCTTCAGCACAGTCTTTAACCATCCACTCCCTCCCTGTCCATCTTCAGCACAGTCTTTAACCATCCACTCCCTCCCTGTCCATCTGCCTGCAACAGTCTTTAACCATCCACTCCCTCCCTTTCCATCTTCAGCACAGTCTTTAACAATCCACTCCCGCCCTGTCCATCTTCAGAACAGTCTTTAACCATCCACTCCCTCCCTGTCCATCTTCAGCACAGTCTTTAACCATCCACTCCCTCCCTGTCCATCTTCAGCACAGTCTTTAACCATCCACTCCCTCCCTGTCCATCTTCAGCACAGTCTTTAACCATCCACTCCCTCCCTGTCCATCTTCAGCACAGTCTTTAAGCATCCACTCCCTCCCTGTCCATCTGCCTGCAACAGTCTTTAAGCATCCACTCCCTCCCTGTCCATATGCCTGCAACAGTCTTTAACCATCCACTCCCTCCCTGTCCATCTTCAGCACAGTCTTTAACCATCCACTCCCTCCCTGTCCATCTTCAGCACAGTCTTTAACCATCCACTCCCTCCCTGTCCATCTTCAGCACAGTCTTTAACCATCCACTCCCTCCCTGTCCATCTGCCTGCAACAGTCTTTAACCATCCACTCCCTCCCTTTCCATCTTCAGCACAGTCTTTAACCATCCACTCCCGCCCTGTCCATCTTCAGAACAGTCTTTAACCATCCACTCCCTCCCTGTCCATCTTCAGCACAGTCGTTAACCATCCACTCCCTCCCTGTCCATCTTCAGCACAGTCTTTAACCATCCACTCCCTCCCTGTCCATCTTCAGCACAGTCTTTAACCATCCACTCCCTCCCTGTCCATCTTCAGCATAGTCTTTAACCATCCATTCCCTCCCTGTCCATCTTCAGCACAGTCTTTAACCATCCACTCCCTCCCTGTCCATCTTCAGCACAGTCTTTAACCATCCACTCCCTCCCTGTCCATCCTCAGCACAGTCTTTAACCATCCACTCCCTCCCTGTCCATCTGCCTGCAACAGTCTTTAACCATCCACTCCCTCCCTGTCCATCTTCAGCACAGTCTTTAACCATCCACTCCCTCCCTGTCCATCTGCCTGCAACAGTCTTTAATCATCCACTCCCTCCCTGTCCATTTCAGCACAGTCTTTAACCATCCACTCCCTCCCTGTCCATCTTCAGCACAGTCTTTAACCATCCACTCCCTCCCTGTCCATCTGCCTGCAACAGTCTTTAATCATCCACTCCCTCCCTGTCCATCTTCAGCACAGTCTTTAACCATCCACTCCCTCCCTGTCCATCTGCCTGCAACAGTCTTTAACCATCCACTCCCTCCCTGTCCATCTGCCTGCAACAGTCTTTAACCATCCACTCCCTCCCTGTCCATCTTCATTACAGTCTTTAACCATCCACTCCCTCCCTGTCCATCTGCCTGCAACAGTCTTTAACCATCCACTCCTTCCCTGTGCATCTGCCTGCAACAGTCTTTAACCATCCACTCCCTCCCTGTCCATCTTCAGCACAGTCTTTAACCATCCACTCCCTCCCTGTCCATCTTCAGCACAGTCTTTAAGCATCCACTCCCTTCCTGTCCATCTGCCTGCAACAGTCTTTAAGCATCCACTCCCTCCCTGTCCATCTGCCTGCAACAGTCTTTAACCATCCACTCCCTCCCTGTCCATCTTCAGCACAGTCTATAACCATCCACTCCTTCCTGTCCATCTTCAGCACAGTCTTTAACTATCCACTCCCTCCCTGTCCATCTTCAGCACAGTCTTTAACCATCCACTCCCTCCCTGTCCATCTGCCTGCAACAGTCTTTAACCATCCACTCCCTCCCTTTCCATCTTCAGCACAGTCTTTAACCATCCACTCCCGCCCTGTCCATCTTCAGCACAGTCTTTAACCATCCACTCCCTCCCTGTCCATCTTCAGCACAGTCTTTAACCATCCACTCCCTCCCTGTCCATCTTCAGCACAGTCTTTAACCATCCACTCCCTCCCTGTCCATCTTCAGCACAGTCTTTAACCATCCACTCCCTCCCTGTCCATCTTCAGCACAGTCTTTAACCATCCACTCCCTCCCTGTCCATCTTCAGCACAGTCTTTAACCATCCACTCCCTCCCTTTCCATCTTCAGCACAGTCTTTAACCATCCACTCCCGCCCTGTCCATCTTCAGCACAGTCTTTAACCATCCACTCCCTCCCTGTCCATCTTCAGCACAGTCTTTAATCATCCACTCCCTCCCTGTCCATCTTCAGCACAGTCTTTAACAATCCACTCCCTCCCTGTCCATCTTCAGCACAGTCTTTAACCATCCACTCCCTCCCTGTCCATCTTCAGCACAGTCTTTAAACATCCACTCCCTCCCTGTCCATCTGCCTGCAACAGTCTTTAACCATCCACTCCCTCCCTGTCCATCTTCAGCACAGTCTTTGACCATCCACTCCCTCCCTGTCCATCTTCAGCACAGTCTTTAACCATCCACTCCCTCCCTGTCCATCTGCCTGCAACAGTCTTTAACCATCCACTCCCTCCCTTTCAATCTTCAGCACAGTCTTTAACCATCCACTCCCGCCCTGTCCATCTTCAGCACAGTCTTTAACCATCCACTCCCTCCCTGTCCATCTGCCTGCAACAGTCTTTAACCATCCACTCCCTCCCTGTCCATCTTCAGCACAGTCTTTAACCATCCACTCCCTCCCTGCCCATCTTCAGCACACTCTTTAATCATCCACTCCCTCCCTGTCCATCTTCAGCACTGTCTTTAACCATCCACTCCCTCCCTGTCCATCTTCAGCACAGTCTTTAACCATCCACTCCCTCCCTGTCCATCTTCAGCATAGTCTTTAACTATCCACTCCCTCCCTGTCCATCTTCAGCACAGTCTTTAACCATCCACTCCCTCCCTGTCCATCTTCAGCACAGTCTTTAACCATCCACTCCCTCCCTGTCCATCTGCCTGCAACAGTCTTTAATCATCCACTCCCTCCCTGTCCATCTTCAGCACAGTCTTTAACCATCCACTCCCTCCCTGTCCATCTGCCTGCAACAGTCTTTAACCATCCACTCCCTCCCTGTCCATCTGCCTGCAACAGTCTTTAACCATCCACTCCCTCCCTGTCCATCTTCATCACAGTCTTTAACCATCCACTCCCTCCCTGTCCATCTGCCTGCAACAGTCTTTAACCATCCACTCCTTCCCTGTGCATCTGCCTGCAACAGTCTTTAACCATCCACTCCCTCCCTGTCCATCTTCAGCACAGTCTTTAACCATCCACTCCCTCCCTGTCCATCTTCAGCACAGTCTTTAAGCATCCACTCCCTCCCTGTCCATCTGCCTGCAACAGTCTTTAAGCATCCACTCCCTCCCTGTCCATCTGCCTGCAACAGTCTTTAACCATCCACTCCCTCCCTGTCCATCTTCAGCACAGTCTTTAACCATCCACTCCCTCCCTGTCCATCTTCAGCACAGTCTTTAACCATCCACTCCCTCCCTGTCCATGTTCAGCACAGTCTTTAACCATCCACTCCCTCCCTGTCCATCTGCCTGCAACAGTCTTTAACCATCCACTCCCTCCCTTTCCATCTTCAGCACAGTCTTTAACAATCCACTCCCGCCCTGTCCATCTTCAGAACAGTCTTTAACCATCCACTCCCTCCCTGTCCATCTTCAGCACAGTCTTTAACCATCCACTCCCTCCCTGTCCATCTTCAGCACAGTCTTTAACCATCCACTCCCTCCCTGTCCATCTTCAGCACAGTCTTTAACCATCCACTCCCTCCCTGTCCATCTTCAGCATAGTCTTTAACCATCCATTCCCTCCCTGTCCATCTTCAGCACAGTCTTTAACCATCCACTCCCTCTCTGTCCATCTTCAGCACAGTCTTTAACCATCCACTCCCTCCCTGTCCATCTTCAGCACAGTATTTAACCATCCACTCCCTCCCTGTCCATCTTCAGCACAGTCTTTAACCATCCACTCCCTCCCTGTCCATCTTCAGCACAGTTTTTAACCATCCACTCCCTCCCTGTCCATCTTCAGCACAGTCTTTAACCATCCACTCCCTCCCTGTCCATCTTCAGCACAGTCTTTAACCATCCACTCCCTCCCTGTCCATCTGCCTGCAACAGTCTTTAACCATCCACTCCCTCCCTGTCCATCTTCAGCACAGTCTTTAACCATCCACTCCCTCCCTGTCCATCTGCCTGCAACAGTCTTTAATCATCCACTCCCTCCCTGTCCATTTCAGCACAGTCTTTAACCATCCACTCCCTCCCTGTCCATCTTCAGCACAGTCTTTAACCATCCACTCCCTCCCTGTCCATCTGCCTGCAACAGTCTTTAATCATCCACTCCCTCCCTGTCCATCTTCAGCACAGTCTTTAACCATCCACTCCCTCCCTGTCCATCTGCCTGCAACAGTCTTTAACCATCCACTCCCTCCCTGTCCATCTGCCTGCAACAGTCTTTAACCATCCACTCCCTCCCTGTCCATCTTCATCACAGTCTTTAACCATCCACTCCCTCCCTGTCCATCTGCCTGCAACAGTCTTTAACCATCCACTCCTTCCCTGTGCATCTGCCTGCAACAGTCTTTAACCATCCACTCCCTCCCTGTCCATCTTCAGCACAGTCTTTAACCATCCACTCCCTCCCTGTCCATCTTCAGCACAGTCTTTAAGCATCCACTCCCTTCCTGTCCATCTGCCTGCAACAGTCTTTAAGCATCCACTCCCTCCCTGTCCATCTGCCTGCAACAGTCTTTAACCATCCACTCCCTCCCTGTCCATCTTCAGCACAGTCTTTAACCATCCACTCCTTCCTGTCCATCTTCAGCACAGTCTTTAACTATCCACTCCCTCCCTGTCCATCTTCAGCACAGTCTTTAACCATCCACTCCCTCCCTGTCCATCTGCCTGCAACAGTCTTTAACCATCCACTCCCTCCCTTTCCATCTTCAGCACAGTCTTTAACCATCCACTCCCGCCCTGTCCATCTTCAGCACAGTCTTTAACCATCCACTCCCTCCCTGTCCATCTTCAGCACAGTCTTTAACCATCCACTCCCTCCCTGTCCATCTTCAGCACAGTCTTTAACCATCCACTCCCTCCCTGTCCATCTTCAGCACAGTCTTTAACCATCCACTCCCTCCCTGTCCATCTTCAGCACAGTCTTTAACCATCCACTCCCTCCCTGTCCATCTTCAGCACAGTCTTTAACCATCCACTCCCTCCCTTTCCATCTTCAGCACAGTCTTTAACCATCCACTCCCGCCCTGTCCATCTTCAGCACAGTCTTTAACCATCCACTCCCTCCCTGTCCATCTTCAGCACAGTCTTTAATCATCCACTCCCTCCCTGTCCATCTTCAGCACAGTCTTTAACAATCCACTCCCTCCCTGTCCATCTTCAGCACAGTCTTTAACCATCCACTCCCTCCCTGTCCATCTTCAGCACAGTCTTTAAACATCCACTCCCTCCCTGTCCATCTGCCTGCAACAGTCTTTAACCATCCACTCCCTCCCTGTCCATCTTCAGCACAGTCTTTAACCATCCACTCCCTCCCTGTCCATCTTCAGCACAGTCTTTAACCATCCACTCCCTCCCTGTCCATCTGCCTGCAACAGTCTTTAACCATCCACTCCCTCCCTTTCAATCTTCAGCACAGTCTTTAACCATCCACTCCCGCCCTGTCCATCTTCAGCACAGTCTTTAACCATCCACTCCCTCCCTGTCCATCTGCCTGCAACAGTCTTTAACCATCCACTCCCTCCCTGTCCATCTTCAGCACAGTCTTTAACCATCCACTCCCTCCCTGCCCATCTTCAGCACAGTCTTTAATCATCCACTCCCTCCCTGTCCATCTTCAGCACTGTCTTTAACCATCCACTCCCTCCCTGTCCATCTTCAGCACAGTCTTTAACCATCCACTCCCTCCCTGTCCATCTTCAGCATAGTCTTTAACTATCCACTCCCTCCCTGTCCATCTTCAGCACAGTCTTTAACCATCCACTCCCTCCCTGTCCATCTTCAGCACAGTCTTTAACCATCCACTCCCTCCCTGTCCATCTGCCTGCAACAGTCTTTAATCATCCACTCCCTCCCTGTCCATCTTCAGCACAGTCTTTAACCATCCACTCCCTCCCTGTCCATCTGCCTGCAACAGTCTTTAACCATCCACTCCCTCCCTGTCCATCTGCCTGCAACAGTCTTTAACCATCCACTCCCTCCCTGTCCATCTTCATCACAGTCTTTAACCATCCACTTCCTCCCTGTCCATCTGCCTGCAACAGTCTTTAACCATCCACTCCTTCCCTGTGCATCTGCCTGCAACAGTCTTTAACCATCCACTCCCTCCCTGTCCATCTTCAGCACAGTCTTTAACCATCCACTCCCTCCCTGTCCATCTTCAGCACAGTCTTTAACCATCCACTCCCTCCCTGTCCATCTTCAGCACAGTCTTTAACCATCCACTCCCTCCCTGTCCATCTGCCTGCAACAGTCTTTAACCATCCACTCCCTCCCTTTCCATCTTCAGCACAGTCTTTAACAATCCACTCCCGCCCTGTCCATCTTCAGAACAGTCTTTAACCATCCACTCCCTCCCTGTCCATCTTCAGCACAGTCTTTAACCATCCACTCCCTCCCTGTCCATCTTCAGCACAGTCTTTAACCATCCACTCCCTCCCTGTCCATCTTCAGCACAGTCTTTAACCATCCACTCCCTCCCTGTCCATCTTCAGCATAGTCTTTAACCATCCATTCCCTCCCTGTCCATCTTCAGCACAGTCTTTAACCATCCACTCCCTCTCTGTCCATCTTCAGCACAGTCTTTAACCATCCACTCCCTCCCTGTCCATCTTCAGCACAGTATTTAACCATCCACTCCCTCCCTGTCCATCTTCAGCACAGTCTTTAACCATCCACTCCCTCCCTGTCCATCTTCAGCACAGTTTTTAACCATCCACTCCCTCCCTGTCCATCTTCAGCACAGTCTTTAACCATCCACTCCCTCCCTGTCCATCTTCAGCACAGTCTTTAACCATCCACTCCCTCCCTGTCCATCTGCCTGCAACAGTCTTTAACCATCCACTCCCTCCCTGTCCATCTTCAGCACAGTCTTTAACCATCCACTCCCTCCCTGTCCATCTGCCTGCAACAGTCTTTAATCATCCACTCCCTCCCTGTCCATTTCAGCACAGTCTTTAACCATCCACTCCCTCCCTGTCCATCTTCAGCACAGTCTTTAACCATCCACTCCCTCCCTGTCCATCTGCCTGCAACAGTCTTTAATCATCCACTCCCTCCCTGTCCATCTTCAGCACAGTCTTTAACCATCCACTCCCTCCCTGTCCATCTGCCTGCAACAGTCTTTAACCATCCACTCCCTCCCTGTCCATCTGCCTGCAACAGTCTTTAACCATCCACTCCCTCCCTGTCCATCTTCATCACAGTCTTTAACCATCCACTCCCTCCCTGTCCATCTGCCTGCAACAGTCTTTAACCATCCACTCCTTCCCTGTGCATCTGCCTGCAACAGTCTTTAACCATCCACTCCCTCCCTGTCCATCTTCAGCACAGTCTTTAACCATCCACTCCCTCCCTGTCCATCTTCAGCACAGTCTTTAAGCATCCACTCCCTTCCTGTCCATCTGCCTGCAACAGTCTTTAAGCATCCACTCCCTCCCTGTCCATCTGCCTGCAACAGTCTTTAACCATCCACTCCCTCCCTGTCCATCTTCAGCACAGTCTTTAACCATCCACTCCTTCCTGTCCATCTTCAGCACAGTCTTTAACTATCCACTCCCTCCCTGTCCATCTTCAGCACAGTCTTTAACCATCCACTCCCTCCCTGTCCATCTGCCTGCAACAGTCTTTAACCATCCACTCCCTCCCTTTCCATCTTCAGCAAAGTCTTTAACCATCCACTCCCGCCCTGTCCATCTTCAGCACAGTCTTTAACCATCCACTCCCTCCCTGTCCATCTTCAGCACAGTCTTTAACCATCCACTCCCTCCCTGTCCATCTTCAGCACAGTCTTTAACCATCCACTCCCTCCCTGTCCATCTTCAGCACAGTCTTTAACCATCCACTCCCTCCCTGTCCATCTTCAGCACAGTCTTTAAGCATCCACTCCCTCCCTGTCCATCTGCCTGCAACAGTCTTTAAGCATCCACTCCCTCCCTGTCCATATGCCTGCAACAGTCTTTAACCATCCACTCCCTCCCTGTCCATCTTCAGCACAGTCTTTAACCATCCACTCCCTCCCTGTCCATCTTCAGCACAGTCTTTAACCATCCACTCCCTCCCTGTCCATCTTCAGCACAGTCTTTAACCATCCACTCCCTCCCTGTCCATCTGCCTGCAACAGTCTTTAACCATCCACTCCCTCCCTTTCCATCTTCAGCACAGTCTTTAACCATCCACTCCCGCCCTGTCCATCTTCAGAACAGTCTTTAACCATCCACTCCCTCCCTGTCCATCTTCAGCACAGTCGTTAACCATCCACTCCCTCCCTGTCCATCTTCAGCACAGTCTTTAACCATCCACTCCCTCCCTGTCCATCTTCAGCACAGTCTTTAACCATCCACTCCCTCCCTGTCCATCTTCAGCATAGTCTTTAACCATCCATTCCCTCCCTGTCCATCTTCAGCACAGTCTTTAACCATCCACTCCCTCCCTGTCCATCTTCAGCACAGTCTTTAACCATCCACTCCCTCCCTGTCCATCCTCAGCACAGTCTTTAACCATCCACTCCCTCCCTGTCCATCTGCCTGCAACAGTCTTTAACCATCCACTCCCTCCCTGTCCATCTTCAGCACAGTCTTTAACAATCCACTCCCTCCCTGTCCATCTGCCTGCAACAGTCTTTAATCATCCACTCCCTCCCTGTCCATTTCAGCACAGTCTTTAACCATCCACTCCCTCCCTGTCCATCTTCAGCACAGTCTTTAACCATCCACTCCCTCCCTGTCCATCTGCCTGCAACAGTCTTTAATCATCCACTCCCTCCCTGTCCATCTTCAGCACAGTCTTTAACCATCCACTCCCTCCCTGTCCATCTGCCTGCAACAGTCTTTAACCATCCACTCCCTCCCTGTCCATCTGCCTGCAACAGTCTTTAACCATCCACTCCCTCCCTGTCCATCTTCATCACAGTCTTTAACCATCCACTCCCTCCCTGTCCATCTGCCTGCAACAGTCTTTAACCATCCACTCCTTCCCTGTGCATCTGCCTGCAACAGTCTTTAACCATCCACTCCCTCCCTGTCCATCTTCAGCACAGTCTTTAACCATCCACTCCCTCCCTGTCCATCTTCAGCACAGTCTTTAAGCATCCACTCCCTTCCTGTCCATCTGCCTGCAACAGTCTTTAAGCATCCACTCCCTCCCTGTCCATCTGCCTGCAAGAGTCTTTAACCATCCACTCCCTCCCTGTCCATCTTCAGCACAGTCTATAACCATCCACTCCTTCCTGTCCATCTTCAGCACAGTCTTTAACTATCCACTCCCTCCCTGTCCATCTTCAGCACAGTCTTTAACCATCCACTCCCTCCCTGTCCATCTGCCTGCAACAGTCTTTAACCATCCACTCCCTCCCTTTCCATCTTCAGCACAGTCTTTAACCATCCACTCCCGCCCTGTCCATCTTCAGCACAGTCTTTAACCATCCACTCCCTCCCTGTCCATCTTCAGCACAGTCTTTAACCATCCACTCCCTCCCTGTCCATCTTCAGCACAGTCTTTAACCATCCACTCCCTCCCTGTCCATCTTCAGCACAGTCTTTAACCATCCACTCCCTCCCTGTCCATCTTCAGCACAGTCTTTAACCATCCACTCCCTCCCTGTCCATCTTCAGCACAGTCTTTAACCATCCACTCCCTCCCTTTCCATCTTCAGCACAGTCTTTAACCATCCACTCCCGCCCTGTCCATCTTCAGCACAGTCTTTAACCATCCACTCCCTCCCTGTCCATCTTCAGCACAGTCTTTAATCATCCACTCCCTCCCTGTCCATCTTCAGCACAGTCTTTAACAATCCACTCCCTCCCTGTCCATCTTCAGCACAGTCTTTAACCATCCACTCCCTCCCTGTCCATCTTCAGCACAGTCTTTAAACATCCACTCCCTCCCTGTCCATCTGCCTGCAACAGTCTTTAACCATCCACTCCCTCCCTGTCCATCTTCAGCACAGTCTTTAACCATCCACTCCCTCCCTGTCCATCTTCAGCACAGTCTTTAACCATCCACTCCCTCCCTGTCCATCTGCCTGCAACAGTCTTTAACCATCCACTCCCTCCCTGTCCATCTTCAGCACAGTCTTTAACCATCCACTCCCTCCCTGCCCATCTTCAGCACAGTCTTTAATCATCCACTCCCTCCCTGTCCATCTTCAGCACTGTCTTTAACCATCCACTCCCTCCCTGTCCATCTTCAGCACAGTCTTTAACCATCCACTCCCTCCCTGTCCATCTTCAGCATAGTCTTTAACTATCCACTCCCTCCCTGTCCATCTTCAGCACAGTCTTTAACCATCCACTCCCTCCCTGTCCATCTTCAGCACAGTCTTTAACCATCCACTCCCTCCCTGTCCATCTGCCTGCAACAGTCTTTAATCATCCACTCCCTCCCTGTCCATCTTCAGCACAGTCTTTAACCATCCACTCCCTCCCTGTCCATCTGCCTGCAACAGTCTTTAACCATCCACTCCCTCCCTGTCCATCTGCCTGCAACAGTCTTTAACCATCCACTCCCTCCCTGTCCATCTTCATCACAGTCTTTAACCATCCACTCCCTCCCTGTCCATCTGCCTGCAACAGTCTTTAACCATCCACTCCTTCCCTGTGCATCTGCCTGCAACAGTCTTTAACCATCCACTCCCTCCCTGTCCATCTTCAGCACAGTCTTTAACCATCCACTCCCTCCCTGTCCATCTTCAGCACAGTCTTTAAGCATCCACTCCCTCCCTGTCCATCTGCCTGCAACAGTCTTTAAGCATCCACTCCCTCCCTGTCCATCTGCCTGCAACAGTCTTTAACCATCCACTCCCTCCCTGTCCATCTTCAGCACAGTCTTTAACCATCCACTCCCTCCCTGTCCATCTTCAGCACAGTCTTTAACCATCCACTCCCTCCCTGTCCATCTTCAGCACAGTCTTTAACCATCCACTCCCTCCCTGTCCATCTGCCTGCAACAGTCTTTAACCATCCACTCCCTCCCTTTCCATCTTCAGCACAGTCTTTAACAATCCACTCCCGCCCTGTCCATCTTCAGAACAGTCTTTAACCATCCACTCCCTCCCTGTCCATCTTCAGCACAGTCTTTAACCATCCACTCCCTCCCTGTCCATCTTCAGCACAGTCTTTAACCATCCACTCCCTCCCTGTCCATCTTCAGCACAGTCTTTAACCATCCACTCCCTCCCTGTCCATCTTCAGCATAGTCTTTAACCATCCATTCCCTCCCTGTCCATCTTCAGCACAGTCTTTAACCATCCACTCCCTCTCTGTCCATCTTCAGCACAGTCTTTAACCATCCACTCCCTCCCTGTCCATCTTCAGCACAGTATTTAACCATCCACTCCCTCCCTGTCCATCTTCAGCACAGTCTTTAACCATCCACTCCCTCCCTGTCCATCTTCAGCACAGTTTTTAACCATCCACTCCCTCCCTGTCCATCTTCAGCACAGTCTTTAACCATCCACTCCCTCCCTGTCCATCTTCAGCACAGTCTTTAACCATCCACTCCCTCCCTGTCCATCTGCCTGCAACAGTCTTTAACCATCCACTCCCTCCCTGTCCATCTTCAGCACAGTCTTTAACCATCCACTCCCTCCCTGTCCATCTGCCTGCAACAGTCTTTAATCATCCACTCCCTCCCTGTCCATTTCAGCACAGTCTTTAACCATCCACTCCCTCCCTGTCCATCTTCAGCACAGTCTTTAACCATCCACTCCCTCCCTGTCCATCTGCCTGCAACAGTCTTTAATCATCCACTCCCTCCCTGTCCATCTTCAGCACAGTCTTTAACCATCCACTCCCTCCCTGTCCATCTGCCTGCAACAGTCTTTAACCATCCACTCCCTCCCTGTCCATCTGCCTGCAACAGTCTTTAACCATCCACTCCCTCCCTGTCCATCTTCATCACAGTCTTTAACCATCCACTCCCTCCCTGTCCATCTGCCTGCAACAGTCTTTAACCATCCACTCCTTCCCTGTGCATCTGCCTGCAACAGTCTTTAACCATCCACTCCCTCCCTGTCCATCTTCAGCACAGTCTTTAACCATCCACTCCCTCCCTGTCCATCTTCAGCACAGTCTTTAAGCATCCACTCCCTTCCTGTCCATCTGCCTGCAACAGTCTTTAAGCATCCACTCCCTCCCTGTCCATCTGCCTGCAACAGTCTTTAACCATCCACTCCCTCCCTGTCCATCTTCAGCACAGTCTTTAACCATCCACTCCTTCCTGTCCATCTTCAGCACAGTCTTTAACTATCCACTCCCTCCCTGTCCATCTTCAGCACAGTCTTTAACCATCCACTCCCTCCCTGTCCATCTGCCTGCAACAGTCTTTAACCATCCACTCCCTCCCTTTCCATCTTCAGCACAGTCTTTAACCATCCACTCCCGCCCTGTCCATCTTCAGCACAGTCTTTAACCATCCACTCCCTCCCTGTCCATCTTCAGCACAGTCTTTAACCATCCACTCCCTCCCTGTCCATCTTCAGCACAGTCTTTAACCATCCACTCCCTCCCTGTCCATCTTCAGCACAGTCTTTAACCATCCACTCCCTCCCTGTCCATCTGCCTGCAACAGTCTTTAACCATCCACTCCTATCCTGTGCATCTGCCTGCAACAGTCTTTAACCATCCACTCCCTCCCTGTCCATCTTCAGCACAGTCTTTAACCATCCACTCCCTCCCTGTCCATCTTCAGCACAGTCTTTAAGCATCCACTCCCTCCCTGTCCATCTGCCTGCAACAGTCTTTAAGCATCCACTCCCTCCCTGTCCATATGCCTGCAACAGTCTTTAACCATCCACTCCCTCCCTGTCCATCTTCAGCACAGTCTTTAACCATCCACTCCCTCCCTGTCCATCTTCAGCACAGTCTTTAACCATCCACTCCCTCCCTGTCCATCTTCAGCACAGTCTTTAACCATCCACTCCCTCCCTGTCCATCTGCCTGCAACAGTCTTTAACCATCCACTCCCTCCCTTTCCATCTTCAGCACAGTCTTTAACCATCCACTCCCGCCCTGTCCATCTTCAGAACAGTCTTTAACCATCCACTCCCTCCCTGTCCATCTTCAGCACAGTCGTTAACCATCCACTCCCTCCCTGTCCATCTTCAGCACAGTCTTTAACCATCCACTCCCTCCCTGTCCATCTTCAGCACAGTCTTTAACCATCCACTCCCTCCCTGTCCATCTTCAGCATAGTCTTTAACCATCCATTCCCTCCCTGTCCATCTTCAGCACAGTCTTTAACCATCCACTCCCTCCCTGTCCATCTTCAGCACAGTCTTTAACCATCCACTCCCTCCCTGCCCATCCTCAGCACAGTCTTTAACCATCCACTCCCTCCCTGTCCATCTGCCTGCAACAGTCTTTAACCATCCACTCCCTCCCTGTCCATCTTCAGCACAGTCTTTAACCATCCACTCCCTCCCTGTCCATCTGCCTGCAACAGTCTTTAATCATCCACTCCCTCCCTGTCCATTTCAGCACAGTCTTTAACCATCCACTCCCTCCCTGTCCATCTTCAGCACAGTCTTTAACCATCCACTCCCTCCCTGTCCATCTGCCTGCAACAGTCTTTCATCATCCACTCCCTCCCTGTCCATCTTCAGCACAGTCTTTAACCATCCACTCCCTCCCTGTCCATCTGCCTGCAACAGTCTTTAACCATCCACTCCCTCCCTGTCCATCTGCCTGCAACAGTCTTTAACCATCCACTCCCTCCCTGTCCATCTTCATCACAGTCTTTAACCATCCACTCCCTCCCTGTCCATCTGCCTGCAACAGTCTTTAACCATCCACTCCTTCCCTGTGCATCTGCCTGCAACAGTCTTTAACCATCCACTCCCTCCCTGTCCATCTTCAGCACAGTCTTTAACCATCCACTCCCTCCCTGTCCATCTTCAGCACAGTCTTTAAGCATCCACTCCTTCCCTGTGCATCTGCCTGCAACAGTCTTTAACCATCCACTCCCTCCCTGTCCATCTGCCTGCAACAGTCTTTAACCATCCACTCCCTCCCTTTCCATCTTCAGCACAGTCTTTAACCATCCACTCCCGCCCTGTCCATCTTCAGAACAGTCTTTAACCATCCACTCCCTCCCTGTCCATCTTCAGCACAGTCGTTAACCATCCACTCCCTCCCTGTCCATCTTCAGCACAGTCTTTAACCATCCACTCCCTCCCTGTCCATCTTCAGCACAGTCTTTAACCATCCACTCCCTCCCTGTCCATCTTCAGCATAGTCTTTAACCATCCATTCCCTCCCTGTCCATCTTCAGCACAGTCTTTAACCATCCACTCCCTCCCTGTCCATCTTCAGCACAGTCTTTAACCATCCACTCCCTCCCTGTCCATCCTCAGCACAGTCTTTAACCATCCACTCCCTCCCTGTCCATCTGCCTGCAACAGTCTTTAACCATCCACTCCCTCCCTGTCCATCTTCAGCACAGTCTTTAACAATCCACTCCCTCCCTGTCCATCTGCCTGCAACAGTCTTTAATCATCCACTCCCTCCCTGTCCATTTCAGCACAGTCTTTAACCATCCACTCCCTCCCTGTCCATCTTCAGCACAGTCTTTAACCATCCACTCCCTCCCTGTCCATCTGCCTGCAACAGTCTTTAATCATCCACTCCCTCCCTGTCCATCTTCAGCACAGTCTTTAACCATCCACTCCCTCCCTGTCCATCTGCCTGCAACAGTCTTTAACCATCCACTCCCTCCCTGTCCATCTGCCTGCAACAGTCTTTAACCATCCACTCCCTCCCTGTCCATCTTCATCACAGTCTTTAACCATCCACTCCCTCCCTGTCCATCTGCCTGCAACAGTCTTTAACCATCCACTCCTTCCCTGTGCATCTGCCTGCAACAGTCTTTAACCATCCACTCCCTCCCTGTCCATCTTCAGCACAGTCTTTAACCATCCACTCCCTCCCTGTCCATCTTCAGCACAGTCTTTAAGCATCCACTCCCTTCCTGTCCATCTGCCTGCAACAGTCTTTAAGCATCCACTCCCTCCCTGTCCATCTGCCTGCAACAGTCTTTAACCATCCACTCCCTCCCTGTCCATCTTCAGCACAGTCTATAACCATCCACTCCTTCCTGTCCATCTTCAGCACAGTCTTTAACTATCCACTCCCTCCCTGTCCATCTTCAGCACAGTCTTTAACCATCCACTCCCTCCCTGTCCATCTGCCTGCAACAGTCTTTAACCATCCACTCCCTCCCTTTCCATCTTCAGCACAGTCTTTAACCATCCACTCCCGCCCTGTCCATCTTCAGCACAGTCTTTAACCATCCACTCCCTCCCTGTCCATCTTCAGCACAGTCTTTAACCATCCACTCCCTCCCTGTCCATCTTCAGCACAGTCTTTAACCATCCACTCCCTCCCTGTCCATCTTCAGCACAGTCTTTAACCATCCACTCCCTCCCTGTCCATCTTCAGCACAGTCTTTAACCATCCACTCCCTCCCTGTCCATCTTCAGCACAGTCTTTAACCATCCACTCCCTCCCTTTCCATCTTCAGCACAGTCTTTAACCATCCACTCCCGCCCTGTCCATCTTCAGCACAGTCTTTAACCATCCACTCCCTCCCTGTCCATCTTCAGCACAGTCTTTAATCATCCACTCCCTCCCTGTCCATCTTCAGCACAGTCTTTAACAATCCACTCCCTCCCTGTCCATCTTCAGCACAGTCTTTAACCATCCACTCCCTCCCTGTCCATCTTCAGCACAGTCTTTAAACATCCACTCCCTCCCTGTCCATCTGCCTGCAACAGTCTTTAACCATCCACTCCCTCCCTGTCCATCTTCAGCACAGTCTTTAACCATCCACTCCCTCCCTGTCCATCTTCAGCACAGTCTTTAACCATCCACTCCCTCCCTGTCCATCTGCCTGCAACAGTCTTTAACCATCCACTCCCTCCCTGTCCATCTTCAGCACAGTCTTTAACCATCCACTCCCTCCCTGCCCATCTTCAGCACAGTCTTTAATCATCCACTCCCTCCCTGTCCATCTTCAGCACTGTCTTTAACCATCCACTCCCTCCCTGTCCATCTTCAGCACAGTCTTTAACCATCCACTCCCTCCCTGTCCATCTTCAGCATAGTCTTTAACTATCCACTCCCTCCCTGTCCATCTTCAGCACAGTCTTTAACCATCCACTCCCTCCCTGTCCATCTTCAGCACAGTCTTTAACCATCCACTCCCTCCCTGTCCATCTGCCTGCAACAGTCTTTAATCATCCACTCCCTCCCTGTCCATCTTCAGCACAGTCTTTAACCATCCACTCCCTCCCTGTCCATCTGCCTGCAACAGTCTTTAACCATCCACTCCCTCCCTGTCCATCTGCCTGCAACAGTCTTTAACCATCCACTCCCTCCCTGTCCATCTTCATCACAGTCTTTAACCATCCACTCCCTCCCTGTCCATCTGCCTGCAACAGTCTTTAACCATCCACTCCTTCCCTGTGCATCTGCCTGCAACAGTCTTTAACCATCCACTCCCTCCCTGTCCATCTTCAGCACAGTCTTTAACCATCCACTCCCTCCCTGTCCAACTTCAGCACAGTCTTTAAGCATCCACTCCCTCCCTGTCCATCTGCCTGCAACAGTCTTTAAGCATCCACTCCCTCCCTGTCCATCTGCCTGCAACAGTCTTTAACCATCCACTCCCTCCCTGTCCATCTTCAGCACAGTCTTTAACCATCCACTCCCTCCCTGTCCATCTTCAGCACAGTCTTTAACCATCCACTCCCTCCCTGTCCATCTTCAGCACAGTCTTTAACCATCCACTCCCTCCCTGTCCATCTGCCTGCAACAGTCTTTAACCATCCACTCCCTCCCTTTCCATCTTCAGCACAGTCTTTAACAATCCACTCCCGCCCTGTCCATCTTCAGAACAGTCTTTAACCATCCACTCCCTCCCTGTCCATCTTCAGCACAGTCTTTAACCATCCACTCCCTCCCTGTCCATCTTCAGCACAGTCTTTAACCATCCACTCCCTCCCTGTCCATCTTCAGCACAGTCTTTAACCATCCACTCCCTCCCTGTCCATCTTCAGCATAGTCTTTAACCATCCATTCCCTCCCTGTCCATCTTCAGCACAGTCTTTAACCATCCACTCCCTCTCTGTCCATCTTCAGCACAGTCTTTAACCATCCACTCCCTCCCTGTCCATCTTCAGCACAGTATTTAACCATCCACTCCCTCCCTGTCCATCTTCAGCACAGTCTTTAACCATCCACTCCCTCCCTGTCCATCTTCAGCACAGTTTTTAACCATCCACTCCCTCCCTGTCCATCTTCAGCACAGTCTTTAACCATCCACTCCCTCCCTGTCCATCTTCAGCACAGTCTTTAACCATCCACTCCCTCCCTGTCCATCTGCCTGCAACAGTCTTTAACCATCCACTCCCTCCCTGTCCATCTTCAGCACAGTCTTTAACCATCCACTCCCTCCCTGTCCATCTGCCTGCAACAGTCTTTAATCATCCACTCCCTCCCTGTCCATTTCAGCACAGTCTTTAACCATCCACTCCCTCCCTGTCCATCTTCAGCACAGTCTTTAACCATCCACTCCCTCCCTGTCCATCTGCCTGCAACAGTCTTTAATCATCCACTCCCTCCCTGTCCATCTTCAGCACAGTCTTTAACCATCCACTCCCTCCCTGTCCATCTGCCTGCAACAGTCTTTAACCATCCACTCCCTCCCTGTCCATCTGCCTGCAACAGTCTTTAACCATCCACTCCCTCCCTGTCCATCTTCATCACAGTCTTTAACCATCCACTCCCTCCCTGTCCATCTGCCTGCAACAGTCTTTAACCATCCACTCCTTCCCTGTGCATCTGCCTGCAACAGTCTTTAACCATCCACTCCCTCCCTGTCCATCTTCAGCACAGTCTTTAACCATCCACTCCCTCCCTGTCCATCTTCAGCACAGTCTTTAAGCATCCACTCCCTTCCTGTCCATCTGCCTGCAACAGTCTTTAAGCATCCACTCCCTCCCTGTCCATCTGCCTGCAACAGTCTTTAACCATCCACTCCCTCCCTGTCCATCTTCAGCACAGTCTTTAACCATCCACTCCTTCCTGTCCATCTTCAGCACAGTCTTTAACTATCCACTCCCTCCCTGTCCATCTTCAGCACAGTCTTTAACCATCCACTCCCTCCCTGTCCATCTGCCTGCAACAGTCTTTAACCATCCACTCCCTCCCTTTCCATCTTCAGCACAGTCTTTAACCATCCACTCCCGCCCTGTCCATCTTCAGCACAGTCTTTAACCATCCACTCCCTCCCTGTCCATCTTCAGCACAGTCTTTAACCATCCACTCCCTCCCTGTCCATCTTCAGCACAGTCTTTAACCATCCACTCCCTCCCTGTCCATCTTCAGCACAGTCTTTAACCATCCACTCCCTCCCTGTCCATCTGCCTGCAACAGTCTTTAACCATCCACTCCTATCCTGTGCATCTGCCTGCAACAGTCTTTAACCATCCACTCCCTCCCTGTCCATCTTCAGCACAGTCTTTAACCATCCACTCCCTCCCTGTCCATCTTCAGCACAGTCTTTAAGCATCCACTCCCTCCCTGTCCATCTGCCTGCAACAGTCTTTAAGCATCCACTCCCTCCCTGTCCATATGCCTGCAACAGTCTTTAACCATCCACTCCCTCCCTGTCCATCTTCAGCACAGTCTTTAACCATCCACTCCCTCCCTGTCCATCTTCAGCACAGTCTTTAACCATCCACTCCCTCCCTGTCCATCTTCAGCACAGTCTTTAACCATCCACTCCCTCCCTGTCCATCTGCCTGCAACAGTCTTTAACCATCCACTCCCTCCCTTTCCATCTTCAGCACAGTCTTTAACCATCCACTCCCGCCCTGTCCATCTTCAGAACAGTCTTTAACCATCCACTCCCTCCCTGTCCATCTTCAGCACAGTCGTTAACCATCCACTCCCTCCCTGTCCATCTTCAGCACAGTCTTTAACCATCCACTCCCTCCCTGTCCATCTTCAGCACAGTCTTTAACCATCCACTCCCTCCCTGTCCATCTTCAGCATAGTCTTTAACCATCCATTCCCTCCCTGTCCATCTTCAGCACAGTCTTTAACCATCCACTCCCTCCCTGTCCATCTTCAGCACAGTCTTTAACCATCCACTCCCTCCCTGCCCATCCTCAGCACAGTCTTTAACCATCCACTCCCTCCCTGTCCATCTGCCTGCAACAGTCTTTAACCATCCACTCCCTCCCTGTCCATCTTCAGCACAGTCTTTAACCATCCACTCCCTCCCTGTCCATCTGCCTGCAACAGTCTTTAATCATCCACTCCCTCCCTGTCCATTTCAGCACAGTCTTTAACCATCCACTCCCTCCCTGTCCATCTTCAGCACAGTCTTTAACCATCCACTCCCTCCCTGTCCATCTGCCTGCAACAGTCTTTCATCATCCACTCCCTCCCTGTCCATCTTCAGCACAGTCTTTAACCATCCACTCCCTCCCTGTCCATCTGCCTGCAACAGTCTTTAACCATCCACTCCCTCCCTGTCCATCTGCCTGCAACAGTCTTTAACCATCCACTCCCTCCCTGTCCATCTTCATCACAGTCTTTAACCATCCACTCCCTCCCTGTCCATCTGCCTGCAACAGTCTTTAACCATCCACTCCTTCCCTGTGCATCTGCCTGCAACAGTCTTTAACCATCCACTCCCTCCCTGTCCATCTTCAGCACAGTCTTTAACCATCCACTCCCTCCCTGTCCATCTTCAGCACAGTCTTTAAGCATCCACTCCCTTCCTGTCCATCTGCCTGCAACAGTCTTTAAGCATCCACTCCCTCCCTGTCCATCTGCCTGCAACAGTCTTTAACCATCCACTCCCTCCCTGTCCATCTTCAGCACAGTCTATAACCATCCACTCCTTCCTGTCCATCTTCAGCACAGTCTTTAACTATCCACTCCCTCCCTGTCCATCTTCAGCACAGTCTTTAACCATCCACTCCCTCCCTGTCCATCTGCCTGCAACAGTCTTTAACCATCCACTCCCTCCCTTTCCATCTTCAGCACAGTCTTTAACCATCCACTCCCGCCCTGTCCATCTTCAGCACAGTCTTTAACCATCCACTCCCTCCCTGTCCATCTTCAGCACAGTCTTTAACCATCCACTCCCTCCCTGTCCATCTTCAGCACAGTCTTTTACCATCCACTCCCTCCCTGTCCATCTTCAGCACAGTCTTTAACCATCCACTCCCTCCCTGTCCATCTTCAGCACAGTCTTTAACCATCCACTCCCTCCCTGTCCATCTTCAGCACAGTCTTTAACCATCCACTCCCTCCCTTTCCATCTTCAGCACAGTCTTTAACCATCCACTCCCGCCCTGTCCATCTTCAGCACAGTCTTTAACCATCCACTCCCTCCCTGTCCATCTTCAGCACAGTCTTTAATCATCCACTCCCTCCCTGTCCATCTTCAGCACAGTCTTTAACAATCCACTCCCTCCCTGTCCATCTTCAGCACAGTCTTTAACCATCCACTCCCTCCCTGTCCATCTTCAGCACAGTCTTTAAACATCCACTCCCTCCCTGTCCATCTGCCTGCAACAGTCTTTAACCATCCACTCCCTCCCTGTCCATCTTCAGCACAGTCTTTAACCATCCACTCCCTCCCTGTCCATCTTCAGCACAGTCTTTAACCATCCACTCCCTCCCTGTCCATCTGCCTGCAACAGTCTTTAACCATCCACTCCCTCCCTTTCCATCTTCAGCACAGTCTTTAACCATCCACTCCCGCCCTGTCCATCTTCAGCACAGTCTTTAACCATCCACTCCCTCCCTGTCCATCTGCCTGCAACAGTCTTTAACCATCCACTCCCTCCCTGTCCATCTTCAGCACAGTCTTTAACCATCCACTCCCTCCCTGTCCATCTGCCTGCAACAGTCTTTAATCATCCACTCCCTCCCTGTCCATCTTCAGCACAGTCTTTAACCATCCACTCCCTCCCTGTCCATCTTCAGCACAGTCTTTAACCATCCACTCCCTCCCTTTCCATCTTCAGCACAGTCTTTAACCATCCACTCCCGCCCTGTCCATCTTCAGCACAGTCTTTAACCATCCACTCCCTCCCTGTCCATCTTCAGCACAGTCTTTAATCATCCACTCCCTCCCTGTCCATCTTCAGCACAGTCTTTAACAATCCACTCCCTCCCTGTCCATCTTCAGCACAGTCTTTAACCATCCACTCCCTCCCTGTCCATCTTCAGCACAGTCTTTAAACATCCACTCCCTCCCTGTCCATCTGCCTGCAACAGTCTTTAACCATCCACTCCCTCCCTGTCCATCTTCAGCACAGTCTTTAACCATCCACTCCCTCCCTGTCCATCTTCAGCACAGTCTTTAACCATCCACTCCCTCCCTGTCCATCTGCCTGCAACAGTCTTTAACCATCCACTCCCTCCCTGTCCATCTTCAGCACAGTCTTTAATCATCCACTCCCTCCCTGTCCATCTTCAGCACTGTCTTTAACCATCCACTCCCTCCCTGTCCATCTTCAGCACAGTCTTTAACCATCCACTCCCTCCCTGTCCATCTTCAGCATAGTCTTTAACTATCCACTCCCTCCCTGTCCATCTTCAGCACAGTCTTTAACCATCCACTCCCTCCCTGTCCATCTTCAGCACAGTCTTTAACCATCCACTCCCTCCCTGTCCATCTGCCTGCAACAGTCTTTAATCATCCACTCCCTCCCTGTCCATCTTCAGCACAGTCTTTAACCATCCACTCCCTCCCTGTCCATCTGCCTGCAACAGTCTTTAACCATCCACTCCCTCCCTGTCCATCTGCCTGCAACAGTCTTTAACCATCCACTCCCTCCCTGTCCATCTTCATCACAGTCTTTAACCATCCACTCCCTCCCTGTCCATCTGCCTGCAACAGTCTTTAACCATCCACTCCTTCCCTGTGCATCTGCCTGCAACAGTCTTTAACCATCCACTCCCTCCCTGTCCATCTTCAGCACAGTCTTTAACCATCCACTCCCTCCCTGTCCATCTTCAGCACAGTCTTTAAGCATCCACTCCCTCCCTGTCCATCTGCCTGCAACAGTCTTTAAGCATCCACTCCCTCCCTGTCCATCTGCCTGCAACAGTCTTTAACCATCCACTCCCTCCCTGTCCATCTTCAGCACAGTCTTTAACCATCCACTCCCTCCCTGTCCATCTTCAGCACAGTCTTTAACCATCCACTCCCTCCCTGTCCATCTTCAGCACAGTCTTTAACCATCCACTCCCTCCCTGTCCATCTGCCTGCAACAGTCTTTAACCATCCACTCCCTCCCTTTCCATCTTCAGCACAGTCTTTAACAATCCACTCCCGCCCTGTCCATCTTCAGAACAGTCTTTAACCATCCACTCCCTCCCTGTCCATCTTCAGCACAGTCTTTAACCATCCACTCCCTCCCTGTCCATCTTCAGCACAGTCTTTAACCATCCACTCCCTCCCTGTCCATCTTCAGCACAGTCTTTAACCATCCACTCCCTCCCTGTCCATTTTCAGCATAGTCTTTAACCATCCATTCCCTCCCTGTCCATCTTCAGCACAGTCTTTAACCATCCACTCCCTCTCTGTCCATCTTCAGCACAGTCTTTAACCATCCACTCCCTCCCTGTCCATCTTCAGCACAGTATTTAACCATCCACTCCCTCCCTGTCCATCTTCAGCACAGTCTTTAACCATCCACTCCCTCCCTGTCCATCTTCAGCACAGTTTTTAACCATCCACTCCCTCCCTGTCCATCTTCAGCACAGTCTTTAACCATCCACTCCCTCCCTGTCCATCTTCAGCACAGTCTTTAACCATCCACTCCCTCCCTGTCCATCTGCCTGCAACAGTCTTTAACCATCCACTCCCTCCCTGTCCATCTTCAGCACAGTCTTTAACCATCCACTCCCTCCCTGTCCATCTGCCTGCAACAGTCTTTAATCATCCACTCCCTCCCTGTCCATTTCAGCACAGTCTTTAACCATCCACTCCCTCCCTGTCCATCTTCAGCACAGTCTTTAACCATCCACTCCCTCCCTGTCCATCTGCCTGCAACAGTCTTTAATCATCCACTCCCTCCCTGTCCATCTTCAGCACAGTCTTTAACCATCCACTCCCTCCCTGTCCATCTGCCTGCAACAGTCTTTAACCATCCACTCCCTCCCTGTCCATCTGCCTGCAACAGTCTTTAACCATCCACTCCCTCCCTGTCCATCTTCATCACAGTCTTTAACCATCCACTCCCTCCCTGTCCATCTGCCTGCAACAGTCTTTAACCATCCACTCCTTCCCTGTGCATCTGCCTGCAACAGTCTTTAACCATCCACTCCCTCCCTGTCCATCTTCAGCACAGTCTTTAACCATCCACTCCCTCCCTGTCCATCTTCAGCACAGTCTTTAAGCATCCACTCCCTTCCTGTCCATCTGCCTGCAACAGTCTTTAAGCATCCACTCCCTCCCTGTCCATCTGCCTGCAACAGTCTTTAACCATCCACTCCCTCCCTGTCCATCTTCAGCACAGTCTTTAACCATCCACTCCTTCCTGTCCATCTTCAGCACAGTCTTTAACTATCCACTCCCTCCCTGTCCATCTTCAGCACAGTCTTTAACCATCCACTCCCTCCCTGTCCATCTGCCTGCAACAGTCTTTAACCATCCACTCCCTCCCTTTCCATCTTCAGCACAGTCTTTAACCATCCACTCCCGCCCTGTCCATCTTCAGCACAGTCTTTAACCATCCACTCCCTCCCTGTCCATCTTCAGCACAGTCTTTAACCATCCACTCCCTCCCTGTCCATCTTCAGCACAGTCTTTAACCATCCACTCCCTCCCTGTCCATCTTCAGCACAGTCTTTAACCATCCACTCCCTCCCTGTCCATCTGCCTGCAACAGTCTTTAACCATCCACTCCTATCCTGTGCATCTGCCTGCAACAGTCTTTAACCATCCACTCCCTCCCTGTCCATCTTCAGCACAGTCTTTAACCATCCACTCCCTCCCTGTCCATCTTCAGCACAGTCTTTAAGCATCCACTCCCTCCCTGTCCATCTGCCTGCAACAGTCTTTAAGCATCCACTCCCTCCCTGTCCATATGCCTGCAACAGTCTTTAACCATCCACTCCCTCCCTGTCCATCTTCAGCACAGTCTTTAACCATCCACTCCCTCCCTGTCCATCTTCAGCACAGTCTTTAACCATCCACTCCCTCCCTGTCCATCTTCAGCACAGTCTTTAACCATCCACTCCCTCCCTGTCCATCTGCCTGCAACAGTCTTTAACCATCCACTCCCTCCCTTTCCATCTTCAGCACAGTCTTTAACCATCCACTCCCGCCCTGTCCATCTTCAGAACAGTCTTTAACCATCCACTCCCTCCCTGTCCATCTTCAGCACAGTCGTTAACCATCCACTCCCTCCCTGTCCATCTTCAGCACAGTCTTTAACCATCCACTCCCTCCCTGTCCATCTTCAGCACAGTCTTTAACCATCCACTCCCTCCCTGTCCATCTTCAGCATAGTCTTTAACCATCCATTCCCTCCCTGTCCATCTTCAGCACAGTCTTTAACCATCCACTCCCTCCCTGTCCATCTTCAGCACAGTCTTTAACCATCCACTCCCTCCCTGTCCATCCTCAGCACAGTCTTTAACCATCCACTCCCTCCCTGTCCATCTGCCTGCAACAGTCTTTAACCATCCACTCCCTCCCTGTCCATCTTCAGCACAGTCTTTAACCATCCACTCCCTCCCTGTCCATCTGCCTGCAACAGTCTTTAATCATCCACTCCCTCCCTGTCCATTTCAGCACAGTCTTTAACCATCCACTCCCTCCCTGTCCATCTTCAGCACAGTCTTTAACCATCCACTCCCTCCCTGTCCATCTGCCTGCAACAGTCTTTAATCATCCACTCCCTCCCTGTCCATCTTCAGCACAGTCTTTAACCATCCACTCCCTCCCTGTCCATCTGCCTGCAACAGTCTTTAACCATCCACTCCCTCCCTGTCCATCTGCCTGCAACAGTCTTTAACCATCCACTCCCTCCCTGTCCATCTTCATCACAGTCTTTAACCATCCACTCCCTCCCTGTCCATCTGCCTGCAACAGTCTTTAACCATCCACTCCTTCCCTGTGCATCTGCCTGCAACAGTCTTTAACCATCCACTCCCTCCCTGTCCATCTTCAGCACAGTCTTTAACCATCCACTCCCTCCCTGTCCATCTTCAGCACAGTCTTTAAGCATCCACTCCCTTCCTGTCCATCTGCCTGCAACAGTCTTTAAGCATCCACTCCCTCCCTGTCCATCTGCCTGCAACAGTCTTTAACCATCCACTCCCTCCCTGTCCATCTTCAGCACAGTCTATAACCATCCACTCCTTCCTGTCCATCTTCAGCACAGTCTTTAACTATCCACTCCCTCCCTGTCCATCTTCAGCACAGTCTTTAACCATCCACTCCCTCCCTGTCCATCTGCCTGCAACAGTCTTTAACCATCCACTCCCTCCCTTTCCATCTTCAGCACAGTCTTTAACCATCCACTCCCGCCCTGTCCATCTTCAGCACAGTCTTTAACCATCCACTCCCTCCCTGTCCATCTTCAGCACAGTCTTTAACCATCCACTCCCTCCCTGTCCATCTTCAGCACAGTCTTTAACCATCCACTCCCTCCCTGTCCATCTTCAGCACAGTCTTTAACCATCCACTCCCTCCCTGTCCATCTTCAGCACAGTCTTTAACCATCCACTCCCTCCCTGTCCATCTTCAGCACAGTCTTTAACCATCCACTCCCTCCCTTTCCATCTTCAGCACAGTCTTTAACCATCCACTCCCGCCCTGTCCATCTTCAGCACAGTCTTTAACCATCCACTCCCTCCCTGTCCATCTTCAGCACAGTCTTTAATCATCCACTCCCTCCCTGTCCATCTTCAGCACAGTCTTTAACAATCCACTCCCTCCCTGTCCATCTTCAGCACAGTCTTTAACCATCCACTCCCTCCCTGTCCATCTTCAGCACAGTCTTTAAACATCCACTCCCTCCCTGTCCATCTGCCTGCAACAGTCTTTAACCATCCACTCCCTCCCTGTCCATCTTCAGCACAGTCTTTAACCATCCACTCCCTCCCTGTCCATCTTCAGCACAGTCTTTAACCATCCACTCCCTCCCTGTCCATCTGCCTGCAACAGTCTTTAACCATCCACTCCCTCCCTTTCCATCTTCAGCACAGTCTTTAACCATCCACTCCCGCCCTGTCCTTCTTCAGCACAGTCTTTAACCATCCACTCCCTCCCTGTCCATCTGCCTGCAACAGTCTTTAACCATCCACTCCCTCCCTGTCCATCTTCAGCACAGTCTTTAACCATCCACTCCCTCCCTGTCCATCTGCCTGCAACAGTCTTTAATCATCCACTCCCTCCCTGTCCATCTTCAGCACAGTCTTTAACCATCCACTCCCTCCCTGTCCATCTTCAGCACAGTCTTTAACCATCCACTCCCTCCCTGTCCATCTGCCTGCAACAGTCTTTAATCATCCACTCCCTCCCTGTCCATCTTCAGCACAGTCTTTAACCATCCACTCCCTCCCTGTCCAACTGCCTGCAACAGTCTTTAACCATCCACTCCCTCCCTGTCCATCTGCCTGCAACAGTCTTTAACCATCCACTCCCTCCCTGTCCATCTTCATCACAGTCTTTAACCATCCACTCCCTCCCTGTCCATCTGCCTGCAACAGTCTTTAACCATCCACTCCTTCCCTGTGCATCTGCCTGCAACAGTCTTTAACCATCCACTCCCTCCCGGTCCATCTTCAGCACAGTCTTTAAGCATCCACTCCCTCCCTGTCCATCTGCCTGCAACAGTCTTTAAGCATCCACTCCCTCCCTGTCCATCTGCCTGCAACAGTCTTTAACCATCCACTCCCTCCCTGTACATCTTCAGCACAGTCTTTAACCATCCACTCCTTCCTGTCCATCTTCAGCACAGTCTTTAACCATCCACTCCCTCCCTGTCCATCTTCAGCACAGTCTTTAACCATCCACTCCCTCCCTGTCCATCTGCCTGCAACAGTCTTTAACCATCCACTCCCTCCCTTTCCATCTTCAGCACAGTCTTTAACCATCCACTCCCGCCCTGTCCATCTTCAGCACAGTCTTTAACCATCCACTCCCTCCCTGTCCATCTTCAGCACAGTCTTTAACCATCCACTCCTTCCCTGTCCATCTTCAGCACAGTCTTTAACCATCCACTCCCTCCCTGTCCATCTTCAGCACAGTCTTTAACCATCCACTCCCTCCCTGTCCATCTTCAGCACAGTCTTTAACCATCCACTCCCTCCCTGTCCATCTTCAGCACAGTCTTTAACCATCCACTCCCTCCCTGTCCATCTTCAGCACAGTCTTTAACTATCCACTCCCTCCCTGTCCATCTTCAGCACAGTCTTTAACCATCCACTCCCTCCCTGTCCATCTTCAGCACAGTCTTTAACCATCCACTCACTCCCTGTCCATCTTAGGCACAGTCTTTAACCATCTACTCCCTCCCTGTCCATCTTCAGCACAGTCTTTAACCATCCACTCCCTCTCTGTCCATCTTCAGCACAGTCTTTAACCATCCACTCCCTCCCTGTCCATCTTCAGCACAGTCTTTAACCATCCACTCCCTCACTGTCCATCTTCAGCACAGTCTTTAACCATCCACTCCCTCCCTGTCCATCTTCAGCACAGTCTTTAACCATCCACTCCCTCCCTGTCCATCTTCAGCACAGTCTTTAACCATCCACTCCCTCCCTGTCCATCTTCAGCACAGTCTTTAACCATCCACTCCCTCCCTGTCCATCTTCAGCACAGTCTTTAACCATCCACTCCCTCCCTGTCCATCTTCAGCACAGTCTTTAACCATCCACTCCCTCCCTGTCCATCTTCAGCACAGTCTTTAACCATCCACTCCCTCCCTGTCCATCTTCAGCACAGTCTTTAACCATCCACTCCCTCCCTGTCCATCTTCAGCACAGTCTTTAAGCATCCACTCCCTCCATGTCCATCTGCCTGCAACAGTCTTTAAGCATCCACTCCCTCCCTGTCCATCTGCCTGCAACAGTCTTTAACCATCTACTCCCTCCCTGTCCATCTTCAGCACAGTCTTTAACCATCCACTCCCGTCCTGCCCATCTTCAGCACAGTCTTTAATCATCCACTCCCTCCCTGTCCATCTTCAGCACTGTCTTTAACCATCCACTCCCTCCCTGTCCATATTCAGCACAGTCTTTAACCATCCACTCCCTCCCTGTCCATCTTCAGCACAGTCTTTAACCATCCACTCCCTCCCTGTCCATCTTCAGCACAGTCTTTAACCATCTACTCCCTCCCTGTCCATCTTCAGCACAGTCTTTAACCATCCACTCCCTCCCTGTCCATCTTCAGCACAGTCTTTAACCATCTACTCCCTCCCTGTCCATCTTCAGCACAGTCTTTAACCATCCACTCCCTCCCTGTCCATCTTCAGCACAGTCTTTAACCATCCACTCCCTCCCTGCCCATCTTCAGCACAGTCTTTAACCATCCACTCCCTCCCTGTGCATCTTCAGCACAGTCTTTAACCATCTACTCCATCCCTGTCCATCTTCAGCACAGTCTTTAACCATCCACTCCCTCCCTGTCCATCTTCAGCACAGTCTTTAACCATCCACTCCCTCCCTGTCCATCTTCAGCACAGTCTTTAACCATCCACTCCCTCCCTGTCCATCTTCAGCACAGTCTTTAACCATCCACTCCCTCCCTGTCCATCTTCAGCACAGTCTTTAACCATCCACTCCCTCCCTGTCCATCTTCAGCACAGTCATTAAACATCCACTCCCTCCCTGTCCATCTTCAGCACAGTCTTTAACCATCCACTCCCTCCCTGTCCATCTGCTTGTCAACAGTCTTTAACAATCCACTCCCTCCCTGTCCATCTTCAGCACAGTCATTAACCATCCACTCCCTCCTTGTCCATCTTCAGCACAGTCTTTAACCATCCACTCCCTCTCTGTCCATCTTCAGCACAGTCTTTAACCATCCACTCCCTCCCTGTCCATCTTCAGCACAGTCTTTAACCATCCACTCCCTCCCTGTCCATCTTCAGCACAGACTTTAACCATCCACTCCCTCCCTGTCCATCTTCAGCACAGTCTTCCCCCATCCACTCCCTCCCTGTCCATCTTCAGCACAGTCATTAACCATCCACTCCCTCCCTGTCCATCTTCAGCACAGTCTTTAACCATCCACTCCCTCCCTGTCCATCTTCAGCACAGTCTTTAACCATCCACTCCCTCCCTGTCCATCTTCAGCACAGTCATTAACCATCCACTCCCTCCCTGTCCATCTTCAGCACAGTCTTTAACCATCCACTCCCTCCCTGTCCATCTTCAGCACAGTCTTTAACCATCCACTCCCTCCCTGTCCATCTTCAGCACAGTCATTAACCATCCACTCCCTCCCTGTCCATCTTCAGCACAGTCTTTAACCATCCACTCCCTCCCTGTCCATCTTCAGCACAGTCTTTAACCATCCACTCCCTCCCTGTCCATCTTCAGCACAGTCATTAACCATCCACTCCCTCCCCGTCCATCTTCAGCACAGTCTTTAACCATCCACTCCCTTCCTGTCCATTTTCAGCACAGTCTTTAACCATCCACTCCCTCCCTGTCCATCTTCAGCACAGTCTTTAACCATCCACTCCCTCCCTGTCCATCTTCAGCACAGTCTTTAACCATCCACTCGCTCCCTGTCCATCTTCAGCACAGTCTTTAACCATCCACTCCCTCCCTGTCCATCTTCAGCACAGTCTTTAACCATCCAATCCCTCCCTGTCCATCTTCAGCACAGTCTTTAACCATCCACTCCCTCCCTGTCCATCTTCAGCACAGTCTTTAACCATCCACTCCCTCCCTGTCCATCTTCAGCACAGTCTTTAACCATCCACTCCCTCCCTGTCCATCTTCAGGACAGTCTTTAACCATCCACTCCCTCCCTGTCCATCTTCAGCACAGTCTTTAACGATCCACTCCCTCCCTGTCCATCTGCCTGCAACAGTCTTTAACCATCCACTCCCTCCCTGTCCATCTTCAGCACAGTCTTTAACCATCCACTCCCTCCCTGTCCATCTGCCTGCAACAGTCTTTAATCATCCACTCCCTCCCTGTCCATCTTCAGCACAGTCTTTAACCATCCACTCCCTCCCTGTCCATCTTCAGCACAGTCTTTAACCATCCACTCCCTCCCTGTCCATCTGCCTGCAACAGTCTTTAATCATCCACTCCCTCCCTGTCCATCTTCAGCACAGTCTTTAACCATCCACTCCCTCCCTGTCCATCTGCCTGCAACAGTCTTTAACCATCCACTCCCTCCCTGTCCATCTGCCTGCAACAGTCTTTAACCATCCACTCCCTCCCTGTCCATCTTCATCACAGTCTTTAACCATCCACTCCCTCCCTGTGCATCTGCCTGCAACAGTCTTTAACCATCCACTCCCTCCCTGTCCATCTTCAGCACAGTCTTTAACCATCCACTCCCTCCCTGTCCATCTTCAGCACAGTCTTTAAGCATCCACTCCCTCCCTGTCCATCTGCCTGCAACAGTCTTTAACCATCCACTCCCTCCCTGTCCATCTGCCTGCAACAGTCTTTAACCATCCACTCCCTCCCTGTCCATCTTCAGCACAGTCTTTAAGCATCCACTCCCTCCCTGTCCATCTGCCTGCAACAGTCTTTAACCATCCACTCCCTCCCTGTCCATTTTCAGCACAGTCTTTAAGCATCCACTCCCTCCCTGTCCATCTTCAGCACAGTCTTTAAACATCCACTCCCTCCCTGTCCATCTGCCTGCAACAGTCTTTAACCATCCACTCCCTCCCTGTCCATCTTCAGCACAGTCTTTAACCATCCACTCCCTCCCTGTCCATCTGCCTGCAACAGTCTTTAACCATCCACTCCCTCCCTGTCCATCTTCAGCACAGTCTTTAAGCATCCACTCCCTCCCTGTCCATCTGCCTGCAACAGTCTTTAAGCATCCACTCCCTCCCTGTCCATCTGCCTGCAACAGTCTTTAACCATCCACTCCCTCCCTGTCCATCTTCAGCACAGTCTTTAACCATCCACTCCCTCCCTGTCCATCTTCAGCACAGTCTTTAACCATCCACTCCCTCCCTGTCCATCTTCAGCACAGTCTTTAACCATCCACTCCCTCCCTGTCCATCTTCAGCACAGTCTTTAACCATCCAATCCCTCCCTGTCCATCTTCAGCACAGTCTTTAACCATCCACTCCCTCCCTGTCCATCTTCAGCACAGTCTTTAACCATCCACTCCCTCCCTGTCCATCTTCAGCACAGTCTTTAACCATCCACTCCCTCCCTGTCCATCTTCAGGACAGTCTTTAACCATCCACTCCCTCCCTGTCCATCTTCAGCACAGTCTTTAACGATCCACTCCCTCCCTGTCCATCTGCCTGCAACAGTCTTTAACCATCCACTCCCTCCCTGTCCATCTTCAGCACAGTCTTTAACCATCCACTCCCTCCCTGTCCATCTGCCTGCAACAGTCTTTAATCATCCACTCCCTCCCTGTCCATCTTCAGCACAGTCTTTAACCATCCACTCCCTCCCTGTCCATCTTCAGCACAGTCTTTAACCATCCACTCCCTCCCTGTCCATCTGCCTGCAACAGTCTTTAATCATCCACTCCCTCCCTGTCCATCTTCAGCACAGTCTTTAACCATCCACTCCCTCCCTGTCCATCTGCCTGCAACAGTCTTTAACCATCCACTCCCTCCCTGTCCATCTGCCTGCAACAGTCTTTAACCATCCACTCCCTCCCTGTCCATCTTCATCACAGTCTTTAACCATCCACTCCCTCCCTGTGCATCTGCCTGCAACAGTCTTTAACCATCCACTCCCTCCCTGTCCATCTTCAGCACAGTCTTTAACCATCCACTCCCTCCCTGTCCATCTTCAGCACAGTCTTTAAGCATCCACTCCCTCCCTGTCCATCTGCCTGCAACAGTCTTTAAGCATCCACTCCCTCCCTGTCCATCTGCCTGCAACAGTCTTTAACCATCCACTCCCTCCCTGTCCATTTTCAGCACAGTCTTTAAGCATCCACTCCCTCCCTGTCCATCTTCAGCACAGTCTTTAAACATCCACTCCCTCCCTGTCCATCTGCCTGCAACAGTCTTTAACCATCCACTCCCTCCCTGTCCATCTTCAGCACAGTCTTTAACCATCCACTCCCTCCCTGTCCATCTGCCTGCAACAGTCTTTAACCATCCACTCCCTCCCTGTCCATCTTCAGCACAGTCTTTAAGCATCCACTCCCTCCCTGTCCATCTGCCTGCAACAGTCTTTAAGCATCCACTCCCTCCCTGTCCATCTGCCTGCAACAGTCTTTAACCATCCACTCCCTCCCTGTCCATCTTCAGCACAGTCTTTAAGCATCCACTCCCTCCCTGTCCATCTGCCTGCAACAGTCTTTAAGCATCCACTCCCTCCCTGTCCATCTGCCTGCAACAGTCTTTAACCATCCACTCCCTCCCTGTCCATCTTCAGCACAGTCTTTAACCATCCACTCCCTCCCTGTCCATCTTCAGCACAGTCTTTAACCATCCACTCCCTCCCTGTCCATCTTCAGCACAGTCTTTAACCATCCACTCCCTCCCTGTCCATCTTCAGCACAGTCTTTAACCATCCACTCCCTCCCTGTCCATCTTCAGCATAGTCTTTAACCATCCATTCCCTCCCTGTCCATCTTCAGCACAGTCTTTAACCATCCACTCCCTCTCTGTCCATCTTCAGCACAGTCTTTAACCATCCACTCCCTCCCTGTCCATCTTCAGCACAGTCTTTAACCATCCACTCCCTCCCTGTCCTTCTTCAGCACAGTCTTTAACCATCCACTCCCTCCCTGTCCATCTTCAGCACAGTCTTTAACCATCCACTCCCTCCCTGTCCATCTTCAGCACAGTCATTAACCATCCACTCCCTCCCTGTCCATCTTCAGCACAGTCTTTAACCATCCACTCCCTCCCTGTCCATCTTCAGCACAGTCATTAACCATCCACTCCCTCCCTGTCCATCTTCAGCACAGTCTTTAACCATCCACTCCCTCCCTGTCCATCTTCAGCACAGTCATTAACCATCCACTCCCTCCCTGTCCATCTTCAGCACAGTCTTTAACCATCCACTCCCTCCCTATCCATCTTCAGCACAGTCTTTAACCATCCACTCCCTCCCTGTCCATCTTCAGCACAGTCATTAACCATCCACTCCCTCTCTGTCCATCTTCAGCACAGTCTTTAACCATCCACTCCCTCCCTGTCCATCTTCAGCACAGTCTTTAACCATCCACTCCCTCCCTGTCCATCTTCAGCACAGTCATTAACCATCCACTCCCTCCCTGTCCATCTTCAGCACAGTCTTTAACCATCCACTCCCTCCCTGTCCATCTTCAGCACAGTCTTTAAGCATCCACTCCCTCCCTGTCCATCTGCCTGCAACAGTCTTTAACCATCCACTCCCTCCCTGTCCATCTTCAGCACAGTCTTTAAGCATCCACTCCCTCCCTGTCCATCTGCCTGCAACAGTCATTAAGCATCCACTCCCTCCCTGTCCATCTGCCTGCAACAGTCTTTAACCATCCACTCCCTCCCTGTCCATCTTCAGCACAGTCTTTAACCATCCACTCCCTCCCTGTCCATCTTCAGCACAGTCTTTAACCATCCACTCCCTCCCTGTCCATCTTCAGCACAGTCTTTAACCATCCACTCCCTCCCTGTCCATCTTCAGCACAGTCTTTAACCATCCACTCCCTCCCTGTCCATCTTCAGCACAGTCTTTAACCATCCACTCCCTCCCTGTCCATCTGCCTGCAACAGTCTTTAACCATCCACTCCCTCCCTGTCCATCTGCCTGCAACAGTCTTTAACCATCCACTCCCTCCCTGTCCATCTTCATCACAGTCTTTAACCATCCACTCCCTCCCTGTCCTTCTTCAGCACAGTCTTTAACCATCCACTCCCTCCCTGTCCATCTTCAGCACAGTCTTTAACCATCCACTCCCTCCCTGTCCATCTTCAGCACAGTCATTAACCATCCACTCCCTCCCTGTCCATCTTCAGCACAGTCTTTAACCATCCACTCCCTCCCTGTCCATCTTCAGCACAGTCATTAACCATCCACTCCCTCCCTGTCCATCTTCAGCACAGTCTTTAACCATCCACTCCCTCCCTGTCCATCTTCAGCACAGTCATTAACCATCCACTCCCTCCCTGTCCATCTTCAGCACAGTCTTTAACCATCCACTCCCTCCCTGTCCATCTTCAGCACAGTCTTTAACCATCCACTCCCTCCCTGTCCATCTTCAGCACAGTCATTAACCATCCACTCCCTCTCTGTCCATCTTCAGCACAGTCTTTAACCATCCACTCCCTCCCTGTCCATCTTCAGCACAGTCTTTAACCATCCACTCGCTCCCTGTCCATCTTCAGCACAGTCTTTAACCATCCACTCCCTCCCTGTCCATCTTCAGCACAGTCTTTAACCATCCAATCCCTCCCTGTCCATCTTCAGCACAGTCTTTAACCATCCACTCCCTCCCTGTCCATCTTCAGCACAGTCTTTAACCATCCACTCCCTCCCTGTCCATCTTCAGCACAGTCTTTAACCATCCACTCCCTCCCTGTCCATCTTCAGGACAGTCTTTAACCATCCACTCCCTCCCTGTCCATCTTCAGCACAGTCTTTAACGATCCACTCCCTCCCTGTCCATCTGCCTGCAACAGTCTTTAACCATCCACTCCCTCCCTGTCCATCTTCAGCACAGTCTTTAACCATCCACTCCCTCCCTGTCCATCTGCCTGCAACAGTCTTTAATCATCCACTCCCTCCCTGTCCATCTTCAGCACAGTCTTTAACCATCCACTCCCTCCCTGTCCATCTTCAGCACAGTCTTTAACCATCCACTCCCTCCCTGTCCATCTGCCTGCAACAGTCTTTAATCATCCACTCCCTCCCTGTCCATCTTCAGCACAGTCTTTAACCATCCACTCCCTCCCTGTCCATCTTCAGCACAGTCTTTAACCATCCACTCCCTCCCTGTCCATCTTCAGCACAGTCTTTAACGATCCACTCCCTCCCTGTCCATCTGCCTGCAACAGTCTTTAACCATCCACTCCCTCCCTGTGCATCTGCCTGCAACAGTCTTTAACCATCCACTCCCTCCCTTTCCATCTTCAGCACAGTCTTTAACCATCCACTCCCTCCCTGTCCATCTTCAGCACAGTCTTTAAGCATCCACTCCCTCCCTGTCCATCTGCCTGCAACAGTCTTTAAGCATCCACTCCCTCCCTGTCCATCTGCCTGCAACAGTCTTTAACCATCCACTCCCTCCCTGTCCATCTTCAGCACAGTCATTAACCATCCACTCCCTCCCTGTCCATCTTCAGCACAGTCTTTAACCATCCACTCCCTCCCTGTCCATCTTCAGCACAGTCTTTAACCATCCACTCCCTCCCTGTCCATCTTCAGCACAGTCATTAACCATCCACTCCCTCCCTGTCCATCTTCAGCACAGTCTTTAACCATCCACTCCCTCCCTGTCCATCTTCAGCACAGTCATTAACCATCCACTCCCTCCCTGTCCATCTTCAGCACAGTCTTTAACCATCCACTCCCTCCCTGTCCATCTTCAGCACAGTCTTTAACCATCCACTCCCTCCCTGTCCATCTTCAGCACAGTCATTAACCATCCACTCCCTCCCTGTCCATCTTCAGCACAGTCTTTAACCATCCACTCCCTCCCTGTCCATCTTCAGCACAGTCTTTAACCATCCACTCCCTCCCTGTCCATCTTCAGCACAGTCATTAACCATCCACTCCCTCCCTGTCCATCTTCAGCACAGTCTTTAACCATCCACTCCCTCCCTGTCCATCTTCAGCACAGTCTTTAACCATCCACTCCCTCCCCGTCCATCTTCAGCACAGTCATTAACCATCCACTCCCTCCCCGTCCATCTTCAGCACAGTCTTTAACCATCCACTCCCTTCCTGTCCATTTTCAGCACAGTCTTTAACCATCCACTCCCTCCCTGTCCATCTGCCTGCAACAGTCTTTAATCATCCACTCCCTCCCTGTCCATTTTCAGCATAGTCTTTAACCATCCACTCCCTCCCTGTCCATCTTCAGCATAGTCTTTAACCATCCATTCCCTCCCTGTCCATCTTCAGCACAGTCTTTAACCATCCACTCCCTCTCTGTCCATCTTCAGCACAGTCTTTAACCATCCACTCCCTCCCTGTCCATCTTCAGCACAGTCTTTAACCATCCACTCCCTCCCTGTCCTTCTTCAGCACAGTCTTTAACCATCCACTCCCTCCCTGTCCATCTTCAGCACAGTCTTTAACCATCCACTCCCTCCCTGTCCATCTTCAGCACAGTCTTTAACCATCCACTCCCTCCCTTTCCATCTTCAGCACAGTCTTTAACCATCCACTCCCTCCCTGTCCATCTGCCTGCAACAGTCTTTAACCATCCACTCCCTCCCTGTCCATCTTCAGCACAGTCTTTAACCATCCACTCCCTCCCTGTCCATCTGCCTGCAACAGTCTTTAATCATCCACTCCCTCCCTGTCCATCTTCAGCACAGTCTTTAACCATCCACTCCCTCCCTGTCCATCTTCAGCACAGTCTTTAACCATCCACTCCCTCCCTGTCCATCTGCCTGCAACAGTCTTTAATCATCCACTCCCTCCCTGTCCATCTTCAGCACAGTCTTTAACCATCCACTCCCTCCCTGTCCATCTGCCTGCAACAGTCTTTAACCATCCACTCCCTCCCTGTCCATCTGCCTGCAACAGTCTTTAACCATCCACTCCCTCCCTGTCCATCTTCATCACAGTCTTTAACCATCCACTCCCTCCCTGTCCATCTGCCTGCAACAGTCTTTAACCATCCACTCCTTCCCTGTGCATCTGCCTGCAACAGTCTTTAACCATCCACTCCCTCCCTGTCCATCTTCAGCACAGTCTTTAACCATCCACTCCCTCCCTGTCCATCTTCAGCACAGTCTTTAAGCATCCACTCCCTTCCTGTCCATCTGCCTGCAACAGTCTTTAAGCATCCACTCCCTCCCTGTCCATCTGCCTGCAACAGTCTTTAACCATCCACTCCCTCCCTGTCCATCTTCAGCACAGTCTTTAACCATCCACTCCTTCCTGTCCATCTTCAGCACAGTCTTTAACTATCCACTCCCTCCCTGTCCATCTTCAGCACAGTCTTTAACCATCCACTCCCTCCCTGTCCATCTGCCTGCAACAGTCTTTAACCATCCACTCCCTCCCTTTCCATCTTCAGCACAGTCTTTAACCATCCACTCCCGCCCTGTCCATCTTCAGCACAGTCTTTAACCATCCACTCCCTCCCTGTCCATCTTCAGCACAGTCTTTAACCATCCACTCCCTCCCTGTCCATCTTCAGCACAGTCTTTAACCATCCACTCCCTCCCAGTCCATCTTCAGCACAGTCTTTAACCATCCACTCCCTCCCTGTCCATCTTCAGCACAGTCTTTAACCATCCACTCCCTCCCTGTCCATCTTCAGCACAGTCTTTAACCATCCACTCCCTCCCTTTCCATCTTCAGCACAGTCTTTAACCATCCACTCCCGCCCTGTCCATCTTCAGCACAGTCTTTAACCATCCACTCCCTCCCTGTCCATCTTCAGCACAGTCTTTAACCATCCACTCCCTCCCTGTCCATCTTCAGCACAGTCTTTAACCATCCACTCCCTCCCTGTCCATCTTCAGCACAGTCTTTAACCATCCACTCCCTCCCTGTCCATCTTCAGCACAGTCTTTAAACATCCACTCCCTCCCTGTCCATCTGCCTGCAACAGTCTTTAACCATCCACTCCCTCCCTGTCCATCTTCAGCACAGTCTTTAACCATCCACTCCCTCCCTGTCCATCTTCAGCACAGTCTTTAACCATCCACTCCCTCCCTGTCCATCTGCCTGCAACAGTCTTTAACCATCCACTCCCTCCCTTTCCATCTTCAGCACAGTCTTTAACCATCCACTCCCTCCCTGTCCATCTTCAGCACAGTCTTTAACCATCCACTCCCTCCCTTTCCATCTTCAGCACAGTCTTTAACCATCCACTCCCTCCCTGTCCATCTTCAGCACAGTCTTTAACCATCCACTCCCTCCCTGTCCATCTTCAGCACAGTCATTAACCATCCACTCCCTCCCTGTCCATCTTCAGCACAGTCTTTAACCATCCACTCCCTCCCTGTCCATCTTCAGCACAGTCTTTAACCATCCACTCCCTCCCTGTCCATCTTCAGCACAGTCATTAACCATCCACTCCCTCCCTGTCCATCTTCAGCACAGTCTTTAACCATCCACTCCCTCCCTGTCCATCTTCAGCACAGTCTTTAACCATCCACTCCCTCCCTGTCCATCTTCAGCACAGTCATTAACCATCCACTCCCTCCCCGTCCATCTTCAGCACAGTCTTTAACCATCCACTCCCTTCCTGTCCATTTTCAGCACAGTCTTTAACCATCCACTCCCTCCCTGTCCATCTTCAGCACAGTCTTTAACCATCCACTCCCTCCCTGTCCATCTTCAGCACAGTCTTTAACCATCCACTCGCTCCCTGTCCATCTTCAGCACAGTCTTTAACCATCCACTCCCTCCCTGTCCATCTTCAGCACAGTCTTTAACCATCCAATCCCTCCCTGTCCATCTTCAGCACAGTCTTTAACCATCCACTCCCTCCCTGTCCATCTTCAGCACAGTCTTTAACCATCCACTCCCTCCCTGTCCATCTTCAGCACAGTCTTTAACCATCCACTCCCTCCCTGTCCATCTTCAGGACAGTCTTTAACCATCCACTCCCTCCCTGTCCATCTTCAGCACAGTCTTTAACGATCCACTCCCTCCCTGTCCATCTGCCTGCAACAGTCTTTAACCATCCACTCCCTCCCTGTCCATCTTCAGCACAGTCTTTAACCATCCACTCCCTCCCTGTCCATCTGCCTGCAACAGTCTTTAATCATCCACTCCCTCCCTGTCCATCTTCAGCACAGTCTTTAACCATCCACTCCCTCCCTGTCCATCTGCCTGCAACAGTCTTTAACCATCCACTCCCTCCCTGTCCATCTGCCTGCAACAGTCTTTAACCATCCACTCCCTCCCTGTCCATCTTCATCACAGTCTTTAACCATCCACTCCCTCCCTGTGCATCTGCCTGCAACAGTCTTTAACCATCCACTCCCTCCCTGTCCATCTTCAGCACAGTCTTTAACCATCCACTCCCTCCCTGTCCATCTTCAGCACAGTCTTTAACCATCCACTCCCTCCCTGTCCATCTTCAGCACAGTCTTTAACCATCCACTCCCTCCCTGTCCATCTGCCTGCAACAGTCTTTAATCATCCACTCCCTCCCTGTCCATCATCAGCACAGTCTTTAACCATCCACTCCCTCCCTGTCCATCTGCCTGCAACAGTCTTTAACCATCCACTCCCTCCCTGTCCATCTGCCTGCAACAGTCTTTAACCATCCACTCCCTCCCTGTCCATCTTCATCACAGTCTTTAACCATCCACTCCCTCCCTGTCCATCTTCCTGCAACAGTCTTTAACCATCCACTCCTTCCCTGTGCATCTCCCTGCAACAGTCTTTAACCATCCACTCCCTCCCTGTCCATCTTCAGCACAGTCTTTAACCATCCACTCCCTCCCTGTCCATCTTCAGCACAGTCTTTAAGCATCCACTCCGTTCCTGTCCATCTGCCTGCAACAGTCTTTAAGCATCCACTCCCTCCCTGTCCATCTGCCTGCAACAGTCTTTAACCATCCACTCCCTCCCTGTCCATCTTCAGCACAGTCTTTAACCATCCACTCCTTCCTGTCCATCTTCAGCACAGTCTTTAACTATCCACTCCCTCCCTGTCCATCTTCAGCACAGTCTTTAACCATCCACTCCCTCCCTGTCCATCTGCCTGCAACAGTCTTTAACCATCCACTCCCTCCCTTTCCATCTTCAGCACAGTCTTTAACCATCCACTCCCGCCCTGTCCATCTTCAGCACAGTCTTTAACCATCCACTCCCTCCCTGTCCATCTTCAGCACAGTCTTTAACCATCCACTCCCTCCCTGTCCATCTTCAGCACAGTCTTTAACCATCCACTCCCTCCCAGTCCATCTTCAGCACAGTCTTTAACCATCCACTCCCTCCCTGTCCATCTTCAGCACAGTCTTTAACCATCCACTCCCTCCCTGTCCATCTTCAGCACAGTCTTTAACCATCCACTCCCTCCCTTTCCATCTTCAGCACAGTCTTTAACCATCCACTCCCGCCCTGTCCATCTTCAGCACAGTCTTTAACCATCCACTCCCTCCCTGTCCATCTTCAGCACAGTCTTTAACCATCCACTCCCACCCTGTCCATCTTCAGCACAGTCTTTAACCATCCACTCCCTCCCTGTCCATCTTCAGCACAGTCTTTAACCATCCACTCCCTCCCTGTCCATCTTCAGCACAGTCTTTAAACATCCACTCCCTCCCTGTCCATCTGCCTGCAACAGTCTTTAACCATCCACTCCCTCCCTGTCCATCTTCAGCACAGTCTTTAACCATCCACTCCCTCCCTGTCCATCTTCAGCACAGTCTTTAACCATCCACTCCCTCCCTGTCCATCTGCCTGCAACAGTCTTTAACCATCCACTCCCTCCCTTTCCATCTTCAGCACAGTCTTTAACCATCCACTCCTTCCCTGTCCATCTTCAGCACAGTCTTTAACCATCCACTCCCTCCCTGTCCATCTGCCTGCAACAGTCTTTAACCATCCACTCCCTCCCTGTCCATCTTCAGCACAGTCTTTAACCATCCACTCCCTCCCTGTCCATCTGCCTGCAACAGTCTTTAATCATCCACTCCCTCCCTGTCCATTTTCAGCATAGTCTTTAACCATCCACTCCCTCCCTGTCCATCTTCAGCATAGTCTTTAACCATCCATTCCCTCCCTGTCCATCTTCAGCACAGTCTTTAACCATCCACTCCCTCTCTGTCCATCTTCAGCACAGTCTTTAACCATCCACTCCCTCCCTGTCCATCTTCAGCACAGTCTTTAACCATCCACTCCCTCCCTGTCCTTCTTCAGCACAGTCTTTAACCATCCACTCCCTCCCTGTCCATCTTCAGCACAGTCTTTAACCATCCACTCCCTCCCTGTCCATCTTCAGCACAGTCTTTAACCATCCACTCCCTCCCTGTCCATCTTCAGCACAGTCTTTAACCATCCACTCCCTCCCTGTCCATCTGCCTGCAACAGTCTTTAACCATCCACTCCCTCCCTGTCCATCTTCAGCACAGTCTTTAACCATCCACTCCCTCCCTGTCCATCTGCCTGCAACAGTCTTTAATCATCCACTCCCTCCCTGTCCATCTTCAGCACAGTCTTTAACCATCCACTCCCTCCCTGTCCATCTTCAGCACAGTCTTTAACCATCCACTCCCTCCCTGTCCATCTGCCTGCAACAGTCTTTAATCATCCACTCCCTCCCTGTCCATCATCAGCACAGTCTTTAACCATCCACTCCCTCCCTGTCCATCTGCCTGCAACAGTCTTTAACCATCCACTCCCTCCCTGTCCATCTGCCTGCAACAGTCTTTAACCATCCACTCCCTCCCTGTCCATCTTCATCACAGTCTTTAACCATCCACTCCCTCCCTGTCCATCTTCCTGCAACAGTCTTTAACCATCCACTCCTTCCCTGTGCATCTGCCTGCAACAGTCTTTAACCATCCACTCCCTCCCTGTCCATCTTCAGCACAGTCTTTAACCATCCACTCCCTCCCTGTCCATCTTCAGCACAGTCTTTAAGCATCCACTCCCTTCCTGTCCATCTGCCTGCAACAGTCTTTAAGCATCCACTCCCTCCCTGTCCATCTGCCTGCAACAGTCTTTAACCATCCACTCCCTCCCTGTCCATCTTCAGCACAGTCTTTAACCATCCACTCCTTCCTGTCCATCTTCAGCACAGTCTTTAACTATCCACTCCCTCCCTGTCCATCTTCAGCACAGTCTTTAACCATCCACTCCCTCCCTGTCCATCTGCCTGCAACAGTCTTTAACCATCCACTCCCTCCCTTTCCATCTTCAGCACAGTCTTTAACCATCCACTCCCGCCCTGTCCATCTTCAGCACAGTCTTTAACCATCCACTCCCTCCCTGTCCATCTTCAGCACAGTCTTTAACCATCCACTCCCTCCCTGTCCATCTTCAGCACAGTCTTTAACCATCCACTCCCTCCCAGTCCATCTTCAGCACAGTCTTTAACCATCCACTCCCTCCCTGTCCATCTTCAGCACAGTCTTTAACCATCCACTCCCTCCCTGTCCATCTTCAGCACAGTCTTTAACCATCCACTCCCTCCCTTTCCATCTTCAGCACAGTCTTTAACCATCCACTCCCGCCCTGTCCATCTTCAGCACAGTCTTTAACCATCCACTCCCTCCCTGTCCATCTTCAGCACAGTCTTTAACCATCCACTCCCTCCCTGTCCATCTTCAGCACAGTCTTTAACCATCCACTCCCTCCCTGTCCATCTTCAGCACAGTCTTTAACCATCCACTCCCTCCCTGTCCATCTTCAGCACAGTCTTTAAACATCCACTCCCTCCCTGTCCATCTGCCTGCAACAGTCTTTAACCATCCACTCCCTCCCTGTCCATCTTCAGCACAGTCTTTAACCATCCACTCCCTCCCTGTCCATCTTCAGCACAGTCTTTAACCATCCACTCCCTCCCTGTCCATCTGCCTGCAACAGTCTTTAACCATCCACTCCCTCCCTTTCCATCTTCAGCACAGTCTTTAACCATCCACTCCCACCCTGTCCATCTTCAGCACAGTCTTTAACCATCCACTCCCTCCCTGTCCATCTGCCTGCAACAGTCTTTAACCATCCACTCCCTCCCTGTCCATCTTCAGCACAGTCTTTAACCATCCACTCCCTCCCTGTCCATCTGCCTGCAACAGTCTTTAATCATCCACTCCCTCCCTGTCCATCTTCAGCACAGTCTTTAACCATCCACTCCCTCCCTGTCCATCTTCAGCACAGTCTTTAACCATCCACTCCCTCCCTGTCCATCTGCCTGCAACAGTCTTTAATCATCCACTCCCTCCCTGTCCATCTTCAGCACAGTCTTTAACCATCCACTCCCTCCCTGTCCATCTGCCTGCAACAGTCTTTAACCATCCACTCCCTCCCTGTCCATCTGCCTGCAACAGTCTTTAACCATCCACTCCCTCCCTGTCCATCTTCATCACAGTCTTTAACCATCCACTCCCTCCCTGTCCATCTGCCTGCAACAGTCTTTAACCATCCACTCCTTCCCTGTGCATCTGCCTGTAACAGTCTTTAACCATCCACTCCCTCCCTGTCCATCTTCAGCACAGTCTTTAAGCATCCACTCCCTCCCTGTCCATCTGCCTGCAACAGTCTTTAAGCATCCACTCCCTCCCTGTCCATCTGCCTGCAACAGTCTTTAACCATCCACTCCCTCCCTGTCCATCTTCAGCACAGTCTTTAACCAGCCACTCCTTCCTGTCCATCTTCAGCACAGTCTTTAACCATCCACTCCCTCCCTGTCCATCTTCAGCACAGTCTTTAACCATCCACTCCCTCCCTGTCCATCTGCCTGCAACAGTCTTTAACCATCCACTCCCTCCCTTTCCATCTTCAGCACAGTCTTTAACCATCCACTCCCGCCCTGTCCATCTTCAGCACAGTCTTTAACCATCCACTCCCTCCCTGTCCATCTTCAGCACAGTCTTTAACCATCCACTCCTTCCCTGTCCATCTTCAGCACAGTCTTTAACCATCCACTCCCTCCCTGTCCATCTTCAGCACAGTCTTTAACCATCCACTCCCTCCCTGTCCATCTTCAGCACAGTCTTTAACCATCCACTCCCTCCCTGTCCATCTTCAGCACAGTCTTTAACCATCCACTCCCTCCCTGTCCATCTTCAGCACAGTCTTTAACCATCCACTCCCTCCCTGTCCATCTTCAGCACAGTCTTTAACCATCTACTCCCTCCCTGTCCATCTTCAGCACAGTCTTTAACCATCCACTCCCTCCCTGTCCATCTTCAGCACAGTCTTTAACCATCCACTCCCTCCCTGTCCATCTTCAGCACAGTCTTTAACCATCCACTCCCTCCCTGTCCATCTTCAGCACAGTCTTTAACCATCCACTCCCTCCCTGTCCATCTTCAGCACAGTCTTTAACCATCCACTCCCTCCCTGTCCATCTTCAGCACAGTCTTTAACCATCCACTCCCTCCCTGTCCATCTTCAGCACAGTCTTTAACCATCCACTCCCTCCCTGTCCATCTTCAGCACAGTCTTTAACCATCCACTCCCTCCCTGTCCATCTTCAGCACAGTCTTTAACCATCCACTCCCTCCCTGTCCATCTTCAGCACAGTCTTTAACCATCCACTCCCTCCCTGTCCATCTTCAGCACAGTCTTTAACCATCCACTCCCTCCCTGTCCATCTTCAGCACAGTCTTTAAGCATCCACTCCCTCCCTGTCCATCTGCCTGCAACAGTCTTTAAGCATCCACTCCCTCCCTGTCCATCTGCCTGCAACAGTCTTTAACCATCTACTCCCTCCCTGTCCATCTTCAGCACAGTCTTTAACCATCCACTCCCTCCCTGCCCATCTTCAGCACAGTCTTTAATCATCCACTCCCTCCCTGTCCATCTTCAGCACTGTCTTTAACCATCCACTCCCTCCCTGTCCATCTTCAGCACAGTCTTTGACCATCCACTCCCTCCCTGTCCATCTTCAGCACAGTCTTTAACCATCCACTCCCTCCCTGTCCATCTTCAGCACAGTCTTTAACCATCTACTCCCTCCCTGTCCATCTTCAGCACAGTCTTTAACCATCCACTCTCTCCCTGTCCATCTTCAGCACAGTCTTTAACCATCTACTCCCTCCCTGTCCATCTTCAGCACAGTCTTTAACCATCCACTCCCTCCCTGCCCATCTTCAGCACAGTCTTTAATCATCCACTCCCTCCCTGTCCATCTTCAGCACTGTCTTTAACCATCCACTCCCTCCCTGTCCATCTGCCTGCAACAGTCTTTAACCATCCACTCCCTCCCTGTCCATCTTCAGCACAGTCTTTAACCATCCACTCCCTCCCTGTCCATCTTCAGCACAGTCTTTAACCATCCACTCCCTCCCTGTCCATCTGCCTGCAACAGTCTTTAACCATCCACTCCCTCCCTTTCCATCTTCAGCACAGTCTTTAACCATCCACTCCCTCCCTGTCCATCTTCAGCACAGTCTTTAACCATCCACTCCCTCCCTGTCCATCTTCAGCACAGTCTTTAACCATCCACTCCCTCCCTGTCCATCTTCAGCACAGTCTTTAACCATCCACTCCCTCCCTGTCCATCTTCAGCACAGTCTTTAACCATCCACTCCCTCCCTGTCCATCTTCAGCACAGTCTTTAACCATCCACTCCCTCCCTGTCCATCTTCAGCACAGTCTTTAACCATCCACTCCCTCCCTGTCCATCTGCCTGCAACAGTCTTTAACCATCCACTCCCTCCCTTTCCATCTTCAGCACAGTCTTTAACCATCCACTCCCACCCTGTCCATCTTCAGCACAGTCTTTAACCATCCACTCCCTCCCTGTCCATCTGCCTGCAACAGTCTTTAACCATCCACTCCCTCCCTGTCCATCTTCAGCACAGTCTTTAACCATCCACTCCCTCCCTGTCCATCTGCCTGCAACAGTCTTTAATCATCCACTCCCTCCCTGTCCATCTTCAGCACAGTCTTTAACCATCCACTCCCTCCCTGTCCATCTTCAGCACAGTCTTTAACCATCCACTCCCTCCCTGTCCATCTGCCTGCAACAGTCTTTAATCATCCACTCCCTCCCTGTCCATCTTCAGCACAGTCTTTAACCATCCACTCCCTCCCTGTCCATCTGCCTGCAACAGTCTTTAACCATCCACTCCCTCCCTGTCCATCTGCCTGCAACAGTCTTTAACCATCCACTCCCTCCCTGTCCATCTTCATCACAGTCTTTAACCATCCACTCCCTCCCTGTCCATCTGCCTGCAACAGTCTTTAACCATCCACTCCTTCCCTGTGCATCTGCCTGTAACAGTCTTTAACCATCCACTCCCTCCCTGTCCATCTTCAGCACAGTCTTTAAGCATCCACTCCCTCCCTGTCCATCTGCCTGCAACAGTCTTTAAGCATCCACTCCCTCCCTGTCCATCTGCCTGCAACAGTCTTTAACCATCCACTCCCTCCCTGTCCATCTTCAGCACAGTCTTTAACCAGCCACTCCTTCCTGTCCATCTTCAGCACAGTCTTTAACCATCCACTCCCTCCCTGTCCATCTTCAGCACAGTCTTTAACCATCCACTCCCTCCCTGTCCATCTGCCTGCAACAGTCTTTAACCATCCACTCCCTCCCTTTCCATCTTCAGCACAGTCTTTAACCATCCACTCCCGCCCTGTCCATCTTCAGCACAGTCTTTAACCATCCACTCCCTCCCTGTCCATCTTCAGCACAGTCTTTAACCATCCACTCCTTCCCTGTCCATCTTCAGCACAGTCTTTAACCATCCACTCCCTCCCTGTCCATCTTCAGCACAGTCTTTAACCATCCACTCCCTCCCTGTCCATCTTCAGCACAGTCTTTAACCATCCACTCCCTCCCTGTCCATCTTCAGCACAGTCTTTAACCATCCACTCCCTCCCTGTCCATCTTCAGCACAGTCTTTAACCATCCACTCCCTCCCTGTCCATCTTCAGCACAGTCTTTAACCATCTACTCCCTCCCTGTCCATCTTCAGCACAGTCTTTAACCATCCACTCCCTCCCTGTCCATCTTCAGCACAGTCTTTAACCATCCACTCCCTCCCTGTCCATCTTCAGCACAGTCTTTAACCATCCACTCCCTCCCTGTCCATCTTCAGCACAGTCTTTAACCATCCACTCCCTCCCTGTCCATCTTCAGCACAGTCTTTAACCATCCACTCCCTCCCTGTCCATCTTCAGCACAGTCTTTAACCATCCACTCCCTCCCTGTCCATCTTCAGCACAGTCTTTAACCATCCACTCCCTCCCTGTCCATCTTCAGCACAGTCTTTAACCATCCACTCCCTCCCTGTCCATCTTCAGCACAGTCTTTAACCATCCACTCCCTCCCTGTCCATCTTCAGCACAGTCTTTAACCATCCACTCCCTCCCTGTCCATCTTCAGCACAGTCTTTAACCATCCACTCCCTCCCTGTCCATCTTCAGCACAGTCTTTAAGCATCCACTCCCTCCCTGTCCATCTGCCTGCAACAGTCTTTAAGCATCCACTCCCTCCCTGTCCATCTGCCTGCAACAGTCTTTAACCATCTACTCCCTCCCTGTCCATCTTCAGCACAGTCTTTAACCATCCACTCCCTCCCTGCCCATCTTCAGCACAGTCTTTAATCATCCACTCCCTCCCTGTCCATCTTCAGCACTGTCTTTAACCATCCACTCCCTCCCTGTCCATCTTCAGCACAGTCTTTGACCATCCACTCCCTCCCTGTCCATCTTCAGCACAGTCTTTAACCATCCACTCCCTCCCTGTCCATCTTCAGCACAGTCTTTAACCATCTACTCCCTCCCTGTCCATCTTCAGCACAGTCTTTAACCATCCACTCTCTCCCTGTCCATCTTCAGCACAGTCTTTAACCATCTACTCCCTCCCTGTCCATCTTCAGCACAGTCTTTAACCATCCACTCCCTCCCTGCCCATCTTCAGCACAGTCTTTAATCATCCACTCCCTCCCTGTCCATCTTCAGCACTGTCTTTAACCATCCACTCCCTCCCTGTCCATCTGCCTGCAACAGTCTTTAACCATCCACTCCCTCCCTGTCCATCTTCAGCACAGTCTTTAACCATCCACTCCCTCCCTGTCCATCTTCAGCACAGTCTTTAACCATCCACTCCCTCCCTGTCCATCTGCCTGCAACAGTCTTTAACCATCCACTCCCTCCCTTTCCATCTTCAGCACAGTCTTTAACCATCCACTCCCTCCCTGTCCATCTTCAGCACAGTCTTTAACCATCCACTCCCTCCCTGTCCATCTTCAGCACAGTCTTTAACCATCCACTCCCTCCCTGTCCATCTTCAGCACAGTCTTTAACCATCCACTCCCTCCCTGTCCATCTTCAGCACAGTCTTTAACCATCCACTCCCTCCCTGTCCATCTTCAGCACAGTCTTTAACCATCCACTCCCTCCCTGTCCATCTTCAGCACAGTCTTTAACCATCCACTCCCTCCCTGTCCATCTTCAGCACAGTCTTTAACCATCCACTCCCTCCCTGTCCATCTTCAGCACAGTCTTTAACCATCCACTCCCTCCCTGTCCATCTTCAGCACAGTCTTTAACCATCCACTCCCTCCCTGTCCATCTTCAGCACAGTCTTTAACCATCCACTCCCTCCCTGTCCATCTTCAGCACAGTCTTTAACCATCCACACCCTCCCTGTCCATCTTCAGCACAGTCTTTAACCATCCACTCCCTCCCTGTCCATCTTCAGCACAGTCTTTAACCATCCACTCCCTCCCTGTCCATCTTCAGCACAGTCTTTAACCATCTACTCCCTCCCTGTCCATCTTCAGCACAGTCTTTAACCATCCACTCCCTCCCTGTCCATCTTCAGCACAGTCGTTAACCATCCACTCCCTCCCTGTCCATCTTCAGCACAGTCTTTAACCATCCACTCCCTCCCTGTCCATCTTCAGCACAGTCTTTAACCATCCACTCCCTCCCTGTCCATCTTCAGCACAGTCTTTAACCATCCACTCCCTCCCTGTCCATCTTCAGCACAGTCTTTAACCATCCACTCCCTCCCTGTCCATCTTCAGCACAGTCTTTAACCATCCACTCCCTCCCTGTCCATCTTCAGCACAGTCTTTAACCATCCACTCCCTCCCTGTCCATCTTCAGCACAGTCTTTAACCATCCACTCCCTCCCTGTCCATCTTCAGCACAGTCTTTAACCATCCACTCCCTCCCTGTCCATCTTCAGCACAGTCTTTAACCATCCACTCCCTCCCTGTCCATCTTCAGCACAGTCTTTAAGCATCCACTCCCTCCCTGTCCATCTGCCTGCAACAGTCTTTAAGCATCCACTCCCTCCCTGTCCATCTGCCTGCAACAGTCTTTAACCATCTACTCCCTCCCTGTCCATCTTCAGCACAGTCTTTAACCATCCACTCCCTCCCTGCCCATCTTCAGCACAGTCTTTAATCATCCACTCCCTCCCTGTCCATCTTCAGCACTGTCTTTAACCATCCACTCCCTCCCTGTCCATCTTCAGCACAGTCTTTGACCATCCACTCCCTCCCTGTCCATCTTCAGCACAGTCTTTAACCATCCACTCCCTCCCTGTCCATCTTCAGCACAGTCTTTAACCATCTACTCCCTCCCTGTCCATCTTCAGCACAGTCTTTAACCATCCACTCTCTCCCTGTCCATCTTCAGCACAGTCTTTAACCATCTACTCCCTCCCTGTCCATCTTCAGCACAGTCTTTAACCATCCACTCCCTCCCTGCCCATCTTCAGCACAGTCTTTAATCATCCACTCCCTCCCTGTCCATCTTCAGCACTGTCTTTAACCATCCACTCCCTCCCTGTCCATCTGCCTGCAACAGTCTTTAACCATCCACTCCCTCCCTGTCCATCTTCAGCACAGTCTTTAACCATCCACTCCCTCCCTGTCCATCTTCAGCACAGTCTTTAACCATCCACTCCCTCCCTGTCCATCTGCCTGCAACAGTCTTTAACCATCCACTCCCTCCCTTTCCATCTTCAGCACAGTCTTTAACCATCCACTCCCTCCCTGTCCATCTTCAGCACAGTCTTTAACCATCCACTCCCTCCCTGTCCATCTGCCTGCAACAGTCTTTAATCATCCACTCCCTCCCTGTCCATTTTCAGCATAGTCTTTAACCATCCACTCCCTCCCTGTCCATCTTCAGCATAGTCTTTAACCATCCATTCCCTCCCTGTCCATCTTCAGCACAGTCTTTAACCATCCACTCCCTCTCTGTCCATCTTCAGCACAGTCTTTAACCATCCACTCCCTCCCTGTCCATCTTCAGCACAGTCTTTAACCATCCACTCCCTCCCTGTCCTTCTTCAGCACAGTCTTTAACCATCCACTCCCTCCCTGTCCATCTTCAGCACAGTCTTTAACCATCCACTCCCTCCCTGTCCATCTTCAGCACAGTCTTTAACCATCCACTCCCTCCCTGTCCATCTTCAGCACAGTCTTTAACCATCCACTCCCTCCCTGTCCATCTGCCTGCAACAGTCTTTAACCATCCACTCCCTCCCTGTCCATCTTCAGCACAGTCTTTAACCATCCACTCCCTCCCTGTCCATCTGCCTGCAACAGTCTTTAATCATCCACTCCCTCCCTGTCCATCTTCAGCACAGTCTTTAACCATCCACTCCCTCCCTGTCCATCTTCAGCACAGTCTTTAACCATCCACTCCCTCCCTGTCCATCTGCCTGCAACAGTCTTTAATCATCCACTCCCTCCCTGTCCATCATCAGCACAGTCTTTAACCATCCACTCCCTCCCTGTCCATCTGCCTGCAACAGTCTTTAACCATCCACTCCCTCCCTGTCCATCTGCCTGCAACAGTCTTTAACCATCCACTCCCTCCCTGTCCATCTTCATCACAGTCTTTAACCATCCACTCCCTCCCTGTCCATCTTCCTGCAACAGTCTTTAACCATCCACTCCTTCCCTGTGCATCTGCCTGCAACAGTCTTTAACCATCCACTCCCTCCCTGTCCATCTTCAGCACAGTCTTTAACCATCCACTCCCTCCCTGTCCATCTTCAGCACAGTCTTTAAGCATCCACTCCCTTCCTGTCCATCTGCCTGCAACAGTCTTTAAGCATCCACTCCCTCCCTGTCCATCTGCCTGCAACAGTCTTTAACCATCCACTCCCTCCCTGTCCATCTTCAGCACAGTCTTTAACCATCCACTCCTTCCTGTCCATCTTCAGCACAGTCTTTAACTATCCACTCCCTCCCTGTCCATCTTCAGCACAGTCTTTAACCATCCACTCCCTCCCTGTCCATCTGCCTGCAACAGTCTTTAACCATCCACTCCCTCCCTTTCCATCTTCAGCACAGTCTTTAACCATCCACTCCCGCCCTGTCCATCTTCAGCACAGTCTTTAACCATCCACTCCCTCCCTGTCCATCTTCAGCACAGTCTTTAACCATCCACTCCCTCCCTGTCCATCTTCAGCACAGTCTTTAACCATCCACTCCCTCCCAGTCCATCTTCAGCACAGTCTTTAACCATCCACTCCCTCCCTGTCCATCTTCAGCACAGTCTTTAACCATCCACTCCCTCCCTGTCCATCTTCAGCACAGTCTTTAACCATCCACTCCCTCCCTTTCCATCTTCAGCACAGTCTTTAACCATCCACTCCCGCCCTGTCCATCTTCAGCACAGTCTTTAACCATCCACTCCCTCCCTGTCCATCTTCAGCACAGTCTTTAACCATCCACTCCCTCCCTGTCCATCTTCAGCACAGTCTTTAACCATCCACTCCCTCCCTGTCCATCTTCAGCACAGTCTTTAACCATCCACTCCCTCCCTGTCCATCTTCAGCACAGTCTTTAAACATCCACTCCCTCCCTGTCCATCTGCCTGCAACAGTCTTTAACCATCCACTCCCTCCCTGTCCATCTTCAGCACAGTCTTTAACCATCCACTCCCTCCCTGTCCATCTTCAGCACAGTCTTTAACCATCCACTCCCTCCCTGTCCATCTGCCTGCAACAGTCTTTAACCATCCACTCCCTCCCTTTCCATCTTCAGCACAGTCTTTAACCATCCACTCCCACCCTGTCCATCTTCAGCACAGTCTTTAACCATCCACTCCCTCCCTGTCCATCTGCCTGCAACAGTCTTTAACCATCCACTCCCTCCCTGTCCATCTTCAGCACAGTCTTTAACCATCCACTCCCTCCCTGTCCATCTGCCTGCAACAGTCTTTAATCATCCACTCCCTCCCTGTCCATCTTCAGCACAGTCTTTAACCATCCACTCCCTCCCTGTCCATCTTCAGCACAGTCTTTAACCATCCACTCCCTCCCTGTCCATCTGCCTGCAACAGTCTTTAATCATCCACTCCCTCCCTGTCCATCTTCAGCACAGTCTTTAACCATCCACTCCCTCCCTGTCCATCTGCCTGCAACAGTCTTTAACCATCCACTCCCTCCCTGTCCATCTGCCTGCAACAGTCTTTAACCATCCACTCCCTCCCTGTCCATCTTCATCACAGTCTTTAACCATCCACTCCCTCCCTGTCCATCTGCCTGCAACAGTCTTTAACCATCCACTCCTTCCCTGTGCATCTGCCTGTAACAGTCTTTAACCATCCACTCCCTCCCTGTCCATCTTCAGCACAGTCTTTAAGCATCCACTCCCTCCCTGTCCATCTGCCTGCAACAGTCTTTAAGCATCCACTCCCTCCCTGTCCATCTGCCTGCAACAGTCTTTAACCATCCACTCCCTCCCTGTCCATCTTCAGCACAGTCTTTAACCAGCCACTCCTTCCTGTCCATCTTCAGCACAGTCTTTAACCATCCACTCCCTCCCTGTCCATCTTCAGCACAGTCTTTAACCATCCACTCCCTCCCTGTCCATCTGCCTGCAACAGTCTTTAACCATCCACTCCCTCCCTTTCCATCTTCAGCACAGTCTTTAACCATCCACTCCCGCCCTGTCCATCTTCAGCACAGTCTTTAACCATCCACTCCCTCCCTGTCCATCTTCAGCACAGTCTTTAACCATCCACTCCTTCCCTGTCCATCTTCAGCACAGTCTTTAACCATCCACTCCCTCCCTGTCCATCTTCAGCACAGTCTTTAACCATCCACTCCCTCCCTGTCCATCTTCAGCACAGTCTTTAACCATCCACTCCCTCCCTGTCCATCTTCAGCACAGTCTTTAACCATCCACTCCCTCCCTGTCCATCTTCAGCACAGTCTTTAACCATCCACTCCCTCCCTGTCCATCTTCAGCACAGTCTTTAACCATCCACTCCCTCCCTGTCCATCTTCAGCACAGTCTTTAACCATCTACTCCCTCCCTGTCCATCTTCAGCACAGTCTTTAACCATCCACTCCCTCCCTGTCCATCTTCAGCACAGTCTTTAACCATCCACTCCCTCCCTGTCCATCTTCAGCACAGTCTTTAACCATCCACTCCCTCCCTGTCCATCTTCAGCACAGTCTTTAACCATCCACTCCCTCCCTGTCCATCTTCAGCACAGTCTTTAACCATCCACTCCCTCCCTGTCCATCTTCAGCACAGTCTTTAACCATCCACTCCCTCCCTGTCCATCTTCAGCACAGTCTTTAACCATCCACTCCCTCCCTGTCCATCTTCAGCACAGTCTTTAACCATCCACTCCCTCCCTGTCCATCTTCAGCACAGTCTTTAACCATCCACTCCCTCCCTGTCCATCTTCAGCACAGTCTTTAACCATCCACTCCCTCCCTGTCCATCTTCAGCACAGTCTTTAACCATCCACTCCCTCCCTGTCCATCTTCAGCACAGTCTTTAAGCATCCACTCCCTCCCTGTCCATCTGCCTGCAACAGTCTTTAAGCATCCACTCCCTCCCTGTCCATCTGCCTGCAACAGTCTTTAACCATCTACTCCCTCCCTGTCCATCTTCAGCACAGTCTTTAACCATCCACTCCCTCCCTGCCCATCTTCAGCACAGTCTTTAATCATCCACTCCCTCCCTGTCCATCTTCAGCACTGTCTTTAACCATCCACTCCCTCCCTGTCCATCTTCAGCACAGTCTTTGACCATCCACTCCCTCCCTGTCCATCTTCAGCACAGTCTTTAACCATCCACTCCCTCCCTGTCCATCTTCAGCACAGTCTTTAACCATCTACTCCCTCCCTGTCCATCTTCAGCACAGTCTTTAACCATCCACTCTCTCCCTGTCCATCTTCAGCACAGTCTTTAACCATCTACTCCCTCCCTGTCCATCTTCAGCACAGTCTTTAACCATCCACTCCCTCCCTGCCCATCTTCAGCACAGTCTTTAATCATCCACTCCCTCCCTGTCCATCTTCAGCACTGTCTTTAACCATCCACTCCCTCCCTGTCCATCTGCCTGCAACAGTCTTTAACCATCCACTCCCTCCCTGTCCATCTTCAGCACAGTCTTTAACCATCCACTCCCTCCCTGTCCATCTTCAGCACAGTCTTTAACCATCCACTCCCTCCCTGTCCATCTGCCTGCAACAGTCTTTAACCATCCACTCCCTCCCTTTCCATCTTCAGCACAGTCTTTAACCATCCACTCCCTCCCTGTCCATCTTCAGCACAGTCTTTAACCATCCACTCCCTCCCTGTCCATCTTCAGCACAGTCTTTAACCATCCACTCCCTCCCTGTCCATCTTCAGCACAGTCTTTAACCATCCACTCCCTCCCTGTCCATCTTCAGCACAGTCTTTAACCATCCACTCCCTCCCTGTCCATCTTCAGCACAGTCTTTAACCATCCACTCCCTCCCTGTCCATCTTCAGCACAGTCTTTAACCATCCACTCCCTCCCTGTCCATCTTCAGCACAGTCTTTAACCATCCACTCCCTCCCTGTCCATCTTCAGCACAGTCTTTAACCATCCACTCCCTCCCTGTCCATCTTCAGCACAGTCTTTAACCATCCACTCCCTCCCTGTCCATCTTCAGCACAGTCTTTAACCATCCACTCCCTCCCTGTCCATCTTCAGCACAGTCTTTAACCATCCACACCCTCCCTGTCCATCTTCAGCACAGTCTTTAACCATCCACTCCCTCCCTGTCCATCTTCAGCACAGTCTTTAACCATCCACTCCCTCCCTGTCCATCTTCAGCACAGTCTTTAACCATCTACTCCCTCCCTGTCCATCTTCAGCACAGTCTTTAACCATCCACTCCCTCCCTGTCCATCTTCAGCACAGTCGTTAACCATCCACTCCCTCCCTGTCCATCTTCAGCACAGTCTTTAACCATCCACTCCCTCCCTGTCCATCTTCAGCACAGTCTTTAACCATCCACTCCCTCCCTGTCCATCTTCAGCACAGTCTTTAACCATCCACTCCCTCCCTGTCCATCTTCAGCACAGTCTTTAACCATCCACTCCCTCCCTGTCCATCTTCAGCACAGTCTTTAACCATCCACTCCCTCCCTGTCCATCTTCAGCACAGTCTTTAACCATCCACTCCCTCCCTGTCCATCTTCAGCACAGTCTTTAACCATCCACTCCCTCCCTGTCCATCTTCAGCACAGTCTTTAACCATCCACTCCCTCCCTGTCCATCTTCAGCACAGTCTTTAACCATCCACTCCCTCCCTGTCCATCTTCAGCACAGTCTTTAAGCATCCACTCCCTCCCTGTCCATCTGCCTGCAACAGTCTTTAAGCATCCACTCCCTCCCTGTCCATCTGCCTGCAACAGTCTTTAACCATCTACTCCCTCCCTGTCCATCTTCAGCACAGTCTTTAACCATCCACTCCCTCCCTGCCCATCTTCAGCACAGTCTTTAATCATCCACTCCCTCCCTGTCCATCTTCAGCACTGTCTTTAACCATCCACTCCCTCCCTGTCCATCTTCAGCACAGTCTTTGACCATCCACTCCCTCCCTGTCCATCTTCAGCACAGTCTTTAACCATCCACTCCCTCCCTGTCCATCTTCAGCACAGTCTTTAACCATCTACTCCCTCCCTGTCCATCTTCAGCACAGTCTTTAACCATCCACTCTCTCCCTGTCCATCTTCAGCACAGTCTTTAACCATCTACTCCCTCCCTGTCCATCTTCAGCACAGTCTTTAACCATCCACTCCCTCCCTGCCCATCTTCAGCACAGTCTTTAATCATCCACTCCCTCCCTGTCCATCTTCAGCACTGTCTTTAACCATCCACTCCCTCCCTGTCCATCTGCCTGCAACAGTCTTTAACCATCCACTCCCTCCCTGTCCATCTTCAGCACAGTCTTTAACCATCCACTCCCTCCCTGTCCATCTTCAGCACAGTCTTTAACCATCCACTCCCTCCCTGTACATCTGCCTGCAACAGTCTTTAACCATCCACTCCCTCCCTTTCCATCTTCAGCACAGTCTTTAACCATCCACTCCCTCCCTGTCCATCTTCAGCACAGTCTTTAACCATCCACTCCCTCCCTTTCCATCTTCAGCACAGTCTTTAACCATCCACTCCCTCCCTGTCCATCTTCAGCACAGTCTTTAACCATCCACTCCCTCCCTGTCCATCTTCAGCACAGTCATTAACCATCCACTCCCTCCCTGTCCATCTTCAGCACAGTCTTTAACCATCCACTCCCTCCCTGTCCATCTTCAGCACAGTCTTTAACCATCCACTCCCTCCCTGTCCATCTTCAGCACAGTCATTAACCATCCACTCCCTCCCTGTCCATCTTCAGCACAGTCTTTAACCATCCACTCCCTCCCTGTCCATCTTCAGCACAGTCTTTAACCATCCACACCCTCCCTGTCCATCTTCAGCACAGTCATTAACCATCCACTCCCTCCCCGTCCATCTTCAGCACAGTCTTTAACCATCCACTCCCTTCCTGTCCATTTTCAGCACAGTCTTTAACCATCCACTCCCTCCCTGTCCATCTTCAGCACAGTCTTTAACCATCCACTCCCTCCCTGTCCATCTTCAGCACAGTCTTTAACCATCCACTCGCTCCCTGTCCATCTTCAGCACAGTCTTTAACCATCCACTCCCTCCCAGTCCATCTTCAGCACAGTCTTTAACCATCCAATCCCTCCCTGTCCATCTTCAGCACAGTCTTTAACCATCCACTCCCTCCCTGTCCATCTTCAGCACAGTCTTTAACCATCCACTCCCTCCCTGTCCATCTTCAGCACAGTCTTTAACCATCCACTCCCTCCCTGTCCATCTTCAGGACAGTCTTTAACCATCCACTCCCTCCCTGTCCATCTTCAGCACAGTCTTTAACGATCCACTCCCTCCCTGTCCATCTGCCTGCAACAGTCTTTAACCATCCACTCCCTCCCTGTCCATCTTCAGCACAGTCTTTAACCATCCACTCCCTCCCTGTCCATCTGCCTGCAACAGTCTTTAATCATCCACTCCCTCCCTGTCCATCTTCAGCACAGTCTTTAACCATCCACTCCCTCCCTGTCCATCTGCCTGCAACAGTCTTTAACCATCCACTCCCTCCCTGTCCATCTGCCTGCAACAGTCTTTAACCATCCACTCCCTCCCTGTCCATCTTCATCACAGTCTTTAACCATCCACTCCCTCCCTGTGCATCTGCCTGCAACAGTCTTTAACCATCCACTCCCTCCCTGTCCATCTTCAGCACAGTCTTTAACCATCCACTCCCTCCCTGTCCATCTTCAGCACAGTCTTTAAGCATCCACTCCCTCCCTGTCCATCTGCCTGCAACAGTCTTTAAGCATCCACTCCCTCCCTGTCCATCTGCCTGCAACAGTCTTTAACCATCCACTCCCTCCCTGTCCATTTTCAGCACAGTCTTTAACCATCCACTCCTTCCCTGTCCATCTTCAGCACAGTCTTTAACCATCCACTCCCTCCCTGTCCATCTGCCTGCAACAGTCTTTAACCATCCACTCCCTCCCTGTCCATCTTCAGCACAGTCTTTAACCATCCACTCCCTCCCTGTCCATCTGCCTGCAACAGTCTTTAATCATCCACTCCCTCCCTGTCCATTTTCAGCATAGTCTTTAACCATCCACTCCCTCCCTGTCCATCTTCAGCATAGTCTTTAACCATCCATTCCCTCCCTGTCCATCTTCAGCACAGTCTTTAACCATCCACTCCCTCTCTGTCCATCTTCAGCACAGTCTTTAACCATCCACTCCCTCCCTGTCCATCTTCAGCACAGTCTTTAACCATCCACTCCCTCCCTGTCCTTCTTCAGCACAGTCTTTAACCATCCACTCCCTCCCTGTCCATCTTCAGCACAGTCTTTAACCATCCACTCCCTCCCTGTCCATCTTCAGCACAGTCTTTAACCATCCACTCCCTCCCTGTCCATCTTCAGCACAGTCTTTAACCATCCACTCCCTCCCTGTCCATCTGCCTGCAACAGTCTTTAACCATCCACTCCCTCCCTGTCCATCTTCAGCACAGTCTTTAACCATCCACTCCCTCCCTGTCCATCTGCCTGCAACAGTCTTTAATCATCCACTCCCTCCCTGTCCATCTTCAGCACAGTCTTTAACCATCCACTCCCTCCCTGTCCATCTTCAGCACAGTCTTTAACCCATCCACTCCCTCCCTGTCCATCTGCCTGCAACAGTCTTTAATCATCCACTCCCTCCCTGTCCATCTTCAGCACAGTCTTTAACCATCCACTCCCTCCCTGTCCATCTGCCTGCAACAGTCTTTAACCATCCACTCCCTCCCTGTCCATCTGCCTGCAACAGTCTTTAACCATCCACTCCCTCCCTGTCCATCTTCATCACAGTCTTTAACCATCCACTCCCTCCCTGTCCATCTTCCTGCAACAGTCTTTAACCATCCACTCCTTCCCTGTGCATCTGCCTGCAACAGTCTTTAACCATCCACTCCCTCCCTGTCCATCTTCAGCACAGTCTTTAACCATCCACTCCCTCCCTGTCCATCTTCAGCACAGTCTTTAAGCATCCACTCCCTTCCTGTCCATCTGCCTGCAACAGTCTTTAAGCATCCACTCCCTCCCTGTCCATCTGCCTGCAACAGTCTTTAACCATCCACTCCCTCCCTGTCCATCTTCAGCACAGTCTTTAACCATCCACTCCTTCCTGTCCATCTTCAGCACAGTCTTTAACTATCCACTCCCTCCCTGTCCATCTTCAGCACAGTCTTTAACCATCCACTCCCTCCCTGTCCATCTGCCTGCAACAGTCTTTAACCATCCACTCCCTCCCTTTCCATCTTCAGCACAGTCTTTAACCATCCACTCCCGCCCTGTCCATCTTCAGCACAGTCTTTAACCATCCACTCCCTCCCTGTCCATCTTCAGCACAGTCTTTAACCATCCACTCCCTCCCTGTCCATCTTCAGCACAGTCTTTAACCATCCACTCCCTCCCAGTCCATCTTCAGCACAGTCTTTAACCATCCACTCCCTCCCTGTCCATCTTCAGCACAGTCTTTAACCATCCACTCCCTCCCTGTCCATCTTCAGCACAGTCTTTAACCATCCACTCCCTCCCTTTCCATCTTCAGCACAGTCTTTAACCATCCACTCCCGCCCTGTCCATCTTCAGCACAGTCTTTAACCATCCACTCCCTCCCTGTCCATCTTCAGCACAGTCTTTAACCATCCACTCCCTCCCTGTCCATCTTCAGCACAGTCTTTAACCATCCACTCCCTCCCTGTCCATCTTCAGCACAGTCTTTAACCATCCACTCCCTCCCTGTCCATCTTCAGCACAGTCTTTAAACATCCACTCCCTCCCTGTCCATCTGCCTGCAACAGTCTTTAACCATCCACTCCCTCCCTGTCCATCTTCAGCACAGTCTTTAACCATCCACTCCCTCCCTGTCCATCTTCAGCACAGTCTTTAACCATCCACTCCCTCCCTGTCCATCTGCCTGCAACAGTCTTTAACCATCCACTCCCTCCCTTTCCATCTTCAGCACAGTCTTTAACCATCCACTCCCACCCTGTCCATCTTCAGCACAGTCTTTAACCATCCACTCCCTCCCTGTCCATCTGCCTGCAACAGTCTTTAACCATCCACTCCCTCCCTGTCCATCTTCAGCACAGTCTTTAACCATCCACTCCCTCCCTGTCCATCTGCCTGCAACAGTCTTTAATCATCCACTCCCTCCCTGTCCATCTTCAGCACAGTCTTTAACCATCCACTCCCTCCCTGTCCATCTTCAGCACAGTCTTTAACCATCCACTCCCTCCCTGTCCATCTGCCTGCAACAGTCTTTAATCATCCACTCCCTCCCTGTCCATCTTTAGCACAGTCTTTAACCATCCACTCCCTCCCTGTCCATCTGCCTGCAACAGTCTTTAACCATCCACTCCCTCCCTGTCCATCTGCCTGCAACAGTCTTTAACCATCCACTCCCTCCCTGTCCATCTTCATCACAGTCTTTAACCATCCACTCCCTCCCTGTCCATCTGCCTGCAACAGTCTTTAACCATCCACTCCTTCCCTGTGCATCTGCCTGTAACAGTCTTTAACCATCCACTCCCTCCCTGTCCATCTTCAGCACAGTCTTTAAGCATCCACTCCCTCCCTGTCCATCTGCCTGCAACAGTCTTTAAGCATCCACTCCCTCCCTGTCCATCTGCCTGCAACAGTCTTTAACCATCCACTCCCTCCCTGTCCATCTTCAGCACAGTCTTTAACCATCCACTCCTTCCTGTCCATCTTCAGCACAGTCTTTAACCATCCACTCCCTCCCTGTCCATCTTCAGCACAGTCTTTAACCATCCACTCCCTCCCTGTCCATCTGCCTGCAACAGTCTTTAACCATCCACTCCCTCCCTTTCCATCTTCAGCACAGTCTTTAACCATCCACTCCCGCCCTGTCCATCTTCAGCACAGTCTTTAACCATCCACTCCTTCCCTCTCCATCTTCAGCACAGTCTTTAACCATCCACTCCTTCCCTGTCCATCTTCAGCACAGTCTTTAACCATCCACTCCCTCCCTGTCCATCTTCAGCACAGTCTTTAACCATCCACTCCCTCCCTGTCCATCTTCAGCACAGTCTTTAACCATCCACTCCCTCCCTGTCCATCTTCAGCACAGTCTTTAACCATCCACTCCCTCCCTGTCCATCTTCAGCACAGTCTTTAACCATCCACTCCCTCCCTGTCCATCTTCAGCACAGTCTTTAACCATCCACTCCCTCCCTGTCCATCTTCAGCACAGTCTTTAACCATCTACTCCCTCCCTGTCCATCTTCAGCACAGTCTTTAACCATCCACTCCCTCCCTGTCCATCTTCAGCACAGTCTTTAACCATCCACTCCCTCCCTGTCCATCTTCAGCACAGTCTTTAACCATCCACTCCCTCCCTGTCCATCTTCAGCACAGTCTTTAACCATCCACTCCCTCCCTGTCCATCTTCAGCACAGTCTTTAACCATCCACTCCCTCCCTGTCCATCTTCAGCACAGTCTTTAACCATCCACTCCCTCCCTGTCCATCTTCAGCACAGTCTTTAACCATCCACTCCCTCCCTGTCCATCTTCAGCACAGTCTTTAACCATCCACTCCCTCCCTGTCCATCTTCAGCACACTTTAACCATCCACTCCCTCCCTGTCCATCTTCAGCACAGTCTTTAACCATCCACTCCCTCCCTGTCCATCTTCAGCACAGTCTTTAACCATCCACTACCTCCCTGTCCATCTTCAGCACAGTCTTTAAGCATCCACTCCCTCCCTGTCCATCTGCCTGCAACAGTCTTTAAGCATCCACTCCCTCCCTGTCCATCTGCCTGCAACAGTCTTTAACCATCTACTCCCTCCCTGTCCATCTTCAGCACAGTCTTTAACCATCCACTCCCTCCCTGCCCATCTTCAGCACAGTCTTTAATCATCCACTCCCTCCCTGTCCATCTTCAGCACTGTCTTTAACCATCCACTCCCTCCCTGTCCATCTTCAGCACAGTCTTTGACCATCCACTCCCTCCCTGTCCATCTTCAGCACAGTCTTTAACCATCCACTCCCTCCCTGTCCATCTTCAGCACAGTCTTTAACCATCTACTCCCTCCCTGTCCATCTTCAGCACAGTCTTTAACCATCCACTCCCTCCCTGTCCATCTTCAGCACAGTCTTTAACCATCTACTCCCTCCCTGTCCATCTTCAGCACAGTCTTTAACCATCCACTCCCTCCCTGCCCATCTTCAGCACAGTCTTTAATCATCCACTCCCTCCCTGTCCATCTTCAGCACTGTCTTTAACCATCCACTCCCTCCCTGTCCATCTTCAGCACAGTCTTTAACCATCCACTCCCTCCCTGCCCATCTTCAGCACAGTCTTTAACCATCCACTCCCTCCCTGTGCATCTTCAGCACAGTCTTTAACCATCTACTCCCTCCCTGTCCATCTTCAGCACAGTCTTTAACCATCCACTCCCTCCCTGTCCATCTTCAGCACAGTCTTTAACCATCCACTCCCTCCCTGTCCATCTTCAGCACAGTCTTTAACCATCCACTCCCTCCCTGTCCATCTTCAGCACAGTCTTTAACCATCCACTCACTCCCTGTCCATCTTCAGCACAGTCTTTAACCATCCACTCCCTCCCTGTCCATCTTCAGCACAGTCTTTAACCATCCACTCCCTCCCTGTCCATCTTCAGCACAGTCTTTAACCATCCACTCCCTCCCTGTCCATCTTCAGCACAGTCTTTAACCATCCACTCCCTCCCTGTCCATCTTCAGCACAGTCTTTAACCATCTACTCCCTCCCTGTCCATCTTCAGCACAGTCTTTAACCATTCACTCCCTCCCTGTCCATCTTCAGCACAGTCTTTAACTATCCACCCGCTCCCTGTCCATCTTCAGCACAGTCTTTAACCATCCACCCCCTCCCTGTCCATCTTCAGCACAGTCTTCCCCCATCCACTCCCTCCCCGTCCATCTTCAGCACAGTCTTTAACCATCTACTCCCTCCCTGTCCATCTTCAGCACAGTCTTTAAACATCTACTCCCTCCCTGTCCATCTTCAGCACAGTCTTTAACCATTAACTCCCTCCCTGTCCATCTTCAGCACAGTCTTTAACCATCCACTCCCTCCCTGTCCATCTTCAGCACAGTCTTTAAGCATCCACTCCCTCCCTGTCCATCTGCCTGCAACAGTCTTTAAACATCCACTCCCTCCCTGTCCATCTGCCTGCAACAGTCTTTAACCATCCACTCCCTCCCTGTCCATCTTCAGCACAGTCTTTAACCATCCACTCCTTCCTGTCCATCTTCAGCACAGTCTTTAACCATCCACTCCCTCCCTGTCCATCTTCAGCACAGTCTTTAACCATCCACTCCCTCCCTGTCCATCTGCCTGCAACAGTCTTTAAGCATCCACTCCCTCCCTGTCCATCTGCCTGCAACAGTCTTTAACCATCTACTCCCTCCCTGTCCATCTTCAGCACAGTCTTTAACCATCCACTCCCTCCCTGCCCATCTTCAGCACAGTCTTTAATCATCCACTCCCTCCCTGTCCATCTTCAGCACTGTCTTTAACCATCCACTCCCTCCCTGTCCATCTTCAGCACAGTCTTTGACCATCCACTCCCTCCCTGTCCATCTTCAGCACAGTCTTTAACCATCCACTCCCTCCCTGTCCATCTTCAGCACAGTCTTTAACCATCTACTCCCTCCCTGTCCATCTTCAGCACAGTCTTTAACCATCCACTCCCTCCCTGTCCATCTTCAGCACAGTCTTTAACCATCTACTCCCTCCCTGTCCATCTTCAGCACAGTCTTTAACCATCCACTCCCTCCCTGCCCATCTTCAGCACAGTCTTTAATCATCCACTCCCTCCCTGTCCATCTTCAGCACTGTCTTTAACCATCCACTCCCTCCCTGTCCATCTTCAGCACAGTCTTTAACCATCCACTCCCTCCCTGCCCATCTTCAGCACAGTCTTTAACCATCCACTCCCTCCCTGTGCATCTTCAGCACAGTCTTTAACCATCTACTCCCTCCCTGTCCATCTTCAGCACAGTCTTTAACCATCCACTCCCTCCCTGTCCATCTTCAGCACAGTCTTTAACCATCCACTCCCTCCCTGTCCATCTTCAGCACAGTCTTTAACCATCCACTCCCTCCCTGTCCATCTTCAGCACAGTCTTTAACCATCCACTCACTCCCTGTCCATCTTCAGCACAGTCTTTAACCATCCACTCCCTCCCTGTCCATCTTCAGCACAGTCTTTAACCATCCACTCCCTCCCTGTCCATCTTCAGCACAGTCTTTAACCATCCACTCCCTCCCTGTCCATCTTCAGCACAGTCTTTAACCATCCACTCCCTCCCTGTCCATCTTCAGCACAGTCTTTAACCATCTACTCCCTCCCTGTCCATCTTCAGCACAGTCTTTAACCATTCACTCCCTCCCTGTCCATCTTCAGCACAGTCTTTAACTATCCACCCGCTCCCTGTCCATCTTCAGCACAGTCTTTAACCATCCACCCCCTCCCTGTCCATCTTCAGCACAGTCTTCCCCCATCCACTCCCTCCCCGTCCATCTTCAGCACAGTCTTTAACCATCTACTCCCTCCCTGTCCATCTTCAGCACAGTCTTTAAACATCTACTCCCTCCCTGTCCATCTTCAGCACAGTCTTTAACCATTAACTCCCTCCCTGTCCATCTTCAGCACAGTCTTTAACCATCCACTCCCTCCCTGTCCATCTTCAGCACAGTCTTTAAGCATCCACTCCCTCCCTGTCCATCTGCCTGCAACAGTCTTTAAACATCCACTCCCTCCCTGTCCATCTGCCTGCAACAGTCTTTAACCATCCACTCCCTCCCTGTCCATCTTCAGCACAGTCTTTAACCATCCACTCCTTCCTGTCCATCTTCAGCACAGTCTTTAACCATCCACTCCCTCCCTGTCCATCTTCAGCACAGTCTTTAACCATCCACTCCCTCCCTGTCCATCTGCCTGCAACAGTCTTTAACCATCCACTCCCTCCCTTTCCATCTTCAGCACAGTCTTTAACCATCCACTCCCGCCCTGTCCATCTTCAGCACAGTCTTTAACCATCCACTCCCTCCCTGTCCATCTTCAGCACAGTCTTTAACCATCCACTCCCTCCCTGTCCATCTTCAGCACAGTCTTTAACCATCCACTCCCTCCCTGTCCATCTTCAGCACAGTCTTTAACCATCCACTCCCTCCCTGTCCATCTTCAGCACAGTCTTTAACCATCCACTCCCTCCCTGTCCATCTTCAGCACAGTCTTTAACTATCCACTCCCTCCCTGTCCATCTTCAGCACAGTCTTTAACCATCCACTCCCTCCCTGTCCATCTTCAGCACAGTCTTTAACCATCCACTCCCTCCCTGTCCATCTTCAGCACAGTCTTTAACCATCTACTCCCTCCCTGTCCATCTTCAGCAGTCTTTAACCATCCACTCCCTCCCTGTCCATCTTCAGCACAGTCTTTAACCATCCACTCCCTTCCTGTCCATCTTCAGCACAGTCTTTAACAATCCACTCCCTCCCTGTCCATCTTCAGCACAGTCTTTAACCATCCACTCCCTCCCTGTCCATCTTCAGCACAGTCTTTAACCATCCACTCCCTCCCTGTCCATCTTCAGCACAGTCTTTAACCATCTACTCCCTCCCTGTCCATCTTCAGCAGTCTTTAACCATCCACTCCCTCCCTGTCCATCTTCAGCACAGTCTTTAACCATCCACTCCCTTCCTGTCCATCTTCAGCACAGTCTTTAACCATCCACTCCCTCCCTGCCCATCTTCAGCACAGTCTTTAACCATCCACTCCCTCCCTGTCCATCTGCCTGCAACAGTCTTTAATCATCCACTCCCTCCCTGTCCATCTTCAGCACAGTCTTTAACCATCCACTCCCTCCCTGTCCATCTGCCTGCAACAGTCTTTAACCATCCACTCCCTCCCTGTCCATCTGCCTGCAACAGTCTTTAACCATCCACTCCCTCCCTGTCCATCTTCATCACAGTCTTTAACCATCCACTCCCTCCCTGTCCATCTGCCTGCAACAGTCTTTAACCATCCACTCCTTCCCTGTGCATCTGCCTGCAACAGTCTTTAACCATCCACTCCCTCCCTGTCCATCTTCAGCACAGTCTTTAACCATCCACTCCCTCCCTGTCCATCTTGAGCACAGTCTTTAAGCATCCACTCCCTCCCTGTCCATCTGCCTGCAACAGTCTTTAAGCATCCACTCCCTCCCTGTCCATCTGCCTGCAACAGTCTTTAACCATCCACTCCCTCCCTGTCCATCTTCAGCACAGTCTTTAACCATCCACTCCCTCCCTGTCCATCTTCAGCACAGTCTTTAACCATCCACTCCCTCCCTGTCCATCTTCAGCACAGTCTTTAACCATCCACTCCCTCCCTGTCCATCTGCCTGCAACAGTCTTTAACCATCCACTCCCTCCCTTTCCATCTTCAGCACAGTCTTTAACCATCCACTCCCGCCCTGTCCATCTTCAGCACAGTCTTTAACCATCCACTCCCTCCCTGTCCATCTTCAGCACAGTCTTTAACCATCCACTCCCTCCCTGTCCATCTTCAGCACAGTCTTTAACCATCCACTCCCTCCCTGTCCATCTTCAGCACAGTCTTTAACCATCCACTCCCTCCCTGTCCATCTTCAGCATAGTCTTTAACCATCCATTCCCTCCCTGTCCATCTTCAGCACAGTCTTTAACCATCCACTCCCTCTCTGTCCATCTTCAGCACAGTCTTTAACCATCCACTCCCTCCCTGTCCATCTTCAGCACAGTCTTTAACCATCCACTCCCTCCCTGTCCATCTTCAGCACAGTCTTTAACCATCCACTCCCTCCCTGTCCATCTTCAGCACAGTCTTTAACCATCCACTCCCTCCCTGTCCATCTTCAGCACAGTCTTTAACCATCCACTCCCTCCCTGTCCATCTTCAGCACAGTCTTTAACCATCCACTCCCTCCCTGTCCATCTGCCTGCAACAGTCTTTAACCATCCACTCCCTCCCTGTCCATCTTCAGCACAGTCTTTAACCATCCACTCCCTCCCTGTCCATCTGCCTGCAACAGTCTTTAATCATCCACTCCCTCCCTGTCCATCTTCAGCACAGTCTTTAACCATCCACTCCCTCCCTGTCCATCTTCAGCACAGTCTTTAACCATCCACTCCCTCCCTGTCCATCTGCCTGCAACAGTCTTTAATCATCCACTCCCTCCCTGTCCATCTTCAGCACAGTCTTTAACCATCCACTCCCTCCCTGTCCATCTGCCTGCAACAGTCTTTAACCATCCACTCCCTCCCTGTCCATCTGCCTGCAACAGTCTTTAACCATCCACTCCCTCCCTGTCCATCTTCATCACAGTCTTTAACCATCCACTCCCTCCCTGTCCATCTGCCTGCAACAGTCTTTAACCATCCACTCCTTCCCTGTGCATCTGCCTGCAACAGTCTTTAACCATCCACTCCCTCCCTGTCCATCTTCAGCACAGTCTTTAACCATCCACTCCCTCCCTGTCCATCTTCAGCACAGTCTTTAAGCATCCACTCCCTTCCTGTCCATCTGCCTGCAACAGTCTTTAAGCATCCACTCCCTCCCTGTCCATCTGCCTGCAACAGTCTTTAACCATCCACTCCCTCCCTGTCCATCTTCAGCACAGTCTTTAACCATCCACTCCTTCCTGTCCATCTTCAGCACAGTCTTTAACTATCCACTCCCTCCCTGTCCATCTTCAGCACAGTCTTTAACCATCCACTCCCTCCCTGTCCATCTGCCTGCAACAGTCTTTAACCATCCACTCCCTCCCTTTCCATCTTCAGCACAGTCTTTAACCATCCACTCCCGCCCTGTCCATCTTCCGCACAGTCTTTAACCATCCACTCCCTCCCTGTCCATCTTCAGCACAGTCTTTAACCATCCACTCCCTCCCTGTCCATCTTCAGCACAGTCTTTAACCATCCACTCCCTCCCTGTCCATCTTCAGCACAGTCTTTAACCATCCACTCCCTCCCTGTCCATCTTCAGCACAGTCTTTAACCATCCACTCCCTCCCTGTCCATCTTCAGCACAGTCTTTAACCATCCACTCCCTCCCTTTCCATCTTCAGCACAGTCTTTAACCATCCACTCCCGCCCTGTCCATCTTCAGCACAGTCTTTAACCATCCACTCCCTCCCTGTCCATCTTCAGCACAGTCTTTAACCATCCACTCCCTCCCTGTCCATCTTCAGCACAGTCTTTAACCATCCACTCCCTCCCTGTCCATCTTCAGCACAGTCTTTAACCATCCACTCCCTCCCTGTCCATCTTCAGCACAGTCTTTAAACATCCACTCCCTCCCTGTCCATCTGCCTGCAACAGTCTTTAACCATCCACTCCCTCCCTGTCCATCTTCAGCACAGTCTTTAACCATCCACTCCCTCCCTGTCCATCTTCAGCACAGTCTTTAACCATCCACTCCCTCCCTGTCCATCTGCCTGCAACAGTCTTTAACCATCCACTCCCTCCCTTTCCATCTTCAGCACAGTCTTTAACCATCCACTCCCGCCCTGTCCATCTTCAGCACAGTCTTTAACCATCCACTCCCTCCCTGTCCATCTGCCTGCAACAGTCTTTAACCATCCACTCCCTCCCTGTCCATCTTCAGCACAGTCTTTAACCATCCACTCCCTCCCTGTCCATCTGCCTGCAACAGTCTTTAATCATCCACTCCCTCCCTGTCCATCTTCAGCACAGTCTTTAACCATCCACTCCCTCCCTGTCCATCTTCAGCACAGTCTTTAACCATCCAATCCCTCCCTGTCCATCTGCCTGCAACAGTCTTTAATCATCCACTCCCTCCCTGTCCATCTTCAGCACAGTCTTTAACCATCCACTCCCTCCCTGTCCATCTGACTGCAACAGTCTTTAACCATCCACTCCCTCCCTGTCCATCTGCCTGCAACAGTCTTTAACCATCCACTCCCTCCCTGTCCATCTTCATCACAGTCTTTAACCATCCACTCCCTCCCTGTCCATCTGCCTGCAACAGTCTTTAACCATCCACTCCTTCCCTGTGCATCTGCCTGCAACAGTCTTTAACCATCCACTCCCTCCCTGTCCATCTTCAGCACAGTCTTTAACCATCCACTCCCTCCCTGTCCATCTTCAGCACAGTCTTTAAGCATCCACTCCCTCCCTGTCCATCTGCCTGCAACAGTCTTTAAGCATCCACTCCCTCCCTGTCCATCTGCCTGCAACAGTCTTTAACCATCCACTCCTTCCCTGTCCATCTTCAGCACAGTCTTTAACCATCCACTCCTTCCTGTCCATCTTCAGCACAGTCTTTAACCATCCACTCCCTCCCTGTCCATCTTCAGCACAGTCTTTAACCATCCACTCCCTCCCTGTCCATCTGCCTGCAACAGTCTTTAACCATCCACTCCCTCCCTTTCCATCTTCAGCACAGTCTTTAACCATCCACTCCCGCCCTGTCCATCTTCAGCACAGTCTTTAACCATCCACTCCCTCCCTGTCCATCTTCAGCACAGTCTTTAACCATCCACTCCCTCCCTGTCCATCTTCAGCACAGTCTTTAACCATCCACTCCCTCCCTGTCCATCTTCAGCACAGTCTTTAACCATCCACTCCCTCCCTGTCCATCTTCAGCACAGTCTTTAACCATCCACTCCCTCCCTGTCCATCTTCAGCACAGTCTTTAACTATCCACTCCCTCCCTGTCCATCTTCAGCACAGTCTTTAACCATCCACTCCCTCCCTGTCCATCTTCAGCACAGTCTTTAACCATCCACTCCCTCCCTGTCCATCTTCAGCACAGTCTTTAACCATCCACTCCCTCCCTGTCCTTCTTCAGCACAGTCTTTAACCATCCACTCCCTCCCTGTCCATCTTCAGCACAGTCTTTAACCATCCACTCCCTCCCTGTCCATCTTCAGCACAGTCTTTAACCATCCACTCCCTCCCTGTCCATCTTCAGCACAGTCTTTAACCATCCACTCCCTCCCTGTCCATCTTCAGCACAGTCTTTAAGCATCCACTCCCTCCCTGTCCATCTGCCTGCAACAGTCTTTAAGCATCCACTCCCTCCCTGTCCATCTGCCTGCAACAGTCTTTAACCATCTACTCCCTCCCTGTCCATCTTCAGCACAGTCTTTAACCATCCACTCCCTCCCTGCCCATCTTCAGCACAGTCTTTAATCATCCACTCCCTCCCTGTCCATCTTCAGCACTGTCTTTAACCATCCACTCCCTCCCTGTCCATCTTCAGCACAGTCTTTAACCATCCACTCCCTCCCTGTCCATCTTCAGCACAGTCTTTAACCATCCACTCCCTCCCTGTCCATCTTCAGCACAGTCTTTAACCATCTACTCCCTCCCTGTCCATCTTCAGCACAGTCTTTAACCATCCACTCCCTCCCTGTCCATCTTCAGCACAGTCTTTAACCATCTACTCCCTCCCTGTCCATCTTCAGCACAGTCTTTAACCATCCACTCCCTCCCTGCCCATCTTCAGCACAGTCTTTAATCATCCACTCCCTCCCTGTCCATCTTCAGCACTGTCTTTAACCATCCACTCCCTCCCTGTCCATCTTCAGCACAGTCTTTAACCATCCACTCCCTCCCTGCCCATCTTCAGCACAGTCTTTAACCATCCACTCCCTCCCTGTGCATCTTCAGCACAGTCTTTAACCATCTACTCCCTCCCTGTCCATCTTCAGCACAGTCTTTAACCATCCACTCCCTCCCTGTCCATCTTCAGCACAGTCTTTAACCATCCACTCCCTCCCTGTCCATCTTCAGCCCAGTCTTTAACCATCCACTCCCTCCCTGTCCATCTTCAGCACAGTCTTTAACCATCCACTCCCTCCCTGTCCATCTTCAGCACAGTCTTTAACCATCCACTCCCTCCCTGTCCATCTTCAGCACAGTCTTTAACCATCCACTTCCTCCCTGTCCATCTTCAGCACAGTCTTTAACCATCCACTCCCTCCCTGTCCATCTTCAGCACAGTCTTTAACCATCCACTCCCTCCCTGTCCATCTTCAGCACAGTCTTTAACCATCTACTCCCTCCCTGTCCATCTTCAGCACAGTCTTTAACCATTCACTCCCTCCCTGTCCATCTTCAGCACAGTCTTTAACAATCCACCCCCTCCCTGTCCATCTTCAGCACAGTCTTTAACCATCCACCCCCTCCCTGTCCATCTTCAGCACAGTCTTCCCCCATCCACTCCCTCCCCGTCCATCTTCAGCACAGTCTTTAACCATCTACTCCCTCCCTGTCCATCTTCAGCACAGTCTTTAACCATCTACTCCCTCCCTGTCCATCTTCAGCACAGTCTTTAACCATTAACTCCCTCCCTGTCCATCTTCAGCACAGTCTTTAACCATCCACTCCCTCCCTGTCCATCTTCAGCACAGTCTTTAAGCATCCACTCCCTCCCTGTCCATCTGCCTGCAACAGTCTTTAAGCATCCACTCCCTCCCTGTCCATCTGCCTGCAACAGTCTTTAACCATCCACTCCCTCCCTGTCCATCTTCAGCACAGTCTTTAACCATCCACTCCTTCCTGTCCATCTTCAGCACAGTCTTTAACCATCCACTCCCTCCCTGTCCATCTTCAGCACAGTCTTTAACCATCCACTCCCTCCCTGTCCATCTGCCTGCAACAGTCTTTAACCATCCACTCCCTCCCTTTCCATCTTCAGCACAGTCTTTAACCATCCACTCCCGCCCTGTCCATCTTCAGCACAGTCTTTAACCATCCACTCCCTCCCTGTCCATCTTCAGCACAGTCTTTAACCATCCGCTCCCTCCCTGTCCATCTTCAGCACAGTCTTTAACCATCCACTCCCTCCCTGTCCATGTTCAGCACAGTCTTTAACCATCCACTCCCTCCCTGTCCATCCTCAGCACAGTCTTTAACCATCCACTCCCTCCCTGTCCATCTTCAGCACAGTCTTTAACCATCCACTCCCTCCCTGTCCATCTTCAGCACAGTCTTTAACTATCCACACCCTCCCTGTCCATCTTCAGCACAGTCTTTAACCATCCACTCCCTCCCTGTCCATCTTCAGCACGGTCTTTAACCATCCACTCCCTCCCTGTCCATCTTCAGCACAGTCTTTAACCATCCACTCCCTTCCTGTCCATCTTCAGCACAGTCTTTAACCATCCACTCCCTCCCTGCCCATCTTCAGCACAGTCTTTAATCATCCACTCCCTCCCTGTCCATCTTCAGCACTGTCTTTAACCATCCACTCCCTCCCTGCCCATCTTCAGCACAGTCTTTAACCATCCACTCCCTCCCTGTCCATCTTCAGCACAGTCTTTAACCATCTACTCCTTCCCTGTCCATCTTCAGCACAGTCTTTAACCATCCACTCCCTCCCTGTCCATCTTCAGCACAGTCTTTAACCATCAACTCCCACCCTGTCCATCTTCAGCACAGTCTTTAACCATCCACTCCCTCCCTGTCCATCTTCAGCACAGTCTTTAACCATCCACTCCCTCCCTGTCCATCTTCAGCACAGTCTTTAACCATCCACTCCCTCCCTGTCCATCTTCAGCACAGTCTTTAACCATCCACTCCCTCCCTGTCCATCTTCAGCACAGTCTTTAACCATCCACTCCCTCCCTGTCCATCTTCAGCACAGTCTTTAACCATCCACTCCCTCCCTGTCCATCTTCAGCACAGTCTTTAACTATCCACTCCCTCCCTGTCCATCTTCAGCACAGTCTTTAACCATCCACTCCCTCCCTGTCCATCTGCCTGCAACAGTCTTTAATCATCCACTCCCTCCCTGTCCAACTTCAGCACAGTCTTTAACCATCCACTCCCTCCCTGTCCATCTGCCTGCAACAGTCTTTAACCATCCACTCCCTCCCTGTCCATCTGCCTGCAACAGTCTTTAACCATCCACTCCCTCCCTGTCCATCTTCATCACAGTCTTTAACCATCCACTCCCTCCCTGTCCATCTGCCTGCAACAGTCTTTAACCATCCACTCCTTCCCTGTGCATCTGCCTGCAACAGTCTTTAACCATCCACTCCCTCCCTGTCCATCTTCAGCACAGTCTTTAACCATCCACTCCCTCCCTGTCCATCTTCAGCACAGTCTTTAAGCATCCACTCCCTTCCTGTCCATCTGCCTGCAACAGTCTTTAAGCATCCACTCCCTCCCTGTCCATCTGCCTGCAACAGTCTTTAACCATCCACTCCCTCCCTGTCCATCTTCAGCACAGTCTTTAACCATCCACTCCTTCCTGTCCATCTTCAGCACAGTCTTTAACTATCCACTCCCTCGCTGTCCATCTTCAGCACAGTCTTTAACCATCCACTCCCTCCCTGTCCATCTGCCTGCAACAGTCTTTAACCATCCACTCCCTCCCTTTCCATCTTCAGCACAGTCTTTAACCATCCACTCCCGCCCTGTCCATCTTCCGCACAGTCTTTAACCATCCACTCCCTCCCTGTCCATCTTCAGCACAGTCTTTAACCATCCACTCCCTCCCTGTCCATCTTCAGCACAGTCTTTAACCATCCACTCCCTCCCTGTCCATCTTCAGCACAGTCTTTAACCATCCACTCCCTCCCTGTCCATCTTCAGCACAGTCTTTAACCATCCACTCCCTCCCTGTCCATCTTCAGCACAGTCTTTAACCATCCACTCCCTCCCTTTCCATCTTCAGCACAGTCTTTAACCATCCACTCCCGCCCTGTCCATCTTCAGCACAGTCTTTAACCATCCACTCCCTCCCTGTCCATCTTCAGCACAGTCTTTAACCATCCACTCCCTCCCTGTCCATCTTCAGCACAGTCTTTAACCATCCACTCCCTCCCTGTCCATCTTCAGCACAGTCTTTAACCATCCACTCCCTCCCTGTCCATCTTCAGCACAGTCTTTAAACATCCACTCCCTCCCTGTCCATCTGCCTGCAACAGTCTTTAACCATCCACTCCCTCCCTGTCCATCTTCAGCACAGTCTTTAACCATCCACTCCCTCCCTGTCCATCTTCAGCACAGTCTTTAACCATCCACTCCCTCCCTGTCCATCTGCCTGCAACAGTCTTTAACCATCCACTCCCTCCCTTTCCATCTTCAGCACAGTCTTTAACCATCCACTCCCTCCCTGTCCATCTTCAGCACAGTCTTTAACCATCCACTCCCTCCCTGTCCATCTTCAGCACAGTCTTTAACCATCCACTCCCTCCCTGTCCATCTTCAGCACAGTCTTTAACTATCCACTCCCTCCCTGTCCATCTTCAGCACAGTCTTTAACCATCCACTCCCTCCCTGTCCATCTGCCTGCAACAGTCTTTAATCATCCACTCCCTCCCTGTCCAACTTCAGCACAGTCTTTAACCATCCACTCCCTCCCTGTCCATCTGCCTGCAACAGTCTTTAACCATCCACTCCCTCCCTGTCCATCTGCCTGCAACAGTCTTTAACCATCCACTCCCTCCCTGTCCATCTTCATCACAGTCTTTAACCATCCACTCCCTCCCTGTCCATCTGCCTGCAACAGTCTTTAACCATCCACTCCTTCCCTGTGCATCTGCCTGCAACAGTCTTTAACCATCCACTCCCTCCCTGTCCATCTTCAGCACAGTCTTTAACCATCCACTCCCTCCCTGTCCATCTTCAGCACAGTCTTTAAGCATCCACTCCCTTCCTGTCCATCTGCCTGCAACAGTCTTTAAGCATCCACTCCCTCCCTGTCCATCTGCCTGCAACAGTCTTTAACCATCCACTCCCTCCCTGTCCATCTTCAGCACAGTCTTTAACCATCCACTCCTTCCTGTCCATCTTCAGCACAGTCTTTAACTATCCACTCCCTCGCTGTCCATCTTCAGCACAGTCTTTAACCATCCACTCCCTCCCTGTCCATCTGCCTGCAACAGTCTTTAACCATCCACTCCCTCCCTTTCCATCTTCAGCACAGTCTTTAACCATCCACTCCCGCCCTGTCCATCTTCCGCACAGTCTTTAACCATCCACTCCCTCCCTGTCCATCTTCAGCACAGTCTTTAACCATCCACTCCCTCCCTGTCCATCTTCAGCACAGTCTTTAACCATCCACTCCCTCCCTGTCCATCTTCAGCACAGTCTTTAACCATCCACTCCCTCCCTGTCCATCTTCAGCACAGTCTTTAACCATCCACTCCCTCCCTGTCCATCTTCAGCACAGTCTTTAACCATCCACTCCCTCCCTTTCCATCTTCAGCACAGTCTTTAACCATCCACTCCCGCCCTGTCCATCTTCAGCACAGTCTTTAACCATCCACTCCCTCCCTGTCCATCTTCAGCACAGTCTTTAACCATCCACTCCCTCCCTGTCCATCTTCAGCACAGTCTTTAACCATCCACTCCCTCCCTGTCCATCTTCAGCACAGTCTTTAACCATCCACTCCCTCCCTGTCCATCTTCAGCACAGTCTTTAAACATCCACTCCCTCCCTGTCCATCTGCCTGCAACAGTCTTTAACCATCCACTCCCTCCCTGTCCATCTTCAGCACAGTCTTTAACCATCCACTCCCTCCCTGTCCATCTTCAGCACAGTCTTTAACCATCCACTCCCTCCCTGTCCATCTGCCTGCAACAGTCTTTAACCATCCACTCCCTCCCTTTCCATCTTCAGCACAGTCTTTAACCATCCACTCCCGCCCTGTCCATCTTCAGCACAGTCTTTAACCATCCACTCCCTCCCTGTCCATCTTCAGCACAGTCTTTAACCATCCACTCCCTCCCTGTCCATCTGCCTGCAACAGTCTTTAATCATCCACTCCCTCCCTGTCCATCTTCAGCACAGTCTTTAACCATCCACTCCCTCCCTGTCCATCTTCAGCACAGTCTTTAACCATCCACTCCCTCCCTGTCCATCTGCCTGCAACAGTCTTTAATCATCCACTCCCTCCCTGTCCATCTTCAGCACAGTCTTTAACCATCCACTCCCTCCCTGTCCATCTGCCTGCAACAGTCTTTAACCATCCACTCCCTCCCTGTCCATCTGCCTGCAACAGTCTTTAACCATCCACTCCCTCCCTGTCCATCTTCATCACAGTCTTTAACCATCCACTCCCTCCCTGTCCATCTGCCTGCAACAGTCTTTAACCATCCACTCCTTCCCTGTGCATCTGCCTGCAACAGTCTTTAACCATCCACTCCCTCCCTGTCCATCTTCAGCACAGTCTTTAACCATCCACTCCCTCCCTGTCCATCTTCAGCACAGTCTTTAAGCATCCACTCCCTCCCTGTCCATCTGCCTGCAACAGTCTTTAAGCATCCACTCCCTCCCTGTCCATCTGCCTGCAACAGTCTTTAACCATCCACTCCCTCCCTGTCCATCTTCAGCACAGTCTTTAACCATCCACTCCCTCCCTGTCCATCTGCCTGCAACAGTCTTTAACCATCCACTCCCTCCCTTTCCATCTTCAGCACAGTCTTTAACCATCCACTCCCGCCCTGTCCATCTTCAGCACAGTCTTTAACCATCCACTCCCTCCCTGTCCATCTTCAGCACAGTCTTTAACCATCCACTCCCTCCCTGTCCATCTTCAGCACAGTCTTTAACCATCCACTCCCTCCCTGTCCATCTTCAGCACAGTCTTTAACCATCCACTCCCTCCCTGTCCATCTTCAGCACAGTCTTTAACCATCCACTCCCTCCCTGTCCATCTTCAGCACAGTCTTTAACCATCCACTCCCTCCCTGTCCATCTTCAGCACAGTCTTTAACTATCCACTCCCTCCCTGTCCATCTTCAGCACAGTCTTTAACCATCCACTCCCTCCCTGTCCATCTTCAGCACAGTCTTTAACCATCCACTCCCTCCCTGTCCATCTTCAGCACAGTCTTTAACCATCTACTCCCTCCCTGTCCATCTTCAGCACAGTCTTTAACCATCCACTCCCTCCCTGTCCATCTTCAGCACAGTCTTTAACCATCCACTCCCTCCCTGTCCATCTTCAGCACAGTCTTTAACCATCCACTCCCTCCCTGTCCATCTTCAGCACAGTCTTTAACCATCCACTCCCTCCCTGTCCATCTTCAGCACAGTCTTTAACCATCCACTCCCTCCCTGTCCATCTTCAGCACAGTCTTTAACCATCCACTCCCTCCCTGTCCTTCTTCAGCACAGTCTTTAACCATCCACTCCCTCCCTGTCCATCTTCAGCACAGTCTTTAACCATCCACTCCCTCCCTGTCCATCTTCAGCACAGTCTTTAACCATCCACTCCCTCCCTGTCCATCTTCAGCACAGTCTTTAACCATCCACTCCCTCCCTGTCCATCTTCAGCACAGTCTTTAACCATCCACTCCCTCCCTGTCCATCTTCAGCACAGTCTTTAAGCATCCACTCCCTCCCTGTCCATCTGCCTGCAACAGTCTTTAAGCATCCACTCCCTCCCTGTCCATCTGCCTGCAACAGTCTTTAACCATCTACTCCCTCCCTGTCCATCTTCAGCACAGTCTTTAACCATCCACTCCCTCCCTGCCCATCTTCAGCACAGTCTTTAATCATCCACTCCCTCCCTGTCCATCTTCAGCACTGTCTTTAACCATCCACTCCCTCCCTGTCCATCTTCAGCACAGTCTTTAAACATCCACTCCCTCCCTGTCCATCTTCAGCACAGTCTTTAACCATCCACTCCCTCCCTGTCCATCTTCAGCACAGTCTTTAACCATCTACTCCCTCCCTGTCCATCTTCAGCACAGTCTTTAACCATCCACTCCCTCCCTGTCCATCTTCAGCACAGTCTTTAACCATCTACTCCCTCCCTGTCCATCTTCAGCACTGTCTTTAACCATCCACTCCCTCCCTGCCCATCTTCAGCACAGTCTTTAATCATCCACTCCCTCCCTGTCCATCTTCAGCACTGTCTTTAACCATCCACTCCCTCCCTGTCCATCTTCAGCACAGTCTTTAACCATCCACTCCCTCCCTGCCCATCTTCAGCACAGTCTTTAACCATCCACTCCCTCCCTGTGCATCTTCAGCACAGTCTTTAACCATCTACTCCCTCCCTGTCCATCTTCAGCACAGTCTTTAACCATCCACTCCCTCCCTGTCCATCTTCAGCACAGTCTTTAACCATCCACTCCCTCCCTGTCCATCTTCAGCACAGTCTTTAACCATCCACTCCCTCCCTGTCCATCTTCAGCACAGTCTTTAACCATCCACTCCCTCCCTGTCCATCTTCAGCACAGTCTTTAACCATCCACTCCCTCCCTGTCCATCTTCAGCACAGTCTTTAACCATCCACTTCCTCCCTGTCCATCTTCAGCACAGTCTTTAACCATCCACTCCCTCCCTGTCCATCTTCAGCACAGTCTTTAACCATCCACTCCCTCCCTGTCCATCTTCAGCACAGTCTTTAACCATCTACTCCCTCCCTGTCCATCTTCAGCACAGTCTTTAACCATTCACTCCCTCCCTGTCCATCTTCATCACAGTCTTTAACTATCCACCCCCTCCCTGTCCATCTTCAGCACAGTCTTTAACCATCCACCCCCTCCCTGTCCATCTTCAGCACAGTCTTCCCCCATCCACTCCCTCCCCGTCCATCTTCAGCACAGTCTTTAACCATCTACTCCCTCCCTGTCCATCTTCAGCACAGTCTTTAACCATCTACTCCCTCCCTGTCCATCTTCAGCACAGTCTTTAACCATCCACTCCCTCCCTGTCCATCTTCAGCACAGTCTTTAACCATCCACTCCCTCCCTGTCCATCTTCAGCACAGTCTTTAACCATCCACTCCCTCCCTGTCCATCTTCAGCACAGTCTTTAACTATCCACCCCCTCCCTGTCCATCTTCAGCACAGTCTTTAACCATCCACCCCCTCCCTGTCCATCTTCAGCACAGTCTTTAACCATCCACTCCCTCCCTGTCCATCTTCAGCACAGTCTTTAACCATCCACTCCCTCCCTTTCCATCTTCAGCACAGTCTTTAACCATCCACTCCCGCCCTGTCCATCTTCAGCACAGTCTTTAACCATCCACTCCCTCCCTGTCCATCTTCAGCACAGTCTTTAACCATCCACTCCCTCCCTGTCCATCGTCAGCACAGTCTTTAACCATCCACTCCCTCCCTGTCCATCTTCAGCACAGTCTTTAACCATCCACTCCCTCCCTGTCCATCTTCAGCACAGTCTTTAAACATCCACTCCCTCCCTGTCCATCTGCCTGCAACAGTCTTTAACCATCCACTCCCTCCCTGTCCATCTTCAGCACAGTCTTTAACCATCCACTCCCTCCCTGTCCATCTTCAGCACAGTCTTTAACCATCCACTCCCTCCCTGTCCATCTGCCTGCAACAGTCTTTAACCATCCACTCCCTCCCTTTCCATCTTCAGCACAGTCTTTAACCATCCACTCCCGCCCTGTCCATCTTCAGCACAGTCTTTAACCATCCACTCCCTCCCTGTCCATCTGCCTGCAACAGTCTTTAACCATCCACTCCCTCCCTGTCCATCTTCAGCACAGTCTTTAACCATCCACTCCCTCCCTGTCCATCTGCCTGCAACAGTCTTTAATCATCCACTCCCTCCCTGTCCATCTTCAGCACAGTCTTTAACCATCCACTCCCTCCCTGTCCATCTTCAGCACAGTCTTTAACCATCCACTCCCTCCCTGTCCATCTGCCTGCAACAGTCTTTAATCATCCACTCCCTCCCTGTCCATCTTCAGCACAGTCTTTAACCATCCACTCCCTCCCTGTCCATCTGCCTGCAACAGTCTTTAACCATCCACTCCCTCCCTGTCCATCTGCCTGCAACAGTCTTTAACCATCCACTCCCTCCCTGTCCATCTTCATCACAGTCTTTAACCATCCACTCCCTCCCTGTCCATCTGCCTGCAACAGTCTTTAACCATCCACTCCTTCCCTGTGCATCTGCCTGCAACAGTCTTTAACCATCCACTCCCTCCCTGTCCATCTTCAGCACAGTCTTTAACCATCCACTCCCTCCCTGTCCATCTTCAGCACAGTCTTTAAGCATCCACTCCCTCCCTGTCCATCTGCCTGCAACAGTCTTTAAGCATCCACTCCCTCCCTGTCCATCTGCCTGCAACAGTCTTTAACCATCCACTCCCTCCCTGTCCATCTTCAGCACAGTCTTTAACCATCCACTCCTTCCTGTCCATCTTCAGCACAGTCTTTAACCATCCACTCCCTCCCTGTCCATCTTCAGCACAGTCTTTAACCATCCACTCCCTCCCTGTCCATCTGCCTGCAACAGTCTTTAACCATCCACTCCCTCCCTTTCCATCTTCAGCATAGTCTTTAACCATCCACTCCCGCCCTGTCCATCTTCAGCACAGTCTTTAACCATCCACTCCCTCCCTGTCCATCTTCAGCACAGTCTTTAACCATCCACTCCCTCCCTGTCCATCTTCAGCACAGTCTTTAACCATCCACTCCCTCCCTGTCCATCTTCAGCACAGTCTTTAACCATCCACTCCCTCCCTGTCCATCTTCAGCACAGTCTTTAACCATCCACTCCCTCCCTGTCCATCTTCAGCACAGTCTTTAACCATCCACTCCCTCCCTGTCCATCTTCAGCACAGTCTTTAACTATCCACTCCCTCCCTGTCCATCTTCAGCACAGTCTTTAACCATCCACTCCCTCCCTGTCCATCTTCAGCACAGTCTTTAACCATCCACTCCCTCCCTGTCCATCTTCAGCACAGTCTTTAACAATCCACTCCCTCCCTGTCCATCTTCAGCACAGTCTTTAACCATCCACTCCCTCCCTGTCCATCTTCAGCACAGTCTTTAACCATCCACTCCCTCCCTGTCCATCTTCAGCACAGTCTTTAACCATCCACTCCCTCCCTGTCCATCTTCAGCACAGTCTTTAACCATCCACTCCCTCCCTGTCCATCTTCAGCACAGTCTTTAACCATCCACTCCCTCCCTGTCCATCTTCAGCACAGTCTTTAACCATCCACTCCCTCCCTGTCCATCTTCAGCACAGTCTTTAACCATCCACTCCCTCCCTGTCCATCTTCAGCACAGTCTTTAACCATCCACTCCCTCCCTGTCCATCTTCAGCACAGTCTTTAACCATCCACTCCCTCCCTGTCCATCTTCAGCACAGTCTTTAACCATCCACTCCCTCCCTGTCCATCTTCAGCACAGTCTTTAACCATCGACTCCCTCCCTGTCCATCTTCAGCACAGTCTTTAAGCATCCACTCCCTCCCTGTGCATCTGCCTGCAACAGTCTTTAAGCATCCACTCCCTCCCTGTCCATCTGCCTGCAACAGTCTTTAACCATCGACTCCCTCCCTGTCCATCTTCAGCACAGTCTTTAACCATCCACTCCCTCCCTGTCCATCTTCAGCACAGTCTTTAACCATCCACTCCCTCCCTGTCCATCTGCCTGCAACAGTCTTTAATCATCCACTCCCTCCCTGTCCATCTTCAGCACAGTCTTTAACCATCCACTCCCTCCCTGTCCATCTTCAGCACAGTCTTTAACCATCCACTCCCTCCCTGTCCATCTTCAGCACAGTCTTTAACCATCTACTCCCTCCCTGTCCATCTTCAGCACAGTCTTTAACCATCCACTCCCTCCCTGTCCATCTTCAGCACAGTCTTTAACAATCTACTCCCTCCCTGTCCATCTTCAGCACAGTCTTTAACCATCCACTCCCTCCCTGCCCATCTTCAGCACAGTCTTTAATCATCCACTCCCTCCCTGTCCATCTTCAGCACTGTCTTTAACCATCCACTCCCTCCCTGTCCATCTTCAGCACAGTCTTTAACCATCCACTCCCTCCCTGCCCATCTTCAGCACAGTCTTTAACCATCCACTCCCTCCCTGTGCATCTTCAGCACAGTCTTTAACCATCTACTCCCTCCCTGTCCATCTTCAGCACAGTCTTTAACCATCCACTCCCTCCCTGTCCATCTTCAGCACAGTCTTTAACCATCCACTCCCTCCCTGTCCATCTTCAGCACAGTCTTTAACCATCCACTCCCTCCCTGTCCATCTTCAGCACAGTCTTTAACCATCCACTCCCTCCCTGTCCATCTTCAGCACAGTCTTTAACCATCCACTCCCTCCCTGTCCATCTTCAGCACAGTCTTTAACCATCCACTTCCTCCCTGTCCATCTTCAGCACAGTCTTTAACCATCCACTCCCTCCCTGTCCATCTTCAGCACAGTCTTTAACCATCCACTCCCTCCCTGTCCATCTTCAGCACAGTCTTTAACCATCTACTCCCTCCCTGTCCATCTTCAGCACAGTCTTTAACCATTCACTCCCTCCCTGTCCATCTTCAGCACAGTCTTTAACTATCCACCCCCTCCCTGTCCATCTTCAGCACAGTCTTTAATCATCCACTCCCTCCCTGTCCATCTTCAGCACTGTCTTTAACCATCCACTCCCTCCCTGTCCATCTTCAGCACAGTCTTTAACCATCCACTCCCTCCCTGTCCATCTTCAGCACAGTCTTTAAGCATCCACTCCCTCCCTGTGCATCTGCCTGCAACAGTCTTTAAGCATCCACTCCCTCCCTGTCCATCTGCCTGCAACAGTCTTTAACCATCTACTCCCTCCCTGTCCATCTTCAGCACAGTCTTTAACCATCCACTCCCTCCCTGCCCATCTTCAGCACAGTCTTTAATCATCCACTCCCTCCCTGTCCATCTTCAGCACTGTCTTTAACCATCCACTCCCTCCCTGTCCATCTTCAGCACAGTCTTTAACCATCCACTCCCTCCCTGTCCATCTTCAGCACAGTCTTTAACCATCCACTCCCTCCCTGTCCATCTTCAGCACAGTCTTTAACCATCTACTCCCTCCCTGTCCATCTTCAGCACAGTCTTTAACCATCCACTCCCTCCCTGTCCATCTTCAGCACAGTCTTTAACCATCTACTCCCTCCCTGTCCATCTTCAGCACAGTCTTTAACCATCCACTCCCTCCCTGCCCATCTTCAGCACAGTCTTTAATCATCCACTCCCTCCCTGTCCATCTTCAGCACTGTCTTTAACCATCCACTCCCTCCCTGTCCATCTTCAGCACAGTCTTTAACCATCCACTCCCTCCCTGCCCATCTTCAGCACAGTCTTTAACCATCCACTCCCTCCCTGTGCATCTTCAGCACAGTCTTTAACCATCTACTCCCTCCCTGTCCATCTTCAGCACAGTCTTTAACCATCCACTCCCTCCCTGTCCATCTTCAGCACAGTCTTTAACCATCCACTCCCTCCCTGTCCATCTTCAGCACAGTCTTTAACCATCCACTCCCTCCCTGTCCATCTTCAGCACAGTCTTTAACCATCCACTCCCTCCCTGTCCATCTTCAGCACAGTCTTTAACCATCCACTCCCTCCCTGTCCATCTTCAGCACAGTCTTTAACCATCCACTTCCTCCCTGTCCATCTTCAGCACAGTCTTTAACCATCCACTCCCTCCCTGTCCATCTTCAGCACAGTCTTTAACCATCCACTCCCTCCCTGTCCATCTTCAGCACAGTCTTTAACCATCCACTCCCTCCCTGTCCATCTTCAGCACAGTCTTTAACCATCCACTCCCTCCCTGTCCATCTGCCTGCAACAGTCTTTAACCATCCACTCCCTCCCTTTTCATCTTCAGCACAGTCTTTAACCATCCACTCCCGCCCTGTCCATCTTCAGCACAGTCTTTAACCATCCACTCCCTCCCTGTCCATCTGCCTGCAACAGTCTTTAACCATCCACTCCCTCCCTGTCCATCTTCAGCACAGTCTTTAACCATCCACTCCCTCCCTGTCCATCTGCCTGCAACAGTCTTTAATCATCCACTCCCTCCCTGTCCATCTTCAGCACAGTCTTTAACCATCCACTCCCTCCCTGTCCATCTTCAGCACAGTCTTTAACCATCCACTCCCTCCCTGTCCATCTGCCTGCAACAGTCTTTAATCATCCACTCCCTCCCTGTCCATCTTCAGCACAGTCTTTAACCATCCACTCCCTCCCTGTCCATCTGCCTGCAACAGTCTTTAACCATCCACTCCCTCCCTGTCCATCTGCCTGCAACAGTCTTTAACCATCCACTCCCTCCCTGTCCATCTTCATCACAGTCTTTAACCATCCACTCCCTCCCTGTCCATCTGCCTGCAACAGTCTTTAACCATCCACTCCTTCCCTGTGCATCTGCCTGCAACAGTCTTTAACCATCCACTCCCTCCCTGTCCATCTTCAGCACAGTCTTTAACCATCCACTCCCTCCCTGTCCATCTTCAGCACAGTCTTTAAGCATCCACTCCCTCCCTGTCCATCTGCCTGCAACAGTCTTTAAGCATCCACTCCCTCCCTGTCCATCTGCCTGCAACAGTCTTTAACCATCCACTCCCTCCCTGTCCATCTTCAGCACAGTCTTTAAGCATCCACTCCCTCCCTGTCCATCTGCCTGCAACAGTCTTTAAGCATCCACTCCCTCCCTGTCCATCTGCCTGCAACAGTCTTTAACCATCCACTCCCTCCCTGTCCATCTTCAGCACAGTCTTTAACCATCCACTCCTTCCTGTCCATCTTCAGCACAGTCTTTAACCATCCACTCCCTCCCTGTCCATCTTCAGCACAGTCTTTAACCATCCACTCCCTCCCTGTCCATCTGCCTGCAACAGTCTTTAACCATCCACTCCCTCCCTTTCCATCTTCAGCATAGTCTTTAACCATCCACTCCCGCCCTGTCCATCTTCAGCACAGTCTTTAACCATCCACTCCCTCCCTGTCCATCTTCAGCACAGTCTTTAACCATCCACTCCCTCCCTGTCCATCTTCAGCACAGTCTTTAACCATCCACTCCCTCCCTGTCCATCTTCAGCACAGTCTTTAACCATCCACTCCCTCCCTGTCCATCTTCAGCACAGTCTTTAACCATCCACTCCCTCCCTGTCCATCTTCAGCACAGTCTTTAACCATCCACTCCCTCCCTGTCCATCTTCAGCACAGTCTTTAACTATCCACTCCCTCCCTGTCCATCTTCAGCACAGTCTTTAACCATCCACTCCCTCCCTGTCCATCTTCAGCACAGTCTTTAACCATCCACTCCCTCCCTGTCCATCTTCAGCACAGTCTTTAACAATCCACTCCCTCCCTGTCCATCTTCAGCACAGTCTTTAACCATCCACTCCCTCCCTGTCCATCTTCAGCACAGTCTTTAACCATCCACTCCCTCCCTGTCCATCTTCAGCACAGTCTTTAACCATCCACTCCCTCCCTGTCCATCTTCAGCACAGTCTTTAACCATCCACTCCCTCCCTGTCCATCTTCAGCACAGTCTTTAACCATCCACTCCCTCCCTGTCCATCTTCAGCACAGTCTTTAACCATCCACTCCCTCCCTGTCCATCTTCAGCACAGTCTTTAACCATCCACTCCCTCCCTGTCCATCTTCAGCACAGTCTTTAACCATCCACTCCCTCCCTGTCCATCTTCAGCACAGTCTTTAACCATCCACTCCCTCCCTGTCCATCTTCAGCACAGTCTTTAACCATCCACTCCCTCCCTGTCCATCTTCAGCACAGTCTTTAACCATCGACTCCCTCCCTGTCCATCTTCAGCACAGTCTTTAAGCATCCACTCCCTCCCTGTGCATCTGCCTGCAACAGTCTTTAAGCATCCACTCCCTCCCTGTCCATCTGCCTGCAACAGTCTTTAACCATCGACTCCCTCCCTGTCCATCTTCAGCACAGTCTTTAACCATCCACTCCCTCCCTGTCCATCTTCAGCACAGTCTTTAACCATCCACTCCCTCCCTGTCCATCTGCCTGCAACAGTCTTTAATCATCCACTCCCTCCCTGTCCATCTTCAGCACAGTCTTTAACCATCCACTCCCTCCCTGTCCATCTTCAGCACAGTCTTTAACCATCCACTCCCTCCCTGTCCATCTTCAGCACAGTCTTTAACCATCTACTCCCTCCCTGTCCATCTTCAGCACAGTCTTTAACCATCCACTCCCTCCCTGTCCATCTTCAGCACAGTCTTTAACAATCTACTCCCTCCCTGTCCATCTTCAGCACAGTCTTTAACCATCCACTCCCTCCCTGCCCATCTTCAGCACAGTCTTTAATCATCCACTCCCTCCCTGTCCATCTTCAGCACTGTCTTTAACCATCCACTCCCTCCCTGTCCATCTTCAGCACAGTCTTTAACCATCCACTCCCTCCCTGCCCATCTTCAGCACAGTCTTTAACCATCCACTCCCTCCCTGTGCATCTTCAGCACAGTCTTTAACCATCTACTCCCTCCCTGTCCATCTTCAGCACAGTCTTTAACCATCCACTCCCTCCCTGTCCATCTTCAGCACAGTCTTTAACCATCCACTCCCTCCCTGTCCATCTTCAGCACAGTCTTTAACCATCCACTCCCTCCCTGTCCATCTTCAGCACAGTCTTTAACCATCCACTCCCTCCCTGTCCATCTTCAGCACAGTCTTTAACCATCCACTCCCTCCCTGTCCATCTTCAGCACAGTCTTTAACCATCCACTTCCTCCCTGTCCATCTTCAGCACAGTCTTTAACCATCCACTCCCTCCCTGTCCATCTTCAGCACAGTCTTTAACCATCCACTCCCTCCCTGTCCATCTTCAGCACAGTCTTTAACCATCTACTCCCTCCCTGTCCATCTTCAGCACAGTCTTTAACCATTCACTCCCTCCCTGTCCATCTTCAGCACAGTCTTTAACTATCCACCCCCTCCCTGTCCATCTTCAGCACAGTCTTTAATCATCCACTCCCTCCCTGTCCATCTTCAGCACTGTCTTTAACCATCCACTCCCTCCCTGTCCATCTTCAGCACAGTCTTTAACCATCCACTCCCTCCCTGTCCATCTTCAGCACAGTCTTTAAGCATCCACTCCCTCCCTGTGCATCTGCCTGCAACAGTCTTTAAGCATCCACTCCCTCCCTGTCCATCTGCCTGCAACAGTCTTTAACCATCTACTCCCTCCCTGTCCATCTTCAGCACAGTCTTTAACCATCCACTCCCTCCCTGCCCATCTTCAGCACAGTCTTTAATCATCCACTCCCTCCCTGTCCATCTTCAGCACTGTCTTTAACCATCCACTCCCTCCCTGTCCATCTTCAGCACAGTCTTTAACCATCCACTCCCTCCCTGTCCATCTTCAGCACAGTCTTTAACCATCCACTCCCTCCCTGTCCATCTTCAGCACAGTCTTTAACCATCTACTCCCTCCCTGTCCATCTTCAGCACAGTCTTTAACCATCCACTCCCTCCCTGTCCATCTTCAGCACAGTCTTTAACCATCTACTCCCTCCCTGTCCATCTTCAGCACAGTCTTTAACCATCCACTCCCTCCCTGCCCATCTTCAGCACAGTCTTTAATCATCCACTCCCTCCCTGTCCATCTTCAGCACTGTCTTTAACCATCCACTCCCTCCCTGTCCATCTTCAGCACAGTCTTTAACCATCCACTCCCTCCCTGCCCATCTTCAGCACAGTCTTTAACCATCCACTCCCTCCCTGTGCATCTTCAGCACAGTCTTTAACCATCTACTCCCTCCCTGTCCATCTTCAGCACAGTCTTTAACCATCCACTCCCTCCCTGTCCATCTTCAGCACAGTCTTTAACCATCCACTCCCTCCCTGTCCATCTTCAGCACAGTCTTTAACCATCCACTCCCTCCCTGTCCATCTTCAGCACAGTCTTTAACCATCCACTCCCTCCCTGTCCATCTTCAGCACAGTCTTTAACCATCCACTCCCTCCCTGTCCATCTTCAGCACAGTCTTTAACCATCCACTTCCTCCCTGTCCATCTTCAGCACAGTCTTTAACCATCCACTCCCTCCCTGTCCATCTTCAGCACAGTCTTTAACCATCCACTCCCTCCCTGTCCATCTTCAGCACAGTCTTTAACCATCCACTCCCTCCCTGTCCATCTTCAGCACAGTCTTTAACCATCCACTCCCTCCCTGTCCATCTGCCTGCAACAGTCTTTAACCATCCACTCCCTCCCTTTTCATCTTCAGCACAGTCTTTAACCATCCACTCCCGCCCTGTCCATCTTCAGCACAGTCTTTAACCATCCACTCCCTCCCTGTCCATCTGCCTGCAACAGTCTTTAACCATCCACTCCCTCCCTGTCCATCTTCAGCACAGTCTTTAACCATCCACTCCCTCCCTGTCCATCTGCCTGCAACAGTCTTTAATCATCCACTCCCTCCCTGTCCATCTTCAGCACAGTCTTTAACCATCCACTCCCTCCCTGTCCATCTTCAGCACAGTCTTTAACCATCCACTCCCTCCCTGTCCATCTGCCTGCAACAGTCTTTAATCATCCACTCCCTCCCTGTCCATCTTCAGCACAGTCTTTAACCATCCACTCCCTCCCTGTCCATCTTCAGCACAGTCTTTAAGCATCCACTCCCTCCCTGTCCATCTGCCTGCAACAGTCTTTAACCATCCACTCCCTCCCTGTCCATCTTCAGCACAGTCTTTAAGCATCCACTCCCTCCCTGTCCATCTGCCTGCAACAGTCTTTAACCATCCACTCCCTCCCTGTCCATCTTCAGCACAGTCTTTAAGCATCCACTCCCTCCCTGTCCATCTGCCTGCAACAGTCTTTAATCATCCACTCCCTCCCTGTCCATCTTCAGCACAGTCTTTAACCATCCACTCCCTCCCTGTCCATCTTCAGCACAGTCTTTAACCATCCACTCCCTCCCTGTCCATCTGCCTGCAACAGTCTTTAACCATCCACTCCCTCCCTGTCCATCTGCCTGCAACAGTCTTTAACCATCCACTCCCTCCCTGTCCATCTTCATCACAGTCTTTAACCATCCACTCCCTCCCTGTCCATCTGCCTGCAACAGTCTTTAACCATCCACTCCTTCCCTGTGCATCTGCCTGCAACAGTCTTTAACCATCCACTCCCTCCCTGTCCATCTTCAGCACAGTCTTTAACCATCCACTCCCTCCCTGTCCATCTTCAGCACAGTCTTTAAGCATCCACTCCCTCCCTGTCCATCTGCCTGCAACAGTCTTTAAGCATCCACTCCCTCCCTGTCCATCTGCCTGCAACAGTCTTTAACCATCCACTCCCTCCCTGTCCATCTTCAGCACAGTCTTTAACCATCCACTCCTTCCTGTCCATCTTCAGCACAGTCTTTAACCATCCACTCCCTCCCTGTCCATCTTCAGCACAGTCTTTAACCATCCACTCCCTCCCTGTCCATCTGCCTGCAACAGTCTTTAACCATCCACTCCCTCCCTTTCCATCTTCAGCACAGTCTTTAACCATCCACTCCCGCCCTGTCCATCTTCAGCACAGTCTTTAACCATCCACTCCCTCCCTGTCCATCTTCAGCACAGTCTTTAACCATCCACTCCCTCCCTGTCCATCTTCAGCACAGTCTTTAACCATCCACTCCCTCCCTGTCCATCTTCAGCACAGTCTTTAACCATCCACTCCCTCCCTGTCCATCTTCAGCACAGTCTTTAACCATCCACTCCCTCCCTGTCCATCTTCAGCACAGTCTTTAACCATCCACTCCCTCCCTGTCCATCTTCAGCACAGTCTTTAACTATCCACTCCCTCCCTGTCCATCTTCAGCACAGTCTTTAACCATCCACTCCCTCCCTGTCCATCTTCAGCACAGTCTTTAACCATCCACTCCCTCCCTGTCCATCTTCAGCACAGTCTTTAACCATCCACTCCCTCCCTGTCCATCTTCAGCACAGTCTTTAACCATCCACTCCCTCCCTGTCCATCTTCAGCACAGTCTTTAACCATCCACTCCCTCCCTGTCCATCTTCAGCACAGTCTTTAACCATCCACTCCCTCCCTGTCCATCTTCAGCACAGTCTTTAACCATCCACTCCCTCCCTGTCCATCTTCAGCACAGTCTTTAACCATCCACTCCCTCCCTGTCCATCTTCAGCACAGTCTTTAACCATCCACTCCCTCCCTGTCCATCTTCAGCACAGTCTTTAACCATCCACTCCCTCCCTGTCCATCTTCAGCACAGTCTTTAACCATCCACTCCCTCCCTGTCCATCTTCAGCACAGTCTTTAACCATCCACTCCCTCCCTGTCCATCTTCAGCACAGTCTTTAACCATCCACTCCCTCCCTGTCCATCTTCAGCACAGTCTTTAACCATCCACTCCCTCCCTGTCCATCTTCAGCACAGTCTTTAAGCATCCACTCCCTCCCTGTGCATCTGCCTGCAACAGTCTTTAAGCATCCACTCCCTCCCTGTCCATCTGCCTGCAACAGTCTTTAACCATCGACTCCCTCCCTGTCCATCTTCAGCACAGTCTTTAACCATCCACTCCCTCCCTGTCCATCTTCAGCACAGTCTTTAACCATCCACTCCCTCCCTGTCCATCTGCCTGCAACAGTCTTTAATCATCCACTCCCTCCCTGTCCATCTTCAGCACAGTCTTTAACCATCCACTCCCTCCCTGTCCATCTTCAGCACAGTCTTTAACCATCCACTCCCTCCCTGTCCATCTTCAGCACAGTCTTTAACCATCTACTCCCTCCCTGTCCATCTTCAGCACAGTCTTTAACCATCCACTCCCTCCCTGTCCATCTTCAGCACAGTCTTTAACAATCTACTCCCTCCCTGTCCATCTTCAGCACAGTCTTTAACCATCCACTCCCTCCCTGCCCATCTTCAGCACAGTCTTTAATCATCCACTCCCTCCCTGTCCATCTTCAGCACTGTCTTTAACCATCCACTCCCTCCCTGTCCATCTTCAGCACAGTCTTTAACCATCCACTCCCTCCCTGCCCATCTTCAGCACAGTCTTTAACCATCCACTCCCTCCCTGTGCATCTTCAGCACAGTCTTTAACCATCTACTCCCTCCCTGTCCATCTTCAGCACAGTCTTTAACCATCCACTCCCTCCCTGTCCATCTTCAGCACAGTCTTTAACCATCCACTCCCTCCCTGTCCATCTTCAGCACAGTCTTTAACCATCCACTCCCTCCCTGTCCATCTTCAGCACAGTCTTTAACCATCCACTCCCTCCCTGTCCATCTTCAGCACAGTCTTTAACCATCCACTCCCTCCCTGTCCATCTTCAGCACAGTCTTTAACCATCCACTTCCTCCCTGTCCATCTTCAGCACAGTCTTTAACCATCCACTCCCTCCCTGTCCATCTTCAGCACAGTCTTTAACCATCCACTCCCTCCCTGTCCATCTTCAGCACAGTCTTTAACCATCTACTCCCTCCCTGTCCATCTTCAGCACAGTCTTTAACCATTCACTCCCTCCCTGTCCATCTTCAGCACAGTCTTTAACTATCCACCCCCTCCCTGTCCATCTTCAGCACAGTCTTTAACCATCCACTCCCTCCCTGTCCATCTTCAGCACAGTCTTTAAGCATCCACTCCCTCCCTGTGCATCTGCCTGCAACAGTCTTTAAGCATCCACTCCCTCCCTGTCCATCTGCCTGCAACAGTCTTTAACCATCTACTCCCTCCCTGTCCATCTTCAGCACAGTCTTTAACCATCCACTCCCTCCCTGCCCATCTTCAGCACAGTCCTTAATCATCCACTCCCTCCCTGTCCATCTTCAGCACTGTCTTTAACCATCCACTCCCTCCCTGTCCATCTTCAGCACAGTCTTTAACCATCCACTCCCTCCCTGTCCATCTTCAGCACAGTCTTTAACCATCCACTCCCTCCCTGTCCATCTTCAGCACAGTCTTTAACCATCTACTCCCTCCCTGTCCATCTTCAGCACAGTCTTTAACCATCCACTCCCTCCCTGTCCATCTTCAGCACAGTCTTTAACCATCTACTCCCTCCCTGTCCATCTTCAGCACAGTCTTTAACCATCCACTCCCTCCCTGCCCATCTTCAGCACAGTCTTTAATCATCCACTCCCTCCCTGTCCATCTTCAGCACTGTCTTTAACCATCCACTCCCTCCCTGTCCATCTTCAGCACAGTCTTTAACCATCCACTCCCTCCCTGCCCATCTTCAGCACAGTCTTTAACCATCCACTCCCTCCCTGTGCATCTTCAGCACAGTCTTTAACCATCTACTCCCTCCCTGTCCATCTTCAGCACAGTCTTTAACCATCCACTCCCTCCCTGTCCATCTTCAGCACAGTCTTTAACCATCCACTCCCTCCCTGTCCATCTTCAGCACAGTCTTTAACCATCCACTCCCTCCCTGTCCATCTTCAGCACAGTCTTTAACCATCCACTCCCTCCCTGTCCATCTTCAGCACAGTCTTTAACCATCCACTCCCTCCCTGTCCATCTTCAGCACAGTCTTTAACCATCCACTTCCTCCCTGTCCATCTTCAGCACAGTCTTTAACCATCCACTCCCTCCCTGTCCATCTTCAGCACAGTCTTTAACCATCCACTCCCTCCCTGTCCATCTTCAGCACAGTCTTTAACCATCTACTCCCTCCCTGTCCATCTTCAGCACAGTCTTTAACCATTCACTCCCTCCCTGTCCATCTTCAGCACAGTCTTTAACTATCCACCCCCTCCCTGTCCATCTTCAGCACAGTCTTTAACCATCCACCCCCTCCCTGTCCATCTTCAGCACAGTCTTCCCCCATCCACTCCCTCCCCGTCCATCTTCAGCACAGTCTTTAACCATCTACTCCCTCCCTGTCCATCTTCAGCACATTCATTAACCATCTACTCCCTCCCTGTCCATCTTCAGCACAGTCTTTAACCATTAACTCCCTCCCTGTCCATCTTCAGCACAGTCTTTAACCATCCACTCCCTCCCTGTCCATCTTCAGCACAGTCTTTAAGCATCCACTCCCTCCCTGTCCATCTGCCTGCAACAGTCTTTAAGCATCCACTCTCTCCCTGTCCATCTGCCTGCAACAGTCTTTAACCATCCACTCCCTCCCTGTCCATCTTCAGCACAGTCTTTAACCATCCACTCCTTCCTGTCCATCTTCAGCACAGTCTTTAACCATCCACTCCCTCCCTGTCCATCTTCAGCACAGTCTTTAACCATCCACTCCCTCCCTGTCCATCTGCCTGCAACAGTCTTTAACCATCCACTCCCTCCCTTTCCATCTTCAGCACAGTCTTTAACCATCCACTCCCGCCCTGTCCATCTTCAGCACAGTCTTTAACCATCCACTCCCTCCCTGTCCATCTTCAGCACAGTCTTTAACCATCCACTCCCTCCCTGTCCATCTTCAGCACAGTCTTTAACCATCCACTCCCTCCCTGTCCATCTTCAGCACAGTCTTTAACCATCCACTCCCTCCCTGTCCATCTTCAGCACAGTCTTTAACCATCCACTCCCTCCCTGTCCATCTTCAGCACAGTCTTTAACCATCCACTCCCTCCCTGTCCATCTTCAGCACAGTCTTTAACTATCCACTCCCTCCCTGTCCATCTTCAGCACAGTCTTTAACCATCCACTCCCTCCCTGTCCATCTTCAGCACAGTCTTTAACCATCCACTCCCTCCCTGTCCATCTTCAGCACAGTCTTTAACCATCCACTCCCTTCCTGTCCATCTTCAGCACAGTCTTTAACCATCCACTCCCTCCCTGCCCATCTTCAGCACAGTCTTTAATCATCCACTCCCTCCCTGTCCATCTTCAGCACTGTCTTTAACCATCCACTCCCTCCCTGCCCATCTTCAGCACAGTCTTTAACCATCCACTCCCTCCCTGTCCATCTTCAGCACAGTCTTTAACCATCTACTCCCTCCCTGTCCATCTTCAGCACAGTCTTTAACCATCCACTCCCTCCCTGTCCATCTTCAGCACAGTCTTTAACCATCAACTCCCTCCCTGTCCATCTTCAGCACAGTCTTTAACCATCCACTCCCTCCCTGTCCATCTTCAGCACAGTCTTTAACCATCCACTCCCTCCCTGTCCATCTTCAGCACAGTCTTTAACCATCCACTCCCTCCCTGTCCATCTTCAGCACAGTCTTTAACCATCCACTCCCTCCCTGTCCATCTTCAGCACAGTCTTTAACCATCCACTCCCTCCCTGTCCATCTTCAGCACAGTCTTTAACCATCCACTCCCTCCCTGTCCATCTTCAGCACAGTCTTTAACCATCCACTCCCTCCCTGTCCATCTTCAGCACAGTCTTTAACCATCCACTCCCTCCCTGTCCATCTTCAGGACAGTCTTTAACCATTCACTCCCTCCCTGTCCATCTTCAGCACAGTCTTTAACTATCCACCGCCTCCCTGTCCATCTTCAGCACAGTCTTCCCCCATCCACCCCCTCCCTGTCCATCTTCAGCACAGTCTTCCCCCATCCACTCCCTCCCCATCCATCTTCAGCACAGTCTTTAACCATCTACTCCCTCCCTGTCCATCTTCAGCACAGTCTTGAACCATCTACTCCCTCCCTGTCCATCTTCAGCACAGTCTTTAACCATTAACTCCCTCCCTGTCCATCTTCAGCACAGTCTTTAACCATCCACTCCCTCCCTGTCCATCTTCAGCACAGTCTTTAACCATCTACTCCCTCCCTGTCCATCTTCAGCACAGTCTTTAACCATCTACTCCCTCCCTGTCCATCTTCAGCACAGTCTTTAACCATCTACTCCCTCCCTGTCCATCTTCAGCACAGTCTTTAACCATCTACTCCCTCCGTGTCCATCTTCAGCACAGTCTTTAACCATCCACTCCCTCCCTGTCCATCTTCAGCACAGTCTTTAACCATCCACTCCCTCCCTGTCCATCTTCAGCACAGTCTTTAACCATCTACTCCCTCCCTGTCCATCTTCAGCACAGTCTTTAACCATCCACTCCCTCCCTGTCCATCTTCAGCACAGTCTTTAACAATCTACTCCCTCCCTGTCCATCTTCAGCACAGTCTTTAACCATCCACTCCCTCCCTGCCCATCTTCAGCACAGTCTTTAATCATCCACTCCCTCCCTGTCCATCTTCAGCACTGTCTTTAACCATCCACTCCCTCCCTGTCCATCTTCAGCACAGTCTTTAACCATCCACTCCCTCCCTGCCCATCTTCAGCACAGTCTTTAACCATCCACTCCCTCCCTGTGCATCTTCAGCACAGTCTTTAACCATCTACTCCCTCCCTGTCCATCTTCAGCACAGTCTTTAACCATCCACTCCCTCCCTGTCCATCTTCAGCACAGTCTTTAACCATCCACTCCCTCCCTGTCCATCTTCAGCACAGTCTTTAACCATCCACTCCCTCCCTGTCCATCTTCAGCACAGTCTTTAACCATCCACTCCCTCCCTGTCCATCTTCAGCACAGTCTTTAACCATCCACTCCCTCCCTGTCCATCTTCAGCACAGTCTTTAACCATCCACTTCCTCCCTGTCCATCTTCAGCACAGTCTTTAACCATCCACTCCCTCCCTGTCCATCTTCAGCACAGTCTTTAACCATCCACTCCCTCCCTGTCCATCTTCAGCACAGTCTTTAACCATCTACTCCCTCCCTGTCCATCTTCAGCACAGTCTTTAACCATTCACTCCCTCCCTGTCCATCTTCAGCACAGTCTTTAACTATCCACCCCCTCCCTGTCCATCTTCAGCACAGTCTTTAATCATCCACTCCCTCCCTGTCCATCTTCAGCACTGTCTTTAACCATCCACTCCCTCCCTGTCCATCTTCAGCACAGTCTTTAACCATCCACTCCCTCCCTGTCCATCTTCAGCACAGTCTTTAAGCATCCACTCCCTCCCTGTGCATCTGCCTGCAACAGTCTTTAAGCATCCACTCCCTCCCTGTCCATCTGCCTGCAACAGTCTTTAACCATCTACTCCCTCCCTGTCCATCTTCAGCACAGTCTTTAACCATCCACTCCCTCCCTGCCCATCTTCAGCACAGTCCTTAATCATCCACTCCCTCCCTGTCCATCTTCAGCACTGTCTTTAACCATCCACTCCCTCCCTGTCCATCTTCAGCACAGTCTTTAACCATCCACTCCCTCCCTGTCCATCTTCAGCACAGTCTTTAACCATCCACTCCCTCCCTGTCCATCTTCAGCACAGTCTTTAACCATCTACTCCCTCCCTGTCCATCTTCAGCACAGTCTTTAACCATCCACTCCCTCCCTGTCCATCTTCAGCACAGTCTTTAACCATCTACTCCCTCCCTGTCCATCTTCAGCACAGTCTTTAACCATCCACTCCCTCCCTGCCCATCTTCAGCACAGTCTTTAATCATCCACTCCCTCCCTGTCCATCTTCAGCACTGTCTTTAACCATCCACTCCCTCCCTGTCCATCTTCAGCACAGTCTTTAACCATCCACTCCCTCCCTGCCCATCTTCAGCACAGTCTTTAACCATCCACTCCCTCCCTGTGCATCTTCAGCACAGTCTTTAACCATCTACTCCCTCCCTGTCCATCTTCAGCACAGTCTTTAACCATCCACTCCCTCCCTGTCCATCTTCAGCACAGTCTTTAACCATCCACTCCCTCCCTGTCCATCTTCAGCACAGTCTTTAACCATCCACTCCCTCCCTGTCCATCTTCAGCACAGTCTTTAACCATCCACTCCCTCCCTGTCCATCTTCAGCACAGTCTTTAACCATCCACTCCCTCCCTGTCCATCTTCAGCACAGTCTTTAACCATCCACTTCCTCCCTGTCCATCTTCAGCACAGTCTTTAACCATCCACTCCCTCCCTGTCCATCTTCAGCACAGTCTTTAACCATCCACTCCCTCCCTGTCCATCTTCAGCACAGTCTTTAACCATCTACTCCCTCCCTGTCCATCTTCAGCACAGTCTTTAACCATTCACTCCCTCCCTGTCCATCTTCAGCACAGTCTTTAACTATCCACCCCCTCCCTGTCCATCTTCAGCACAGTCTTTAACCATCCACCCCCTCCCTGTCCATCTTCAGCACAGTCTTCCCCCATCCACTCCCTCCCCGTCCATCTTCAGCACAGTCTTTAACCATCTACTCCCTCCCTGTCCATCTTCAGCACATTCATTAACCATCTACTCCCTCCCTGTCCATCTTCAGCACAGTCTTTAACCATTAACTCCCTCCCTGTCCATCTTCAGCACAGTCTTTAACCATCCACTCCCTCCCTGTCCATCTTCAGCACAGTCTTTAAGCATCCACTCCCTCCCTGTCCATCTGCCTGCAACAGTCTTTAAGCATCCACTCTCTCCCTGTCCATCTGCCTGCAACAGTCTTTAACCATCCACTCCCTCCCTGTCCATCTTCAGCACAGTCTTTAACCATCCACTCCTTCCTGTCCATCTTCAGCACAGTCTTTAACCATCCACTCCCTCCCTGTCCATCTTCAGCACAGTCTTTAACCATCCACTCCCTCCCTGTCCATCTGCCTGCAACAGTCTTTAACCATCCACTCCCTCCCTTTCCATCTTCAGCACAGTCTTTAACCATCCACTCCCGCCCTGTCCATCTTCAGCACAGTCTTTAACCATCCACTCCCTCCCTGTCCATCTTCAGCACAGTCTTTAACCATCCACTCCCTCCCTGTCCATCTTCAGCACAGTCTTTAACCATCCACTCCCTCCCTGTCCATCTTCAGCACAGTCTTTAACCATCCACTCCCTCCCTGTCCATCTTCAGCACAGTCTTTAACCATCCACTCCCTCCCTGTCCATCTTCAGCACAGTCTTTAACCATCCACTCCCTCCCTGTCCATCTTCAGCACAGTCTTTAACTATCCACTCCCTCCCTGTCCATCTTCAGCACAGTCTTTAACCATCCACTCCCTCCCTGTCCATCTTCAGCACAGTCTTTAACCATCCACTCCCTCCCTGTCCATCTTCAGCACAGTCTTTAACCATCCACTCCCTTCCTGTCCATCTTCAGCACAGTCTTTAACCATCCACTCCCTCCCTGCCCATCTTCAGCACAGTCTTTAATCATCCACTCCCTCCCTGTCCATCTTCAGCACTGTCTTTAACCATCCACTCCCTCCCTGCCCATCTTCAGCACAGTCTTTAACCATCCACTCCCTCCCTGTCCATCTTCAGCACAGTCTTTAACCATCTACTCCCTCCCTGTCCATCTTCAGCACAGTCTTTAACCATCCACTCCCTCCCTGTCCATCTTCAGCACAGTCTTTAACCATCAACTCCCTCCCTGTCCATCTTCAGCACAGTCTTTAACCATCCACTCCCTCCCTGTCCATCTTCAGCACAGTCTTTAACCATCCACTCCCTCCCTGTCCATCTTCAGCACAGTCTTTAACCATCCACTCCCTCCCTGTCCATCTTCAGCACAGTCTTTAACCATCCACTCCCTCCCTGTCCATCTTCAGCACAGTCTTTAACCATCCACTCCCTCCCTGTCCATCTTCAGCACAGTCTTTAACCATCCACTCCCTCCCTGTCCATCTTCAGCACAGTCTTTAACCATCCACTCCCTCCCTGTCCATCTTCAGCACAGTCTTTAACCATCCACTCCCTCCCTGTCCATCTTCAGGACAGTCTTTAACCATTCACTCCCTCCCTGTCCATCTTCAGCACAGTCTTTAACTATCCACCGCCTCCCTGTCCATCTTCAGCACAGTCTTCCCCCATCCACCCCCTCCCTGTCCATCTTCAGCACAGTCTTCCCCCATCCACTCCCTCCCCATCCATCTTCAGCACAGTCTTTAACCATCTACTCCCTCCCTGTCCATCTTCAGCACAGTCTTGAACCATCTACTCCCTCCCTGTCCATCTTCAGCACAGTCTTTAACCATTAACTCCCTCCCTGTCCATCTTCAGCACAGTCTTTAACCATCCACTCCCTCCCTGTCCATCTTCAGCACAGTCTTTAACCATCTACTCCCTCCCTGTCCATCTTCAGCACAGTCTTTAACCATCTACTCCCTCCCTGTCCATCTTCAGCACAGTCTTTAACCATCTACTCCCTCCCTGTCCATCTTCAGCACAGTCTTTAACCATCTACTCCCTCCGTGTCCATCTTCAGCACAGTCTTTAACCATCCACTCCCTCCCTGTCCATCTTCAGCACAGTCTTTAACCATCCACTCCCTCCCTGTCCATCTGCCTGCAACAGTCTTTAACCATCCACTCCCTCCCTTTCCATCTTCAGCACAGTCTTTAACCATCCACTCCCGCCCTGTCCATCTTCAGCACAGTCTTTAACCATCCACTCCCTCCCTGTCCATCTTCAGCACAGTCTTTAACCATCCACTCCCTCCCTGTCCATCTTCAGCACAGTCTTTAACCATCCACTCCCTCCCTGTCCATCTTCAGCACAGTCTTTAACCATCCACTCCCTCCCTGTCCATCTTCAGCACAGTCTTTAACCATCCACTCCCTCCCTGTCCATCTTCAGCACAGTCTTTAACCATCCACTCCCTCCCTGTCCATCTTCAGCACAGTCTTTAACCATCCACTCCCTCCCTGTCCATCTTCAGCACAGTCTTTAACCATCCACTCCCTCCCTGTCCATCTTCAGCACAGTCTTTAACCATCCACTCCCTCCCTGTCCATCTTCAGCACAGTCTTTAACCATCTACTCCCTCCCTGTCCATCTTCAGCACAGTCTTTAACCATCCACTCCCTCCCTGTCCATCTTCAGCACAGTCTTTAACCATCCACTCCCTTCCTGTCCATCTTCAGCACAGTCTTTAACCATCCACTCCCTCCCTGCCCATCTTCAGCACAGTCTTTAATCATCCACTCCCTCCCTGTCCATCTTCAGCACTGTCTTTAACCATCCACTCCCTCCCTGCCCATCTTCAGCACAGTCTTTAACCATCCACTCCCTCCCTGTGCATCTTCAGCACAGTCTTTAACCATCTACTCCCTCGCTGTCCATCTTCAGCACAGTCTTTAACCATCCACTCCCTCCCTGTCCATCTTCAGCACAGTCTTTAACCATCCACTCCCTCCCTGTCCATCTTCAGCACAGTCTTTAACCATCCACTCCCTCCCTGTCCATCTTCAGCACAGTCTTTAACCATCCACTCCCTCCCTGTCCATCTTCAGCACAGTCTTTAACCATCCACTCCCTCCCTGTCCATCTTCAGCACAGTCTTTAACCATCCACTCCCTCCCTGTCCATCTTCAGCACAGTCTTTAACCATCCACTCCCTCCCTGTCCATCTTCAGCACAGTCTTTAACCATCCACTCCCTCCCTGTCCATCTTCAGCACAGTCTTTAACCATCTACTCCCTCCCTGTCCATCTTCAGCACAGTCTTTAACCATTCACTCCCTCCCTGTCCATCTTCAGCACAGTCTTTAACTATCCACCCCCTCCCTGTCCATCTTCAGCACAGTCTTTAACCATCCACCCCCTCCCTGTCCATCTTCAGCACAGTCTTCCCCCATCCACTCCCTCCCCGTCCATCTTCAGCACAGTCTTTAACCATCTACTCCCTCCCTGCCCATCTTCAGCACAGTCTTTAATCATCCACTCCCTCCCTGTCCATCTTCAGCACAGTCTTTAACCATCAACTCCCTCCCTGTCCATCTTCAGCACAGTCTTTAACCATCCACTCCCTCCCTGTCCATCTTCAGCACAGTCTTTAACCATCCACTCCCTCCCTGTCCATCTTCAGCACAGTCTTTAACCATCCACTCCCTCCCTGTCCATCTTCAGCACAGTCTTTAACCATCCACTCCCTCCCTGTCCATCTTCAGCACAGTCTTTAACCATCCACTCCCTCCCTGTCCATCTTCAGCACAGTCTTTAACCGTCCACTCCCTCCCTGTCCATCTTCAGCACAGTCTTTAACCATCCACTCCCTCCCTGTCCATCTTCAGCACAGTCTTTAACCATCCACTCCCTCCCTGTCCATCTTCAGGACAGTCTTTAACCATTCACTCCCTCCCTGTCCATCTTCAGCACAGTCTTTAACTATCCACCGCCTCCCTGTCCATCTTCAGCACAGTCTTCCCCCATCCACCCCCTCCCTGTCCATCTTCAGCACAGTCTTCCCCCATCCACTCCCTCCCCATCCATCTTCAGCACAGTCTTTAACCATCTACTCCCTCCCTGTCCATCTTCAGCACAGTCTTGAACCATCTACTCCCTCCCTGTCCATCTTCAGCACAGTCTTTAACCATTAACTCCCTCCCTGTCCATCTTCAGCACAGTCTTTAACCATCCACTCCCTCCCTGTCCATCTTCAGCACAGTCCTTAACCATCTACTCCCTCCCTGTCCATCTTCAGCACAGTCTTTAACCATCTACTCCCTCCCTGTCCATCTTCAGCACAGTCTTTAACCATCTACTCCCTCCCTGTCCATCTTCAGCACAGTCTTTAACCATCTACTCCCTCCCTGTCCATCTTCAGCACAGTCTTTAACCATCCACTCCCTCCCTGTCCATCTTCAGCACAGTCTTTAACCATCCACTCCCTCCCTGTCCATCTGCCTGCAACAGTCTTTAACCATCCACTCCCTCCCTTTCCATCTTCAGCACAGTCTTTAACCATCCACTCCCGCCCTGTCCATCTTCAGCACAGTCTTTAACCATCCACTCCCTCCCTGTCCATCTTCAGCACAGTCTTTAACCATCCACTCCCTCCCTGTCCATCTTCAGCACAGTCTTTAACCATCCACTCCCTCCCTGTCCATCTTCAGCACAGTCTTTAACCATCCACTCCCTCCCTGTCCATCTTCAGCACAGTCTTTAACCATCCACTCCCTCCCTGTCCATCTTCAGCACAGTCTTTAACCATCCACTCCCTCCCTGTCCATCTTCAGCACAGTCTTTAACCATCCACTCCCTCCCTGTCCATCTTCAGCACAGTCTTTAACCATCTACTCCCTCCCTGTCCATCTTCAGCACAGTCTTTAACCATCCACTCCCTCCCTGTCCATCTTCAGCACAGTCTTTAACCATCCACTCCCTTCCTGTCCATCTTCAGCACAGTCTTTAACCATCCACTCCCTCCCTGCCCATCTTCAGCACAGTCTTTAATCATCCACTCCCTCCCTGTCCATCTTCAGCACTGTCTTTAACCATCCACTCCCTCCCTGCCCATCTTCAGCACAGTCTTTAACCATCCACTCCCTCCCTGTGCATCTTCAGCACAGTCTTTAACCATCTACTCCCTCGCTGTCCATCTTCAGCACAGTCTTTAACCATCCACTCCCTCCCTGTCCATCTTCAGCACAGTCTTTAACCATCCACTCCCTCCCTGTCCATCTTCAGCACAGTCTTTAACCATCCACTCCCTCCCTGTCCATCTTCAGCACAGTCTTTAACCATCCACTCCCTCCCTGTCCATCTTCAGCACAGTCTTTAACCATCCACTCCCTCCCTGTCCATCTTCAGCACAGTCTTTAACCATCCACTCCCTCCCTGTCCATCTTCAGCACAGTCTTTAACCATCCACTCCCTCCCTGTCCATCTTCAGCACAGTCTTTAACCATCCACTCCCTCCCTGTCCATCTTCAGCACAGTCTTTAACCATCTACTCCCTCCCTGTCCATCTTCAGCACAGTCTTTAACCATTCACTCCCTCCCTGTCCATCTTCAGCACAGTCTTTAACTATCCACCCCCTCCCTGTCCATCTTCAGCACAGTCTTTAACCATCCACCCCCTCCCTGTCCATCTTCAGCACAGTCTTCCCCCATCCACTCCCTCCCCGTCCATCTACAGCACAGTCTTTAACCATCTACTCCCTCCCTGCCCATCTTCAGCACAGTCTTTAATCATCCACTCCCTCCCTGTCCATCTTCAGCACTGTCTTTAACCATCCACTCCCTCCCTGTCCATCTTCAGCACAGTCTTTAACCATCCACTCCCTCCCTGCCCATCTTCAGCACAGTCTTTAACCATCCACTCCCTCCCTGTGCATCTTCAGCACAGTCTTTAACCATCCACTCCCTCCCTGTCCATCTTCAGCACAGTCTTTAACCATCCACTCCCTCCCTGTCCATCTTCAGCACAGTCTTTAACCATCCACTCCCTCCCTGTCCATCTTCAGCACAGTCTTTAACCATCCACTCCCTCCCTGTCCATCTTCAGCACAGTCTTTAACCATCCACTCCCTCCCTGTCCATCTTCAGCACAGTCTTTAACCATCCACTTCCTCCCTGTCCATCTTCAGCACAGTCTTTAACCATCCACTCCCTCCCTGTCCATCTTCAGCACAGTCTTTAACCATCCACTCCCTCCCTGTCCATCTTCAGCACAGTCTTTAACCATCTACTCCCTCCCTGTCCATCTTCAGCACAGTCTTTAACCATTCACTCCCTCCCTGTCCATCTTCAGCACAGTCTTTAACTATCCACCCCCTCCCTGTCCATCTTCAGCACAGTCTTTAACCATCCACCCCCTCCCTGTCCATCTTCAGCACAGTCTTCCCCCATCCACTCCCTCCCCGTCCATCTTCAGCACAGTCTTTAACCATCTACTCCCTCCCTGTCCATCTTCAGCACAGTCTTTAACCATCTACTCCCTCCCTGTCCATCTTCAGCACAGTCTTTAACCATTAACTCCCTCCCTGTCCATCTTCAGCACAGTCTTTAACCATCCACTCCCTCCCTGTCCATCTTCAGCACAGTCTTTAAGCATCCACTCCCTCCCTGTCCATCTGCCTGCAACAGTCTTTAAGCATCCACTCCCTCCCTGTCCATCTGCCTGCAACAGTCTTTAACCATCCACTCCCTCCCTGTCCATCTTCAGCACAGTCTTTAACCATCCACTCCTTCCTGTCCATCTTCAGCACAGTCTTTAACCATCCACTCCCTCCCTGTCCATCTTCAGCACAGTCTTTAACCATCCACTCCCTCCCTGTCCATCTGCCTGCAACAGTCTTTAACCATCCACTCCCTCCCTTTCCATCTTCAGCACAGTCTTTAACCATCCACTCCCGCCCTGTCCATCTTCAGCACAGTCTTTAACCATCCACTCCCTCCCTGTCCATCTTCAGCACAGTCTTTAACCATCCACTCCCTCCCTGTCCATCTTCAGCACAGTCTTTAACCATCCACTCCCTCCCTGTCCATCTTCAGCACAGTCTTTAACCATCCACTCCCTCCCTGTCCATCTTCAGCACAGTCTTTAACCATCCACTCCCTCCCTGTCCATCTTCAGCACAGTCTTTAACCATCCACTCCCTCCCTGTCCATCTTCAGCACAGTCTTTAACTATCCACTCCCTCCCTGTCCATCTTCAGCACAGTCTTTAACCATCCACTCCCTCCCTGTCCATCTTCAGCACAGTCTTTAACCATCCACTCCCTCCCTGTCCATCTTCAGCACAGTCTTTAACCATCCACTCCCTTCCTGTCCATCTTCAGCACAGTCTTTAACCATCCACTCCCTCCCTGCCCATCTTCAGCACAGTCTTTAATCATCCACTCCCTCCCTGTCCATCTTCAGCACTGTCTTTAACCATCCACTCCCTCCCTGCCCATCTTCAGCACAGTCTTTAACCATCCACTCCCTCCCTGTCCATCTTCAGCACAGTCTTTAACCATCTACTCCCTCCCTGTCCATCTTCAGCACAGTCTTTAACCATCCACTCCCTCCCTGTCCATCTTCAGCACAGTCTTTAACCATCAACTCCCTCCCTGTCCATCTTCAGCACAGTCTTTAACCATCCACTCCCTCCCTGTCCATCTTCAGCACAGTCTTTAACCATCCACTCCCTCCCTGTCCATCTTCAGCACAGTCTTTAACCATCCACTCCCTCCCTGTCCATCTTCAGCACAGTCTTTAACCATCCACTCCCTCCCTGTCCATCTTCAGCACAGTCTTTAACCATCCACTCCCTCCCTGTCCATCTTCAGCACAGTCTTTAACCATCCACTCCCTCCCTGTCCATCTTCAGCACAGTCTTTAACCATCCACTCCCTCCCTGTCCATCTTCAGCACAGTCTTTAACCATCCACTCCCTCCCTGTCCATCTTCAGCACAGTCTTTAACCATTCACTCCCTCCCTGTCCATCTTCAGCACAGTCTTTAACTATCCACCGCCTCCCTGTCCATCTTCAGCACAGTCTTCCCCCATCCACCCCCTCCCTGTCCATCTTCAGCACAGTCTTCCCCCATCCACTCCCTCCCCATCCATCTTCAGCACAGTCTTTAACCATCTACTCCCTCCCTGTCCATCTTCAGCACAGTCTTGAACCATCTACTCCCTCCCTGTCCATCTTCAGCACAGTCTTTAACCATTAACTCCCTCCCTGTCCATCTTCAGCACAGTCTTTAACCATCCACTCCCTCCCTGTCCATCTTCAGCACAGTCTTTAACCATCTACTCCCTCCCTGTCCATCTTCAGCACAGTCTTTAACCATCTACTCCCTCCCTGTCCATCTTCAGCACAGTCTTTAACCATCTACTCCCTCCCTGTCCATCTTCAGCACAGTCTTTAACCATCTACTCCCTCCCTGTCCATCTTCAGCACAGTCTTTAACCATCCACTCCCTCCCTGTCCATCTTCAGCACAGTCTTTAACCATCCACTCCCTCCCTGTCCATCTGCCTGCAACAGTCTTTAACCATCCACTCCCTCCCTTTCCATCTTCAGCACAGTCTTTAACCATCCACTCCCGCCCTGTCCATCTTCAGCACAGTCTTTAACCATCCACTCCCTCCCTGTCCATCTTCAGCACAGTCTTTAACCATCCACTCCCTCCCTGTCCATCTTCAGCACAGTCTTTAACCATCCACTCCCTCCCTGTCCATCTTCAGCACAGTCTTTAACCATCCACTCCCTCCCTGTCCATCTTCAGCACAGTCTTTAACCATCCACTCCCTCCCTGTCCATCTTCAGCACAGTCTTTAACCATCCACTCCCTCCCTGTCCATCTTCAGCACAGTCTTTAACCATCCACTCCCTCCCTGTCCATCTTCAGCACAGTCTTTAACCATCCACTCCCTCCCTGTCCATCTTCAGCACAGTCTTTAACCATCCACTCCCTCCCTGTCCATCTTCAGCACAGTCTTTAACCATCTACTCCCTCCCTGTCCATCTTCAGCACAGTCTTTAACCATCCACTCCCTCCCTGTCCATCTTCAGCACAGTCTTTAACCATCCACTCCCTTCCTGTCCATCTTCAGCACAGTCTTTAACCATCCACTCCCTCCCTGCCCATCTTCAGCACAGTCTTTAATCATCCACTCCCTCCCTGTCCATCTTCAGCACTGTCTTTAACCATCCACTCCCTCCCTGCCCATCTTCAGCACAGTCTTTAACCATCCACTCCCTCCCTGCGCATCTTCAGCACAGTCTTTAACCATCTACTCCCTCGCTGTCCATCTTCAGCACAGTCTTTAACCATCCACTCCCTCCCTGTCCATCTTCAGCACAGTCTTTAACCATCTACTCCCTCCCTGTCCATCTTCAGCACAGTCTTTAACCATTCACTCCCTCCCTGTCCATCTTCAGCACAGTCTTTAACTATCCACCCCCTCCCTGTCCATCTTCAGCACAGTCTTTAACCATCCACCCCCTCCCTGTCCATCTTCAGCACAGTCTTCCCCCATCCACTCCCTCCCCGTCCATCTTCAGCACAGTCTTTAACCATCTACTCCCTCCCTGTCCATCTTCAGCACAGTCTTTAACCATCTACTCCCTCCCTGTCCATCTTCAGCACAGTCTTTAACCATTAACTCCCTCCCTGTCCATCTTCAGCACAGTCTTTAACCATCCACTCCCTCCCTGTCCATCTTCAGCACAGTCTTTAACCATCTACTCCCTCCCTGTCCATCTTCAGCACAGTCTTTAACCATCTACTCCCTCCCTGTCCATCTTCAGCACAGTCTTTAACCATTCACTCCCTCCCTGTCCATCTTCAGCACAGTCTTTAACTATCCACCCCCTCCCTGTCCATCTTCAGCACAGTTTTCCCCCATCCACTCCCTCCCCGTCCATCTTCAGCACAGTCTTTAACTATCCACCCCCTCCCTGTCCATCTTCAGCACAGTCTTTAACAATCCACTCCCTCCCTGTCCATCTTCAGCACAGTCTTTAACCATCCACTCCCTCCCTGTCCATCTTCAGCACAGTCTTTAACCATCCACTCCCTCCCTGTCCATCTTCAGCACAGTCTTTAACCATCCACTCCCTCCCTGTCCATCTTCAGCACAGTCTTTAACCATCCACACTCACTTGTGTTCACCCAGGGAGGGCCCACAGTCTGTGTTCACACTAGGGGAGGGGCCCACACTCTGTGTTCACACGGGGATGGCCCACAGCCTGTGTTCACACTAGGGGAGGGGCCCACACTCACTTGTGTTCACACGGGGAGGGCCCACAGTCTGTGTTCACACTAGGGGAGGGGCCCACAGTCTGTGTTCACACTGGGAGGGCCCACAGTCTGTGTTCACACTAGGGGAGGGGCCCACACTCACCTGTGTTCACACTGGGATGGCCCACAGCCTGTGTTCACACCAGGGGAGGGGCCCACACTCACTTGTGTTCACACGGGGAGGGCCCACAGTCTGTGTTCACACTAGGGGAGGGGCCCACACTCACCTGTGTTCACACTATGGGAGGGCCCACACTCACTTGTGTTCACACGGGGAGGGCCCACCGTCTGTGTTCACACTAGGGGAGGGGCCCACACTCACCTGTGTTCACACGGGGAGGGCCCACAGTCTGTGTTCACACTAGGGGGAGGGGCCCACACTCACCTGTGTTCACACGGGGAGGGCCCACAGTCTGTGTTCACACTAGGGGAGGGGCCCACACTCACCTGTGTTCACACGGGGAAGGCCCACAGTCTGTGTTCACACTAGGGGAGGGGCCCACACTCACCTGTGTTCACACGGGGAGGGCCCACAGTCTGTGTTCACACTAGGGGAGGGGCCCACTCTCACCTGTGTTCACACTAGGGGTGGGGCCCACAGTCTGTGTTCACACTAGGGGAGGGGCCCACTCTCACCTGTGTTCACACTAGGGGTGGGGCCCACAGTCTGTGTTCACACTAGGTAAGGGGCCCACAGTCTGTGTTCACACTAGGGGAGGGGCCCACACTCACCTGTGTTCACACGGGGAGGGCCCACAGCCTGTGTTCACACGGGGAGGGCCCACACTCACCTGTGTTCACATTTGGGGAGGGCCCACACTATGTGTTCACACTCAGGGAGGGATCCACACTCTGTTGACCCTCAGGGCTGGCTATGCTTTCCCGATACATCCCCTTTAAAGTTTCCCCACTTTCCTTAATCCCATGCACTTTTCTAATTGGCATCTCCCCTGAAGAAAAAAACTGACTGTCTACTCAAACTATGCCTCTGATAACCTTTTATCCTTCTTTCACATCACAACGATAGGGACCTGAGGAGCAATTTTTCTTCACAGAGAATAGATGGGTGTATGGAACAAGCTGCCAATGGAGGTGGTAGAGGAGGGTAGAATTAAAACTATAGAAGGACATTTCGAACAGATTTAGTGGGATATGTGTCAAACACAGTGAAATGTGACTCGCTCATGCATACACTTGGACCCGCTTACTATCATATACAGAACTTTCCTTTGCATTTCATTCATACAGTTCACCTCATCACATCAACACATGGCGGGAAAAGGAACAATAGAATGCAGAATAAGTTGCTACATTAACTGAGAAAGCGCACTTTAGGTGCAAGGCCAGCGTCAGGTAGATTGTGGGATCCATCTTTTTTGTACTAGACAATTTAATAGTCTCATGAATGTGGAGTAAAAGCTGTCCTTGAGCCTGGTGGTACATGCATTCAGACATTTGCATCTTCTAATGGAAGAAAGGTGAAAGAGGCAAGAATGAACAGGGTGGTTAGGCTGTCAGTTCCTTCATCCCCAGCACATGGCAGGTTCAGAGGAAGGAATGTGGGGTTGCCCAGGGTTCTGCACATCCACTCTCCACACTCCTCCAGATCAGACTCTGTGTACCTTCATGTCCTTCCTGCCTGGAACTGTCCCCACTTCTCATCCCTTTTCCCGAAACTGCCCTCACCGAAGCGTGTGCAGGTCCTGGATGGCCTGGTGTCGTTCCCTGCGCAGCTCCTGCATCACTCTGTGGATGGTGCTGGTATGTGTCTCCACGATGCTGTCCCAGTAACGACAGAGGTACTCAGCAATCTCCTGAAAAGCAGCAGATGCAGTCAACCGCAAAGAACAGGTTTGTTACATAAAGAACCATTTTCAAAATTAAACAATAATCACCCTAGTCCAGGACACACTCCAGATCATGCAAATCTTACCAGAGAGACAGTGCACAGCAAAGGCTCCCTCTCCAGAGACACATGGATACAGATGTATACTCAGAAGAGGGGCAGGCAGTCAGCTCAGGATTTGGGCCAAATGCAACCAAATTGACTGAGACTTGAATGGGAATCCTGGGTCGGCATGCACTAGATGGGCTGAAGGACCTGGTTCTGTGCTCTCAGGCCTGCAAGACTGACATATTGCAGTTCATCGGGGTATCAGCCTGCTGTGAATGACGACTTTAGCCGGACAATGGCACACCAACTACGAATGGACCAGAGCCACCTTGTAGCACACAGAATCCCACTCCACACCCACTCCGAATGGACCAGAGCCACCTTGTAGCACACAGAATCCCACTCCACACCCACTCCGAATGGACCACAGCCACCTTGTAGCACACAGAATCCCACTCCACACCCACTCCCAATGGACCACAGCCACCTTGTAGCACACAGAATCCCACTCCACACCCACTCCCAATGGACCAGAGCCACCTTGTAGCACACAGAATCCCACTCCACACCCACTCCGAATGGACCACAGCCACCTTGTAGCACACAGAATCCCACTCCACACCCACTCCGAATGGACCACAGCCACCTTGTAGCACACAGAATCCCACTCCACACCCACTCCGAATGGTCCAGAGCCACCTTGTAGCACACAGAATCCCACTCCACACCCACTCCGAATGGACCAGAGCCACCTTGTAGCACACAGAATCCCACTCCACACCCACTCCGAATGGACCAGAGCCACCTTGTAGCACACAGAATCCCACTCCACACCCACTCCGAATGGACCAGAGCCACCTTGTAGCACACAGAATCCCACTCCACACCCACTCCGAATGGACCACAGCCACCTTGTAGCACACAGAATCCCACTCCACACCCACTCCGAATGGTCCAGAGCCACCTTGTAGCACACAGAATCCCACTCCACACCCACTCCGAATGGACCAGAGCCACCTTGTAGCACACAGAATCCCACTCCACACACACTCCGAATGGACCACAGCCACCTTGTAGCACACAGAATCCGACTCCAGACCCACTCCGAATGGACCACAGCCACCTTGTAGCACACAGAATCCCACTCCACACCCACTCCGAATGGTCCAGAGCCACCTTGTAGCACACAGAATCCCACTCCACACCCACTCCGAATGGACCAGAGCCACCTTGTAGCACACAGAATCCCACTCCACACCCACTCCGAATGGACCAGAGCCACCTTGTAGCACACAGAATCCCACTCCACACCCACTCCGAATGGTCCAGAGCCACCTTGTAGCACACAGAATCCCACTCCACACCCACTCCGAATGGACCAGAGCCACCTTGTAGCACACAGAATCCCACTCCACACACACTCCGAATGGACCACAGCCACCTTGTAGCACACAGAATCCGACTCCAGACCCACTCCGAATGGACCACAGCCACCTTGTAGCACACAGAATCCCACTCCACACCCACTCCGAATGGACCAGAGCCACCTTGTAGCACACAGAATCCCACTCCACACCCACTCCGAATGGACCACAGCCACCTTGTAGCACACAGAATCCCACTCCACACCCACTCCGAATGGACCAGAGCCACCTTGTAGCTCACAGAATCCCACTCCACACCCACTCTGAATGGACCAGAGCCACCTTGTAGCACACAGAATCCCACTCCACACCCACTCCGAATGGACCACAGCCACCTTGTAGCACACAGAATCCCAATCCACACCCACTCCGAATGGACCAGAGCCACCTTGTAGCACACAGAATCCCACTCCACACCCACTCCGAATGGACCACAGCCACCTTGTAGCACACAGAATCCCACTCCACACCCACTCCGAATGGACCACAGCCACCTTGTAGCACACAGAATCCCACTCCACACCCACTCCCAATGGACCAGAGCCACCTTGTAGCACACAGAATCCCACTCCACACCCACTCCGAATGGACCACAGCCACCTTGTAGCACACAGAATCCCACTCCACACCCACTCCGAATGGACCACAGCCACCTTGTAGCACACAGAATCCCACTCCACACCCACTCCGAATGGACCAGAGCCACCTTGTAGCACACAGAATCCCACTCCACACCCACTCCGAATGGACCAGAGCCACCTTGTAGCACACAGAATCCCACTCCACACCCACTCCGAATGGACCAGAGCCACCTTGTAGCACACAGAATCCCACTCCACACCCACTCCGAATGGACCAGAGCCACCTTGTAGCACACAGAATCCCACGCCACACCCACTCCGAATGGTCCAGAGCCACCTTGTAGCACACAGAATCCCACTCCACACCCACTCCGAATGGACCACAGCCACCTTGTAGCACACAGAATCCCACTCCACACCCACTCCGAATGGACCAGAGCCACCTTGTAGCACACAGAATCCCACTCCACACCCACTCCGAATGGACCAGAGCCACCTTGTAGCACACAGAATCCCACTCCACACCCACTCCGAATGGTCCAGAGCCACCTTGTAGCACACAGAATCCCACTCCACACCCACTCCGAATGGACCACAGCCACCTTGTAGCACACAGAATCCCACTCCGCACCCACTCCGAATGGTCCAGAGCCACCTTGTAGCACACAGAATCCCACTCCACACCCACTCCGAATGGTCCAGAGCCACCTTGTAGCACACATAATCCCACTCCACACCCACTCCGAATTGACCAGAGCCACCTTGTAGCACACAGAATCCCACTCCACACACACTCCGAATGGACCACAGCCACCTTGTAGCACACAGAATCCGACTCCAGACCCACTCCGAATGGACCAGAGCCACCTTGTAGCACACAGAATCCCACTCCACACCCACTCCGAATGGTCCAGAGCCACCTTGTAGCACACAGAATCCCACTCCACACCCACTCCGAATGGACCAGAGCCACCTTGTAGCACACAGAATCCCACTCCACACACACTCCGAATGGACCACAGCCACCTTGTAGCACACAGAATCCCACTCCACACCCACTCCGAATGGACCACAGCCACCTTGTAGCACACAGAATCCCACTCCACACCCACTCCGAATGGACCACAGCCACCTTGTAGCACACAGAATCCCACTCCACACCCACTCCGAATGGTCCAGAGCCACCTTGTAGCACACAGAATCCCACTCCACACCCACTCCGAATGGACCAGAGCCACCTTGTAGCACACAGAATCCCACTCCACACCCACTCCGAATTGGCCAGAGCCACCTTGTAGCACACAGAATCCCACTCCACACCCACTCCGAATGGACCAGAGCCACCTTGTAGCACACAGAATCCCACTCCACACCCACTCCGAATGGACCACAGCCACCTTGTAGCACACAGAATCCCACTCCACACCCACTCCGAATGGTCCAGAGCCACCTTGTAGCACACAGAATCCCACTCCACACCCACTCCGAATGGACCAGAGCCACCTTGTAGCACACAGAATCCCACTCCACACACACTCCGAATGGACCACAGCCACCTTGTAGCACACAGAATCCGACTCCAGACCCACTCCGAATGGACCACAGCCACCTTGTAGCACACAGAATCCCACTCCACACCCACTCCGAATGGTCCAGAGCCACCTTGTAGCACACAGAATCCCACTCCACACCCACTCCGAATGGACCAGAGCCACCTTGTAGCACACAGAATCCCACTCCACACCCACTCCGAATGGACCAGAGCCACCTTGTAGCACACAGAATCCCACTCCACACCCACTCCGAATGGACCAGAGCCACCTTGTAGCACACAGAATCCCACTCCACACACACTCCGAATGGACCACAGCCACCTTGTAGCACACAGAATCCGACTCCAGACCCACTCCGAATGGACCACAGCCACCTTGTAGCACACAGAATCCCACTCCACACCCACTCCGAATGGACCAGAGCCACCTTGTAGCACACAGAATCCCACTCCACACCCACTCCGAATGGACCACAGCCACCTTGTAGCACACATAATCCCACTCCACACCCACTCCGAATTGACCAGAGCCACCTTGTAGCACACAGAATCCCACTCCACACACACTCCGAATGGACCACAGCCACCTTGTAGCACACAGAATCCCACTCCACACCCACTCCGAATGGACCAGAGCCACCTTGTAGCACACAGAATCCCACTCCACACCCACTCCGAATGGTCCAGAGCCACCTTGTAGCACACAGAATCCCACTCCACACCCACTCCGAATGGACCAGAGCCACCTTGTAGCACACAGAATCCCACTCCACACACACTCCGAATGGACCACAGCCACCTTGTAGCACACAGAATCCCACTCCAGACCCACTCCGAATGGACCACAGCCACCTTGTAGCACACAGAATCCCACTCCACACCCACTCCGAATGGTCCAGAGCCACCTTGTAGCACACAGAATCCCACTCCACACCCACTCCGAATGGTCCAGAGCCACCTTGTAGCACACAGAATCCCACTCCACACCCACTCCGAATGGACCAGAGCCACCTTGTAGCACACAGAATCCCACTCCACACACACTCCGAATGGACCACAGCCACCTTGTAGCACACAGAATCCGACTCCAGACCCACTCCGAATGGACCACAGCCACCTTGTAGCACACAGAATCCCACTCCACACCCACTCCGAATGGACCAGAGCCACCTTGTAGCACACAGAATCCCACTCCACACCCACTCCGAATGGACCAGAGCCACCTTGTAGCACACAGAATCCCACTCCACACCCACTCCGAATGGACCAGAGCCACCTTGTAGCACACAGAATCCCACTCCACACCCACTCCCAATGGACGAGAGCCACCTTGTAGCACACAGAATCCCACTCCACACCCACTCCGAATGGTCCAGAGCCACCTTGTAGCACACAGAATCCCACTCCACACCCACTCCGAATGGACCACAGCCACCTTGTAGCACACAGAATCCCACTCCACACCCACTCCGAATGGACCAGAGCCACCTTGTAGCACACAGAATCCCACTCCACACCCACTCCGAATGGACCAGAGCCACCTTTTAGCACACAGAATCCCACTCCACACCCACTCCGAATGGACCAGAGCCACCTTGTAGCACACAGAATCCCACTCCACACCCACTCCGAATGGACCAGAGCCACCTTGTAGCACACAGAATCCCACTCCACACCCACTCCGAATGGACCAGAGCCACCTTGTAGCACACAGAATCCCACTCCACACCCACTCCGAATGGACCAGAGCCACCTTGTAGCTCACAGAATCCCACTCCACACCCACTCCGAATGGACCAGAGCCACCTTGTAGCACACAGAATCCCACTCCACACCCACTCCGAATGGACCAGAGCCACCTTGTAGCACACAGAATCCCACTCCACACCCACTCCCAATGGACCAGAGCCACCTTGTAGCACACAGAATCCCACTCCACACCCACTCCGAATGGTCCAGAGCCACCTTGTAGCACACAGAATCCCACTCCACACCCACTCCGAATGGACCACAGCCACCTTGTAGCACACAGAATCCCACTCCATACCCACTCCGAATGGACCAGAGCCACCTTGTAGCACACAGAATCCCACTCCACACCCACTCCGAATGGACCAGAGCCACCTTGTAGCACACAGAATCCCACTCCACACCCACTCCGAATGGACCAGAGCCACCTTGTAGCACACAGAATCCCACTCCACACCCACACCGAATGGACCAGAGCCACCTTGTAGCACACAGAATCCCACTCCACACCCACTCCGAATGGACCAGAGCCACCTTGTAGCTCACAGAATCCCACTCCACACCCACTCCACACCCACTCCGAATGGACCAGAGCCACCTTGTAGCACACAGAATCCCACTCCACACCCACTCCCAATGGACCAGAGCCACCTTGTAGCACACAGAATCCCACTCCACACCCACTCCGAATGGTCCAGAGCCACCTTGTAGCACACAGAATCCCACTCCACACCCACTCCGAATGGACCAGAGCCACCTTGTAGCACACAGAATCCCACTCCACACCCACTCCGAATGGACCAGAGCCACCTTGTAGCACACAGAATCCCACTCCACACCCACTCCGAATGGACCAGAGCCACCTTGTAGCACACAGAATCCCACTCCACACCCACTCCGAATGGACCAGAGCCACCTTGTAGCACACAGAATCCCACTCCACACCCACTCCGAATGGACCAGAGCCACCTTGTAGCACACAGAATCCCACTCCACACCCACTCCCAATGGACCAGAGCCACCTTGTAGCACACAGAATCCCACTCCACACCCACTCCGAATGGACCAGAGCCACCTTGTAGCACACAGAATCCCACTCCACACCCACTCCGAATGGACCACAGCCACCTTGTAGAACACAGAATCCCACTCCACACCCACTCCGAATGGACCAGAGCCACCTTGTAGCACACAGAATCCCACTCCACACCCACTCCGAATGGACCAGAGCCACCATGTAGCACACAGAATCCCACTCCACACCCACTCCGAATGGACCAGAGCCACCTTGTAGCACACAGAATCCCACTCCACACCCACTCCGAATGGACCACAGCCACCTTGTAGCACACAGAATCCCACTCCACACCCACTCCGAATGGACCAGAGCCACCATGTAGCACACAGAATCCCACTCCAGACCCACTCCGAATGGACCACAGCCACCTTGTAGCACACAGAATCCCACTCCACACCCACTCCGAATGGACCAGAGTCACCTTGTAGCACACAGAATCCCACTCCACACCCACTCCGAATGGACCAGAGCCACCTTGTAGCACACAGAATCCCACTCCACACCCACTCCGAATGGACCACAGCTGCCTTGTAGAACACAGAATCCCACTCCACACCCACTCCGAATGGACCACAGCCACCTTGTAGAAAACAGAATCCCACTCCACACCCACTCCGAATGGACCACAGCCACCTTGTAGCACACAGAATCCCACTCCACACCCACTCCGAATGGACCAGAGCCACCTTGTAGCACACAGAATCCCACTCCACACCCACTCCGAATGGACCACAGCCGCCTTATAGAACACAGAATCCCACTCCAGACCCACTCCGAATGGACCACAGCCACCTTGTAGCACACAGAATCCCACTCCACACCCACTCCGAATGGACCAGAGCCACCTTGTAGCACACAGAATCCCACTCCACACCCACTCCGAATGGACCAGAGCCACCTTGTAGCACACAGAATCCCACTCCACACCCACTCCGAATGGACCAGAGCCACCTTGTAGCACACAGAATCCCACTCCACACCCACTCCGAATGGACCAGAGCCACCTTGTAGAAAACAGAATCCCACTCCACACCCACTCCGAATGGACCAGAGCCACCTTGTAGCACACAGAATCCCACTCCACACCCACTCCGAATGGACCACAGCCACCTTGTAGCACACAGAATCCCACTCCACACCCACTCCGAATGGACCACAGCCACCTTGTAGAAAACAGAATCCCACTCCACACCCACTCCGAATGGACCACAGCCACCTTGTAGCACACAGAATCCCACTCCACACCCACACCGAATGGACCAGAGCCACCTTGTAGAAAACAGAATCCCACTCCACACCCACTCCGAATGGACCACAGCCACCTTGTAGAAAACAGAATCCCACTCCACACCCACTCCGAATGGACCACAGCCACCTTGTAGAAAACAGAATCCCACTCCACACCCACTCCGAATGGACCACAGCCGCCTTATAGAACACAGAATCCCACTCCACACCCACTCCGAATGGACCAGAGCCACCTTGTAGCACACAGAATCCCACTCCACACCCACTCCGAATGGACCAGAGCCACCTTGTAGCACACAGAATCCCACTCCACACCCACTCCGAATGGACCAGAGTCACCTTGTAGCACACAGAATCCCACTCCACACCCACTCCGAATGGACCACAGCCACCTTGTAGCACACAGAATCCCACTCCACACCCACTCCGAATGGACCAGAGCCACCTTGTAGCACACAGAATCCCACTCCACACCCACTCCGAATGGACCACAGTCACCTTGTAGCACACAGAATCCCACTCCACACCCACTCCGAATGGACCACAGCCTCCTTGTAGCACACAGAATCCCACTCCACACCCACTCCGAATGGACCACAGCCACCTTGTAGAAAACAGAATCCCACTCCACACCCACTCCGAATGGACCACAGCCACCTTGTAGCACACAGAATCCCACTCCACACCCACTCCGAATGGACCAGAGCCACCATGTAGTACACAGAATCCCACTCCACACCCACTCCGAATGGACCAGAGCCACCTTGTAGCACACAGAATCCCACTCCACACCCACTCCGAATGGACCACAGCCACCTTGTAGCACACAGAATCCCACTCCACACCCACTCCGAATGGACCACAGCCACCTTGTAGCACACAGAATCCCACTCCACACCCACTCCGAATGGACCAGAGTCACCTTGTAGCACACAGAATCCCACTCCACACCCACTCCGAATGGACCACAGCCACCTTGTAGCACACAGAATCCCACTCCACACCCACTCCAAATGGACCACAGCCACCTTGTAGCACATAGAATCCCACTCCAAACCCACTCCGAATGGACCACAGCCACCTTGTAGCACACAGAATCCCACTCCACACCCACTCCGAATGGACCACAGCCACCTTGTAGCACACAGAATCCCACTCCACACCCACTCCGAATGGACCACAGCGACCTTGTTGCACACAGAATCCCACTCCACACCCACTCCGAATGGACCAGAGCCACCTTGTAGCACACAGAATCCCACTCCACACCCACTCCGAATGGACCAGAGCCACCTTGTAGCACACAGAATCCCACTCCACACCCACTCCGAATGGACCAGAGCCACCTTGTAGAAAACAGAATCCCACTCCACACCCACTCCGAATGGACCACAGCCACCTTGTAGCACACAGAATCCCACTCCACACCCACTCCGAATGGACCAGAGCCACCTTGTAGCACACAGAATCCCACTCCACACCCACTCCGAATGGACCACAGCCACCTTGTAGCACACAGAATCCCACTCCACACCCACTCCGAATGGACCAGAGCCACCTTGTAGCACACAGAATCCCACTCCACACCCACTCCGAATGGACCTGAGCCACCTTGTAGCACACAGAATCCCACTCCACACCCACTCCGAATGGACCACAGCCACCATGTAGCACACAGAATCCCACTCCACACCCACTCCGAATGGACCACAGCCACCTTGTAGCACACAGAATCCCACTCCACACCCACTCCGAATGGACCACAGCCACCTTGTAGCACACAGAATCCCACTCCACACCCACTCCAAATGGACCACAGCCACCTTGTAGCACACAGAATCCCACTCCACACCCACTCCGAATGGACCACAGCCACCTTGTAGCACACAGAATCCCACTCCACACCCACTCCAAATGGACCACAGCCACCTTGTAGCACACAGAATCCCACTCCACACCCACTCCGAATGGACCACAGCCACCTTGTAGCACACAGAATCCCACTCCACACCCACTCCAAATGGACCACAGCCACCTTGTAGCACACAGAATCCCACTCCACACCCACTCCAAATGGACCACAGCCACCTTGTAGCACACAGAATCCCACTCCACACCCACTCCGAATGGACCACAGCCACCTTGTAGCACACAGAATCCCACTCCACACCCACTCCGAATGGACCACAGCCACCTTGTAGCTCACAGAATCCCACTCCACACCCACTCCGAATGGACCACAGCCACCTTGTAGCACACAGAATCCCACTCCACACCCACTCCGAATGGACCACAGCCACCTTGTAGCTCACAGAATCCCACTCCACACCCACTCCGAATGGACCACAGCCACCTTGTAGAACACAGAATCCCACTCCACACCCACTCCGAATGGACCACAGCCACCTTGTAGCACACAGAATCCCACTCCACACCCACTCCGAATGGACCACAGCCACCTTGTAGCACACAGAATCCCACTCCACACCCACTCCGAATGGACCACAGCCACCTTGTAGAACACAGAATCCCACTCCACACCCACTCCGAATGGAGCACAGCCACCTTGTAGCACACAGAATCCCACTCCACACCCACTCCGAATGGACCACAGCCACCTTGTAGCACACAGAATCCCACTCCAAACCCACTCCGAATGGACCACAGCCACCTTGTAGAACACAGAATCCCACTACACACCCACTCCGAATGGACCACAGCCACCTTGTAGAACACAGAATCCCACTCCAGACCCATAGTGGTGTCCCATAGACAGTGTGTCCTGTCCATGGTCACCTGTGGTGTCCCATGGACAGTGTGTCCTGTAGATGGTCACCTGTGGTACCCCTGGGCAGTGGGGTGTCCCATGTTAGTGTGCTGCAGGGATGTTCACCTGTGTGTTATGGAGGTTACCTGGGGTACTGGCTCATCCACGTAGACCCACTGGTCAGAACCTGGTTTGGGAGGTGGGGGGAGGGCGTCATCATTCTCACTGGCAATCTCTGATGGGTATAGTTCTGGTTTCCCCTTCTGTTCCTTGCCTTTTTTGCCTTTGGCGGAGCCTGCATCAGAAAGTGAAGAGGATCAGCTTGGTTCAAGTGCACAATCCATGTATGGAGCTTTGACCAGGAACTGATCAGGAGATCAGAACTTTGAGTGGACGGAATGTCACTCAGGTTCGCTGGCCGAGTATAGAAGGCAGCAACTCACAGCAGGTTTTTGGAGCTTTGATCAGCAGCCAGTTGGTGCTTGGGATTGATTAGCAAGAACAAATTAAAGGAAGGTGGGGCAAGTGATTCAGCCATCCTTGCAGCAACCATTGTTGGAGTGGACAGAGTTAGAGTGGAGATTTTGAGGCTTTAGCTCTTCAAGGCTTCAGTAAGAGAAGGCAGAAACAAAAAGCTGAAGATAGAGGTTCCTCCTTCCCATTTGTGATAAGTTAGAGAAATATAAATGCCATGCAGGATAGAGAAATCCTCCTCTTGCATCATGTGGGAAGTTAACGAGATCACCATAACTGGGAGAAGTGCATCCAGCTGCAGCTTCTAACAGCATTAAGGAGTTGGAGCTGGAACTGGGTGAACTCCGGATCATTCGGGAGGCTGAAGGGGGTGATAGATAGGACATATAGAGGGGTAGTTACACCCAGGTGCAGGACAGTTAGGAAGGGGAAAGGGTTTAAGATGTGCAAAGTACCCCTGTGGCCATCCCCTTCAACAACTGATATATCATTTTGGATACTGACAAGGGAGGGAGGGATGGTCTAACAGAGGAAAGTCACAATGGTCAGGTCTCTGGCACTGAGTCTGCCTCTGTGACTCAGAAGGGAAGTGGGGAGAAGAGGCAAGCTGTGGTGATAGGGTGTCGAGAGTTAGGCAAACAGAAAGGAGGTTCTGTGGACAAGAACAAGATTCCCATATGGTCCATTGCCTCTCAGGTGCCAGGGTTCAGGACGTCTTGGATCAAGTACTCAGTGTTCTTAAGTGGAAGGGTGACCAGCAAGAAGTCATAGTCCTTGTAGGAATCAAAGACATGGATAGGACAAGTAACTAGGTTCTGTAAAGGGAGTTAACAGAGTTAGGTACTAAGTGAAAGGGCAGGAACTCCAGGGTTATGATATCAGGATTGCTACCCATGCCACATGCTAGTGAGGCTGGAACTAGGAAGATTATACAGCTTAACATGTGGCTAATCAGTTGGTGGTTCTTAAGGTTGCTATAGCCGAGGGTGGTAGTGGGGATAAGCTCCAATACCTATAAAGTGCTCCTAATGGCATGTGACTCTAACAGCCTCTGACAACCTAGTCCAACTCTTGGCCTTCACGTGTGGCTTAGCTACTAGGCCCGGTGGAACTGTTTCTACTGACAAGAGAAGGGGCAAAAGTGGACAACTGGCACCTCAAAGCCAGTTGCTTCAGGCAGGTGGGGCTGGTCAGCCTTGGACGGCAGCCCGCCTGAGAGGGAAAACTCTGATTTTAAATCTTCACTGCCTTGTGGCCATACCCACCCATGGGAAAGGCTTCGAGAGTAAACACCAAGGAAGAAATCTGGAGCTGGGGGCCCTAAGGCAGCTTGATGTTGTTTACCACTTCACTCTGGCAACCTCTGTGACGACACTGGTGCCAAGCTGTATTGGCACTTGCCCTTCCCTTGGACTACATCAGTGACAAGGAGAGGGAGAACCCACTGCATGGGCAACAGCCAGTTCTTTAAATCTTCCCACCCAGGCTTGCGCCCTGGAGAGGACACAGTCCACCAGAGTCACAAACCCATGATCCCCTGGGATTGACGGCTGCCTATTAAGCAGCTGGTGTAGAAGGAGGGCATAAGATTATTGGGTCACTGGGCTCTCTTCCAGGGAAGATGGGTCCTTTACAAACCAGATATTTTTCACCTGATCTGGAAGGGAACTAATCTCCTGGCTAATCAAGAACCTATCTACCTCTGCCTTAAATACACCCAGTGAGTTGGCCTCCACAGCCGCTCGAGGCAACAAATTCCATAGATTTACCACCCTCTGGCTAAAGTAACTTCTCCGCATCTCTGTTCTAAATGGATGCCCTTCAATCCTGAAGTCATGCCCTCTTGTCCTAGACTCCCCTACTACGGGAATTAACTTTGCCATATCTAATCTGTACAGGCCTTTTAACATTTGGAATGTTTCTATGGGATTCCCCCTCATTCTCCTGAACTACAGGGAATACAGCCCAAGAGCTGCCAGATGTTCCTCAAACAAGAACCCTTTCATTCCTGGAATCATTCTTGTGAATCTTCTCTGAACCCTCTCCAATGTCAGTATATTGACAATATTCTTGCGGACCAGCTAACGGTGGGGGAGGTGGGGAACGTTAATCACGACCGGAATACAAGTGATAAGTCAACTATAAGTCACTTATAAGTGGCTAATACACTCAATTTTGTTTCTAAAAGGGTTTATCTAACAAATTTAATATTAAGCACACAATGCATATGTTCCTCGTATGAACATATAAAATCATTGCAACATATCAATATTGCTGAATCAGTGGGAGTCCTGGGCTTGTTTTCCTGCAACAAGACGGCCCCATCAAGGGGTGATAGGAGACAGTGATACTCGAAGGGGGTTCCTTATATCCAGTCTATTCTGCAACTTAATTTTCATGGCTCTCAGCACTTGCTTCTGTCCTGCTTGCTCACAATTTTTCCACTCAAAAAACTCAACAGGTTTGTCTTTAAGTACTGGGTGCTTGGACTGAAGGTACCGAGGCAGCTTTGAGGGCCTCATTACCTCATTAGGCAGCCTCTGGGCCTGAACTCCAGCCTCCTTCTCGCCCGCCCACCACCAGATGCGGCTGGTCGTGGGTGGGGTTAGAGGATAAGGTCAGGGCCGAAGGTCGCCGTGATGGGGCTGCGGCGGTAGCAGTCCGGACAGAGCAACCGACCGAGCGAAGAGTGCGACAGGGCGTACGCCCCTCCCCCCTTTGTAGGTAGGTAGGATCTATCGGCCAACAAAAGTTTGGCTCGAGGGATGGCTTTCAGTAGACTGCAGCGAGGTAGCTGCTCTGCTACTTACGAAACCCTGAGCCTGAATTAGGTCGTCTGCGGATATTTTAGCACCAGGTTCCTCACGAACATTCGGTGTGCTAAACAGGTTTAGAGGTGGCATTCATCTGTCTGCGCTCCAGGCTAGTAGCAACGGCACTTCTCGCCGGTTACCCGAGGCTAATTGGTGATCCCTGGCGCAAGGGTATCACTGTGTTTAGGTGACTGATGACCTCGCGTATTCAAGTTCAACAGTGGGCGTGACAGGAATGAGCAAATGTGCAGCTGATTTATATCGTTTCATATCACCAAATCACATTGTTTCCTCGCGGCCTGGTAGCACATGCTTCACGGCCCAGTGGTTGGGGACCACTGACATATAGAGCCTCAACATTACATCCCTGCTGTTATATTCTATACCTCTAGATATGAACGCCAACCTTGTATTCGCCTTCTTCAACACCGACTCAACCTGGAGTCTTGGGCAATGACTCCCATAATGTACTGGTTAGGCACAGGAGTACATTCAGCCAGAGACTCATTCCACCGAGATGTAACACTGAGCGGCATAGGAAGTCATTCCTACCTGTGGCCATCAAACTTTACAACTCCTCCCTAGGAGTGTCAGACACCCTGAGCCAATAGGCTGGTCCTGGACTTATTTCCACTTGGCATGATTGACTTAATATTATTTAATTATTTATGGTTTTATATTGCTATATTTCTTCACTATTCTTGGTGCGGCTGTAACGAAACCCAATTTCCCTCGGGATCAATAAAGTATGTCTGTCTGTCTGTCTGTCTATCTTGCACAAGGACACCCAAGTCCCTCCGCATCTCTGCAGTTCGAATTCTCTCCCCATCTAAATAAGAGTCTGCCCATTTATTTCTTCCACCAAAGTGCATGGCCATACAATTTCCAACATTGTATTTCATTTGCCACTTCTTTGCCCATTCTCCTAAACTATCTAAGTCTCTCTGCAGACTCTCTGTTTCCTCAACAATACTTATCCCTCCACCTATCTTTGTATTATTGGCAAATTTAGCCACAAATCCATTAATTCCATAGTCCAAATCATTGACATACATTGTAAAAAGCAGCGGCCCCAACACTGACCCGATGAAACTCCACTGGCCACTGGCAGCCAGCCAAAATAGGATCCCTTTATTCCCACAACACACACAAAATGCTGGTGAAACACAGCAGGCCAGGCAGCATCTGTAAGGAGAAGCACTGTCGACGTTTTGGGCTTCGTCAGGACTGACGAACGGTCTTGGCCTGAAACGTCGACAGTGCTTCTCCTTATAGATGCTGCCTGGCCTGCTGTGTTTCACCAGCATTTTGTGTGTGTTGTTGTTTGAATTTCCAGCATCTGCAGATTTCCTCGTGTTTGCCCTTTAGTCCCATTCTCTACTTTCTGCCGATCAGCCAGTATCCCACCCATGCTAGTAACTCCCCTGTAATTCCATGGGCTCTTATTTTGCTAAGCAGCCTCATATGTGGCTCCTTGTCAAAGGCCTTCTGAAAATCCAAGTACACCACACCTCCTGCATCTCCGTTGTCTACCCTGCTTGTAATTTCCTCAAAAAATTGCAGTAGTTTAGACAGGCAGGATTTTCCTTTCAGGAAACCATGCTGGCTTTGGCCGATCTTGTCATGTGCCTCCAGGTATGCTGTAATCTCATCCCTAACAATCGATTCCAACAACTTCCCAACCACTGATGACAGGCTAACAGGTCTATAGTTTCCTTTCTACTGCCTCCCACTCTTCTAGTGGAGTAACATTTGCAATTTTCCAATGTCCAGTACACGCCAGAATCTATCGATTCTTGAAAGATCATTGTTAATACCTCCGCAATCTCTCCAGCTAATTCCTTCAGAATCCAAGGGTGCATTCCATCAGGTCCAGGAGATTTATCTACCCTCAGACTATTAAGCTCCATAGAACGTAGATCATAGACTAGTACAGCACAGAACAGGCCCTTCCGCCCACAATGTTGTGCCGACCCTTAAACCCTGCCTCCCATATATCCCCCCAGTTTAAATTCTTCTGGGCCAGCTGTACAGGCATCGGAACTCCATCTGCAACAATTCATCCCCCAACTCATCTTGCCATCACTCGTCTCTTCACTGTTTGCGGTGATAATTTAAAACAACTTACCCCAGAAAAGGTATTTTTCATGATGTTTTTACTTAGATTTCTTAGCTCTTTGACACCCAGGAAGCTTTCACATATGTTTGGTAGCACCATTTTAACCAGAAGCCTCAAAGATGCCTTATTTCCTCTCTCAAGAACATCAGTGAACCCAATGGGAAAACCATATTCAGGATCTTTGTTACTGAGACTAAGACTAATTGTGTTTGAATTCCTGAGTTGTCAAGGGGAGGGCTGATTCAGGGCCTGCTTGTACCATGGGGCAGCAAGGTAGCAGACATAGAACATAGAATAATACCGCACATTACAGGCCCTTCGGCCCACATTGTGCCGACCCTCAAACCCTGCCTCCCATATAATCCCCCACCTTAAATTCCTCCATATACCTGTCTAGTAGTCTCTTAAACTTCATTAGTGTATCTGCCTCCACCACTGACTCAGGCAGTGCATTCCATGCACCAACCACTCTCTGAGTAAAAAACCTTCCTCTAATATCCCCCTTGAACTTCCCTCCCCTTACTTGTAGGTTAAGTCCTACAAGTATCTGGGAGTACAGTTAGACGAGAAGCTAGACTGGACTGCCAACACAGATGCCTTGTGCAGGAAGGCACAGAGTCGACTGTACTTCCTAAGAAGGTTGGCGTCATTCAATGTCTGCAGTGAGATGCTGAAGATGTTCTATAGGTCAGTTGTGGAGAGCGCCCTCTTCTTTGTGGTGGCGTGTTGGGGAGGCAGCATTAAGAAGAGGGACGCCTCATGTCTTAATAAGCTGGTAAGGAAGGCGGGCTCTGTCATGGGCAAAGTACTGGAGAGTATAACATCGGTAGCTGAGCGAAGGGCGCTGAGTAGGCTACGGTCAATTATGGAAAACCCTGAACATCCTCTACATAGCACTATCCAGAGACAGAGAAGCAGTTTCAGTGACAGGTTGCTATCGATGCAATGCTCCTCAGACAGGATGAAGAGGTCAATACTCCCCAATGCCATTAGGCTTTACAATTCAACCGCCAGGAGTAAGATATGTTAAAGTGCCGGGGTTGATTGTATTTAATGTATTTAAGTAAACTACTTAAGAACTTTTTAAAAGCTATTATTAATGCTTTTTGAGAGAGTGATTTAGATGCATATCATATTTTTACTGAGTTAAGTATTGTATGTAATTAGTTTTGCTACAACAAGTGTATGGGACATTGGAAAAAATGTTGAATTTCCCCATGGGGATGAATAAAGTATCTATCTATCTATCTATCTATCTTAAAGCCATGTCCTCTTGTACTGAGCAGTGGTGCCCTGGGGAAGAGGCGCTGGCTGTCCACTCTGTCTATTCCTCTTAATATCTTGTACACCTCTATCATGTCTCCTCTCATCCTCCTTCTCTCCAAAGAGTAAAGCCCTAGCTCCCTTAATCTCTGATCATAATCCATACTCTCTAAACCAGGCAGCATCATGGTAAATCTCCTCTGTACCCTTTCCAATGCTTCCACATCCTTCCTATAGTGAGGCGACCAGAACTGGACACAGTACTCCAAGTGTGGCCTAACCAGAGTTTTATAGAGCTGCATCATTACATCGTGTCTCTTAAACTCTATTCCTCGACTTATGAAAGCTAACACCCCATACGTTTTCTTAACCACCCTATCCACCTGTGAGGCAACTTTCAGGGATCTGTGGACATGTACCCCAGTCACAACCCTCCAATCTGAATGTACTCCCTCCACCACGACCTTCTGCTTTCTGCAGGAAAGCCAATTCTGAATCCACCTGGCCAAACTTCCCTGGATCCCATGCCTTCTGACTTTCTGAATAAGCCTACTGTGTGGAACCTTGTCAAATGCCTTACTAAAATCTATGTAGATCACATCCACTGCACTACCCTCATCGATATGCCTGGTCACCTCCTCAAAGAACTCTATCAGGCTTGTTAGGCACGATCTGCCCATCACAAAGCCATGCTGACTGTCCCTGATCAGACCATGACTCTCTAAATGCCCATAGATCCTATCTCTAAGAATCTCTTCCAACAGCTTTCCCACCACAGACGTAAGGCTCACTGGTCTATAATTACCCGGATTATCCCTACTACCTTTTTTGAACAAGGGGACAACATTCGCCTCCCTCCAATCCACCAGTAGCATTCCCATGGACAAGAGTACATAAAGATCCTAGCAATCTCTTCCCTCGCCTCGTGGAGCAGCCTGGGGAATATTCTGTCAGGCCCCAGGGACTTATCCGTCCTAATGTATTTAAACAACTCCAACACCTCCTCTCCCTTAATTTCAATATGCTCCAGAACTTCAACCTCACTCATATTGTCCTCACCATCATCAAGTTCCCACTTATTGATGAATACCGAAGAGAAGTATACATTGAGGACCTCGCTCACTTCCACAACCTCCAGGCACATCTTCCCACCTTTATCTCTAATTGGTCCTACCTTCACTCCTGTCATCCTTTTGTTCTTCACATAACTGAAGAATGCCTTGAGGTTTTCCTTTACCTTACACTCCAAGGCCTTCTTATGCCCCCTTCTTGCTCTCCTCAGCCCCTTCTTAAGCTCCTTTCCTGCTACCCTATATTCTTCAATAGCCCCAATTGATCCTTGCTTCCTAAACCTCATGTATACTGCCTTCTTCCACCTGACTAGATTTCCCACCTCACTTGTCACCCATGGTTCCTTCACCCTACCATTCTTTATCTTCCTCACCGGGACAAATTTATCGCTAACATCCTGCAAGAGATCCCTAAACATCAACCAGATGTCCATAGTACATTTCCCTGCAAAAACATCATTCCAGTTCTCACCCGCAAGTTCTAGCCTTATAGCCTCATAATTTGCCCTTCCCCAATTAAAAATTTTCCTGTCCTCTCTGATTCTATCCTTTTCCATGATAATGCTAAAGGCCAGGAAGCGGTGGTCACTGTCCCCCAGATGCTCACCCACTGAAGGATCTGTGACCTGACCCGGTTCATTACCTAATACTAGATCTATTTTGGCATTCCCCCTAATCGGCCTGTCAACATACTGTGACAGGAATCCGTCGTGGACACACTTAACAAACTCTGCACCATCTAAACCATTGGAACTAATCAGGTGCCAATCAATATTAGGGAAGTTAGTCACCCATGATAAAAACCCTGTTACTTTTGCATCTTTCCAAAATCTGCCTCCCGATCTGCTCCTCAGCTAGGATCTTTATGTCCTCGTTGCCCACAGGAATGGTACCGGAGGATTGGAGGGAGGCGAATGTTATCCCCCTTGTTCAAAAAAGGTAGTAGGGATAGTCCAGGTAATTACAGACCAGTGAGCCTTACGTCTGTGGTGGGAAAGCTGTTGGAAAAGATTCTTAGAGGTAGGATCTATGGGCATTTAGAGAATCATGGTCTGATCAGGGACAGTCAGCATGGCTTTGTGAAGGGCAGATCATGCCTAACAAGCCTGATAGAGTTCTTTGAGGAGGTGACCAGGCATATAGATGAGAGTAGTGCAGTGGACGTGATCTACATGGATTTTAGTAAGGCATTTGACAAGGTTCTACACGGTAGGCTTATTCAGAAAGTCAGAAGGCATGGGATCCAGGGAAGTTTGGCCAGGTGGATTCAGAATTGGCTTGCCTGCAGAAGGCAGAGGGTTGTGGTGGAGGGAGTACATTCAGATTGGAGGGTTGTGACAAGTGGAGTCCCACAAGGATCTGTTCTGGGACCTCTAGTTTTTGTGATTTTTATTAACGACCTGGATGTGGGGGTAGAAGGGTGGGTTGGCAAGTTTGCAGACGACACAAAGGTTGGTGGTGTTGTAGACAGTGTAGAGGATTGTCGAAGATTGCAGAGAGACATTGATAGGATGCAGAAGTGGGCTGAGAAGTGGCAGATGGAGTTCAACCCGGAGAAGTGTGAGGTGGTATACTTTGGAAGGACAAACTCCAAGGCAGAGTACAAAGTAAATGGCAGGATACTTGGTAGTGTGGAGGAGCAGAGAGATCTAGGGGTACATGTCCGCAGATCCCTGAAAGTTGTCTCACAGGTAGATAGGGTAGTTAAGAAAGCTTATGGGGTGTTAGCTTTCATAAGTCGAGGAATAGAGTTTAAGAGACATGATGTAATGATGCAGCTCTATAAAACTCTAGTTAGGCCACACTTGGAGTACTGTGTCCAGTTCTGGTCGCCTTACTATAGGAAGGATGTGGAAGCATTGGAAAGGGTACAGAAGAGATTTACCAGGATGCTGCCTGGTTTAGAGAGTATGGATTATGATCAGAGATTAAGGGAGCTAGGGCTTTACTCTTTGGAGAGAAGGAGGATGAGAGGAGACATGATAGAGGTGTACAAGATATTAAGAGGAATTGACAGAGTGGACAGCCAGCGCCTCTTCCCCAGGGCACCACTGCTCAGTACAAGAGGACATGGCTTTAAGGTAAGGGAAGTTCAAGGGGGATATTAGAGGAAGGTTTTTTACTCAGAGAATGGTTGGTGCGTGGAATGCACTGCCTGGGTCAGTGGTGGAGGCAGATACACTAGTGAAGTTTAAGAGACTACTACACAGGTATATGGAGGAATTTAAGGTGGGGGGTTATATGGGAGGCAGGGTTTGAGGGTCGGCACAACATTGTGGGCCGAAGGGCCTGTAATGTGCTGTACTATTCTATGCTTTATGTTCGGTATCTCTGCTGCTACCAGTACTCCCAATAGAGTAACTGCTCCCTTCCTGTTCCTGACTTCCACCCATACCGACTCATACATTACCCACCCTTTCTGTAGCTGTAATAGTATCCCTGACGAGTAACGCCACCCCTCCCCTTCCCCCCCCCCCCCATCCCTTTTAAAGCACTGAAATCCAGGAATATTGAGAATCCATTCCTGCCCTGGTGCCAGCCAAGTCTCTATAATGGCCACTACATCATAATTGCATGCATGTATCCAAGCTCTCAGTTCATCACCTTTGTTCCTGATGCTTCTTGCATTGAAGTACACGCACTTTAGCCCTTCTACCTTACTGCCTTTATACCCTTTATTCTGCTGCTCTTTCCTCAAAGCCTCTCTATATGTTAGATCTGGCTTTACTCCATGCACTATACTTGCAGCTCTCACAGGACCTTTATCATCCTCCACCTCACTATCTGCTCTAACGCTCTGGTTCCCCTCCCCCTGCAAATCTAATCTAAACCCCCCCTCACCCCCGGAGCAGCACTAGCAAACCTTCCTGCAAGGATGTTAGTCTCCCTCCAGTTAAGGTGCAACCCGTCCCGTTGGAACAGGTCCCACCTTCCTTGGAACAAGGCCCAATTGTCCAGAAACATGAAGCCCTCCCTCCTTAGCCACGTACTTAGCTGCATTATCTTCTGATTTCTAGCCTCACTCGCACGTGGCACGGGTAGCAATCCTGAGATTGCAACCCTGGAGGTCCTGTCCTTCAACTTTGCACCTCACTCCCTGAACTCTCTTTGCAGGACCTCCTCCTTCTTCCTATCCACGTCATTGGTCCCTACATGGACCATGACATCTGGCTGCTCACCGTCCCTCTTCAGAATACTGAGAATTCAATTTGAGATATCGCGGACCCTGGCACCAGGGAAGCAACAGACCATCCGAGATTCTCAATCTCTCCCACAGAACCTCATATCTGTCCCCCTAACTAGCGAATCCCCTGTCACTACTGCTCTCCTCTCTTCCCTCCTTCCCTTCTGAGCTGAGGTCCAGTCTCGGTGCCAAAGATGCAGCCACTGCAACTTGTCCCTGGTAGGTCATCCCCACCAACAGTATCCAAAATGGTATACTTATTATTGGTGGGAACAGCCACAGGGGTGCTCTGCTCTTCCTGTCTATTCCCCTTCCCTCTCCTGACAGTCACCCAGCTACCTGTCTCCTGACTCCTAGGGGTGACTATCTCCCTGAAACTCTTGTCTATTTCTGCCTCTGCCTCCCGAATGATCTGAAGTTCATCCAGCTCCAGCTCCAGTTCCCTAACTTGGTTTGTCAGGAGCTGCAGCTGGATGCACCTTTTGCAGGTGTAGTCATCAGGGACAATTGTGCTCACCCTGACTTCCCACATACTGCAAACGGAGCACCCGACTGCCCTAACTGCTGCCTCCATTACCTGCTTCTAAGCTAATTAGATTAATTAAAGGAGCTTACCCGGCCTTACCTGACTGGGAGCAAGTTCGTCCTCAGCCTCTGCTCGCTGAAGTCTCTCGAGCCAAAGCCTTCCTACCCAGTCTCCCACTACTCCATCGCCCGCTACTACATAGCCCACTCCGTTAATCTGCTCGCTTTTTAAATTCTCACGCTCTTTCGGAGGCCGACCTTCACGCGCTTGCACAGTCGTGCCCCGTTCAAACTGCCGAAGAAATGACCTTCCTCCTCTCAAACCATTCGCTTTTTAAACTCTCCCGTCGTCTCAGAGGCTGACCTTCACGCGCTTGCACAGTCGTGCCCTGTTCCTGAGCACCTTCTGAGTCATAATTTTCACTGCACATACTTCACTTCCCTGACACTTCTGAATGTCCGGTATAAGGCAGATGTCTTCCACTATGAAGTCTGATGCAAAATATGCATTCAGTTCCTCTGCCATCTCTGCATCTCTCATTACAACATCTCCAGCATCATTTTCTATTGTTAATACTGTATGGTGGGGTTCAAACTAGAGATGCAGGGGGAAGAGTGTCAGAGTAGTTAGTGGAGAGGTTGTTGAGACAAATATTAGACATTTGATAAGGTTCCCCATGCAAGGTTCATTCAGAAAGTAAGGAGTCATGGGATCCATGGAGAACTTGCTTTGTGGATCCAGAATTGACTTGCCCACAGAAGGCAAAGGGATTTGTATTATATGTAGAGGGTTTGTATTCTGTATGGAGGATGGTGACCAATGGTGTCCCTCTTCTTTGTGATTTTTATAACTGACTTGGATGAAGAAGTAGAAAGGTAGGTTAGTAAGTTTGCTGATGACACAAAGGTTGGGGGTGTTGTGGATAGTCTGGAGGGTTGTTAGTGGTTACAGCGAGTCATCAATAAGATGCAGAACTAGGCTGAGTGGTGGCAGACGGAGTTCAAACCAGATAAGTGTTAAGTAGGTCAAACTTGAAGACAGAATATAGTATTAATGGCAAGACTCTCGCCAGTGTGGAGGATCAGAGAGATCTTGGAGTCAATGTCCACAGGACACTCAAAGCTATTTCACAGATTGACAGTGTTGTTAAGAAGACGCATGGTGTGTTGGCATTCATTAACCGTGGGATGGATATATATATATATATATATACATATATATAGAATTGGGGGTAGGGTACTAACATGGATAGAAAATTGGTTGGCAGACAGGAAACAAAGAGTAGGGATTAACTGGTCCTTTTCAGAATGGCAGGCTGTGACCAGTGGGATACTGCAAGGTTCGGTGCTGGGACCGCATCTATTTACAATATACATTAATGATTTAGATGAAGGGATTAAAAGTAACATCAGCAAATTTGCAGATGACACAAAGTTGGGTGGCAGTGTGAAATATGAGGAGGATGTTAGGAGAATGCAGGGTGACTTGGACAGGTTGGGTGAGTGGGTAGATGCATGGCAGATGCAGTTTAATGTGGATAAATGTGAGGTCATTCACTTTGGTGGCAAGAACAGGAAGGCAGGTTACTATCTAAATGGTGTCAAGTTGGGAAAAGGGGAAGTACAATGAGATCTAGGTAATCTTGTACATCAGTCACTGAAAAGTAAGCATGCAGGTACAGCAGGCAGTGAAGAAAGCTAATGGCATATTGGCCTTCATAACAAGGGGAACTGAGTATAGGAGCAAAGAGGTCCTTCTGCAGTTGTACAGGGCCCTGGTGAGACCACACCTGGAGTATTGTGTTCAGTTTTGGTCTCCAAATTTGAGGAAGGACGTTCTTGCTATTGAGGGAGTGCAGTGTAGGTTCACAAGGTTAATTCCCGGAATGGCGGGACTGTCATATGTCGAAAGATTGGAGTGACTGGGCTTGTATACACTGGAATTTAGAAGGATGAGAGGGGATCTGATTGAAACATATAAGATTATTAAGGGATTGGACATGCTAGAGGCAGGAAACATGTTTCCGATGTTGGGGGAATCCAGAACCAGAGGCCACAGTTTAAGAATAAGGGGTAGGCCATTTAGGATGGAGTTCAGGAAAAACTTTTGCACCCAGAGAGTTGTGGATATGTGGAATGCTCTGCCTCAGAAGGCAGTGGAGGCCAATTCTCTGGATGTTTTCAAGAAAGAGTTAGATAGAGTTCTTAAAGATAGTGGAGTCAAGGGATATGGGGAGAAGGCAGGAACGGGGTACTGATTGTGGATGATCAGCCATGATCACATTGAATGGTGGTGCTGGCTCGAAGGGCAGAATGGCCTACTCCTGCACCTATTGTCTATTATTGTCTAATACCTTGTTCACCTTATTACAGTAAGGATGTGGATACTACAGAGAGAGTGCATGTCATAAGGTGGGTGTTGAGAGTGGACTCAAATGCAAGGCACAGACACTGAAGTACTAGGGACAGGGCTAGGTGTGTCAAGAAAGCAAGGGAAGTGGGGAAGAAATGACGCTGGACAAGACACAGGCCTAGTACGAGACTAGGATACAAGGCCTGGGCTAGGACTAGACTAGGAAAGCAGGACCTGGATGAGGAACTAGGAACTTGGAACTAGGGACTTGGAACCTAGACAAGGACTCCGAGCCAGAGACTGGACAGGGACCCAGAACCTGGGTCTTGACTCAGGCTCGGACTCCGGATCCAGGCGAGGACAAGATGTGGCAAGGAAACAGGACTGGACGTGGGGGCAGGACGTGGGACTCCAGGGCTGGATGAGGGCATGAAGCTCAAACTTCGTTTTGGGAGACAGGAACACGGAACGCAAAGCCTTGGTCAAGGGAGAGCAGGAATGCAGAAAAACAGAGCTGAGACCCTTCCTCGGGAACAGGATGTTGGGCCAGGACTCATACACAGAAAGCTGAACCTGACGAGACAGTTCATAATGCTAGGTAGCAACAAACGGCCGGACCTACCTCGCGAAGGCGTGGACGCAAAGAGACAGTTCTCACTGCTAGGGAGCAACAAACGGCCGGACCTACCTAGCGAAGGCGTGGACACAGCGAGACAGTTCTCACTGCAAGGTAGCAACAAACAGCCGGACCTACCTCGTGAAGGTGTGGACACAGCGAGACAGTTCTCATTGTTAGGTAGCAACAAACGGCCGGACTTACATCGCGAAGGCGTGGACACAGCGAGACAGTTCTCATTGTTAGGTAGCAACAAACGGCCGGACCTACCTCGCGAAGGCGTGGACACAGCGAGACAGTTCTCACTGCTAGGTAGCGGCAAACGGCAGGACCTACCTAGCGAAGGCGTGGACACAGCGAGACAGTTCTCACTGCTAGGTAGAGGCAACCGGCCGGACCTACCTCCCGAAGGCGTGGACACGGCGAGACAGTTCTCACTGCTAGGTAGCGGCAAACGGCCGGACCTACCTCCCGAAGGCGTGGACACAGCGAGACAGTTCTCACTGCTAGGTAGCAACAAACGGCCGGACCTACCTCACGAAGGCGTGGACACAGCGAGACAGTTCTCATTGTTAGGTAGCAACAAATGGCCGGACCTACCTCACGAAGGCGTGGACACAGCGAGACATTTCTCACTGCTAGGTAGCAACAAATGGCCGGACCAACCTCCCGAAGGCGTGGACACAGCGAGACATTTCTCACTGCTAGGTAGCAACAAATGGCCGGACCTACCTAGCGAAGGTGTGGACGCAAAGAGACAGTTCTCACTGCTAGGTAGCAACAAACAGCCGGACCTACCTCGCGAAGGCGTGGACACAGCGAGACAGTTCTCAGTGTTAGGTAGCAACAAACGGCCGGACCTACCTCGCAAAGGCGTGGACACAGCGAGACAATTCTCACTGCTAGGTAGCAAAAAACGGCTGGACCTACCTAGCGAAGGCATGGACGCAAAGAGACAGTTCTCACTGCTAGGTAGCAAAAAACGGCCGGACCTACCTAGCGAAGGCATGGACGCAAAGAGACAGTTCTCACTGCTAGGTAGCAAAAAACGGCCGGACCTACCTAGCGAAGGTGTGGACACAGCGAGACAGTTCTTACTGCTAGGTAGGGGCAAACGGCCGGACCTACCTAGCGAAGGCGTGGACACAGCGAGACAGTTCACTCTGCTAGGTAGCAAAAAATGGCCGGACCTACCTCCCGAAGGCGTGGACACAGCGAGACATTTCTCACTGCTAGGTAGCAACAAATGGCCGGACCTACCTCACGAAGGCGTGGACACAGCGAGACATTTCTCACTGCTAGGTAGCAACAAACGGCCGGACCTACCTAGCGAAGGCGTGGACACAGCGAGACAGTTCTCAGTGCTAGGTAGCAACAAACGGCCGGACCTACCTAGCGAAGGCATGGACGCAAAGAGACAGTTCTCACTGCTAGGTAGCAACAAACGGCCGGACCTACCTCGTGAAGGCGTGGCCACAGCGAGACAGTTCTCACTGCTAGGTAGCAACAAACGGCCAGACCTACCTAGCGAAGGTGTGGACACAGCGAGACAGTTCTCACTGCTAGGTAGCAACAAACGGCCGGACCTACCTAGCGAAGGCATGGACGCAAAGAGACAGTTCTCACTGCTAGGTAGCAACAAACGGCCGGACCTACCTCGCGAAGGCGTGGCCACAGCGAGACAGTTCTCACTGCTAGGTAGCAACAAATGGCCGGACCTACCTAGCGAAGGTGTGGACACAGCGAGACAGTTCTCACTGCTAGGTAGCAACAAACGGCCGGACCTACCTCGCGAAGGCGTGGACACAGCGAGACAGTTCACACTGCTAGGTAGCAACAAACGGCCGGACCTACCTCGCGAAGGCGTGGACACAGTGAGACAGTTCTCACTGCTAGGTAGCAACAAATGGCCGGACCTACCTAGCGAAGGTGTGGACGCAAAGAGACAGTTCACAATGCTAGGTAGCAACAAACGGCCGGACCTACCTCGCGAAGGCGTGGACACAGCGAGACAGTTCTCACTGCTAGGTAGCAACAAACGGCCGGACCTACCTCACGAAGGCGTGGACACAGCAAGACAGTTCACACTGCTAGGTAGCAACAAATGGCCGGACCAACCTCGCGAAGGCGTGGACACAGCGAGACAGTTCACAATGCTAGGTAGCAACAAACGGCCGGACCTAACTCGCGAAGGCATGGACACAGCGAGACAGTTCACAATGCTAGGTAGCAACAAACGGCCGGACCAACCTCGCGAAGGCGTGGACACAGCGAGACAGTTCACAATGCTAGGTAGCAACAAACGGCCGGACCTACCTCGGGAAGGCATGGACACAGCGAGACAGTTCTCACTGCTAGGTAGCAACAAACGGCCGGACCTACCTCGGGAAGGCATGGACGCAAAGAGACAGTTCTCACTGCTAGGTAGCAACAAACGGCCGGACCTACCTCACGAAGGCGTGGACACAGCGAGACAGTTCTCACTGCTAGGTAGCAACAAACGGCCGGACCAACCTCGCGAAGGCGTGGACACAGCGAGACAGTTCACAATGCTAGGTAGCAACAAATGGCCGGACCTACCTCGGGAAGGCATGGACACAGCGAGACAGTTCTCACTGCTAGGTAGCAACAAACGGCCGGACCTACCTCGCGAAGGCATGGACGCAAAGAGACAGTTCTCACTGCTAGGTAGCAACAAATGGCCGGACCTACCTAGCGAAGGCATGGACACAGCGAGACAGTTCACACTGCTAGGTAGCAACAAATGGCCGGACCTACCTAGTGAAGGCATGGACGCAAAGAGACAGTTCTCACTGCTAGGTAGCAACAAACGGCCGGACCTACCTCGTGAAGGCGTGGACACAGCGAGACAGTTCACAATGCTCGGTAGCAACAAACGGCCGGACCTACCTCGCGAAGGCATGGACACAGCAAGACAGTTCACACTGCTAGGTAGCAACAAATGGCCGGACCTACCTCGCGAAGGCGTGGACACAGCGAGACAGTTCTCACTGCTAGGTAGCAACAAACGGCCGGACCAACCTCGCGAAGGCGTGGAAACAGCGAGACAGTTCACAATGCTAGGTAGCAACAAACGGCCAGACCTACCTCGGGAAGGCGTGGACGCAAAGAGACAGTTCTCACTGCTAGGTAGCAACAAACGGCCGGACCTACCTCGCGAAGGCGTGGACACAGCGAGACAGTTCTCACTGCTAGGTAGCAACAAACGGCCGGACCTACCTAGCGAAGGCGTGGACACAGCGAGACAGTTCTCACTGCTAGGTAGCAACAAATGGCCGGACCTACCTAGCGAAGGCATGGACGCAAAGAGACAGTTCTCACTGCTAGGTAGCAACAAACGGCCGGACCTACCTCGCGAAGGCGTGGACACAGCGAGACAGTTCACAATGCTAGGTAGCAACAAACGGCCGGACCTACCTCGCGAACGCGTGGACACAGCGAGACAGTTCACACTGCTAGGTAGCAACAAATGGCCGGACCTACCTCGCGAAGGCGTGGACACAGCGAGACAGTTCTCACTGCTAGGTAGCAACAAACGGCCGGACCAACCTCGCGAAGGCGTGGACACAGCGAGACAGTTCACAATGCTAGGTAGCAACAAACGGCCGGACCTACCTCGCGAAGGCGTGGACGCAAAGAGACAGTTCTCACTGCTAGGTAGCAACAAACGGCCAGACCTACCTCACGAAGGCGTGGACACAGCGAGACAGTTCTCACTGCTAGGTAGCAACAAACGGCCGGACCTACCTCGCGAAGGCGTGGACACAGCGAGACAGTTCACAATGCTAGGTAGCAACAAACGGCCGGACCTACCTCGCGAAGGCATGGACACAGCGAGACAGTTCACACTGCTAGGTAGCAACAAACGGCCGGACCTACCTCGCGAAGGCGTGGACACAGCGAGACAGTTCACACTGCTAGGTAGCAACAAACGGCCGGACCTACCTCGTGAAGGCGTGGACACAAAGAGACAGTTCTCACTGCTAGGTAGCAACAAACGGCCGGACCTACCTCGCGAAGGCGTGGACACAAAGAGACAGTTCTCACTGCTAGGTAGTGGCAAATGGCCGGACCTACCTCGCGAAGGTGTGGACACAAAGAGACAGTTCTCACTGCTAGGTAGCAACAAACGGCCGGACCTACCTAGCGAAGGCGTGGACACAGCGAGACAGTTCACAATGCTTGGTAGCGGCAAACGGCCGGAGCTACCTCACGAAGGTGTGGACACAGCAAGACAGTTCCAAACAAGGCAAGGCTCCAGATACAGGTTGCAGGGCGAGGCACCAGACAAGGGCTAGTTTTTCACACAGAGAGTGGTGAGTGCGTGGAATGCACTGCTGGCGATGGAGGTGCATGCGGATAGAATAGGGTCTTTTAAGAGACTCTTAGATAGGTACATGGAGCTTAAAAAAGTAGAGGGTTATGCAGTAGGGAAACTCTAGGCAATTTCTGGACTAGGTTACACATTCGGCACAGCATTGTGTGCTGAAGGGCCTGTAATGTGCTTGAGATTTCAATGCTTTTAAAAATGTTGGTAAGACCTTAGACTAAGTCAGTAATCAAAAAGTTGAGCATGGTGTTTCTTGTGTCTTGAGCTGTGTATATTTCAAAGAAACAGTATTGTAAGAAGGGCAGTTGAGCTGAGGGCATGGATCAACACCTGGAATTATGATATTATAGCCATTTGTGAGATTTGGTTGCAGGACAGTCAGGTCTGGCAGCTCAATGTTCAGGATTCTGTTGTGTCAGATAGGCAGGGATTAAAGGAGGAGGGGTGGCATGACTAGTCCAGGAAAATGTCACAGTAGTGCTCCATCAAGACAGCCTGCAGAACTCATCTAGTGAGGAAGTAGATGGTTGCCTCACTGACTGGAAGCCTGTGACTAGTGTTATGCTGCAGGAATCTGTTTTGGTTCCTTTGTTGTTTGTCATCTATGTCAATGATCTGGATGATAATGTCATTAACTGGATCAGCAAATCTGCTGATTGGGGGTGTAGTGGACAGCAGGGAATGCTATCATGGCTTGCAGCAAGATCTGCATCAGATGAAAAAATGGCAGATAGAATTTAAAGCAGACAAGTGATCGAGGAATTAGGTCCATAATTCGATAGGGTCACAAAGCCTTCATAAATCAATCTACTGAGAACAGGAGATGGGTGTCACACCCACAGATTTGGCAGTGCAGCAGATTAACCATATAACCATATAAAAATTACAGCACGGAAACAGGCCATCTCGGCCCTTCTAGTCCTTGCCAACGCTTACTCTCAACTAGTTCCACTGGCCCACACTCAGCCCATAACCCTCCATTCCTTTCCTGTCCATATACCTATCCAATTTTACTTTAAATGACAATATCAAACCTACCTCTACCACTTCTACTGGAAGCTCATTCCACACAGCTACCACTCTCTTGAGTAAAGAAATACCCCCTCGTGTTACCCTTAAACTTTTGCCCCCCTAACTCTCAACTCATGTCCTCTTGTTTGAATCTCCCCTACTCTCAATGGAAAAAGCCTATCCACGTCAACTCGATCTATCCCCTTCATAATTTTAAATACCTCTACCAAGTCCCCCCTCAATCTTCTACGCTCCAAAGAATAAAGACCTAACTTGTTCAGCCTTTCCCTGTAACTTAGGTGCTGAAACCCAGATAACATTCTAGTAAATCTTCTCTGTACTCTCTCTATTTTGTTGATATCTTTCCTATAATTTGGTGACCAGAACTGTACACAATACTCCAAATTTGGCCTCACCAATGCCTTGTACAATTTTAACATTACATCCCAACTCCTATACTCAATGCTCTGATTTATAAAAGCCAACATACCAAAAGCTTTCTTCACCACCCTATCCACATGAGATCCCACCTTCAGGGAACTATGCACCATTATTCCTAGATCATTCTGTTCTACTGCATTCCTCAATGCCCTACCATTTACCATCTATGTCCTATTTGGATTATTCCTACCAAAATGTAGCACCTCACACTTATCAGCATTAAACTCCATCTGCCATCTTTCAGTCCACTCTTCTAACTAGCCTAAATCTCTCTGCAAGCTTTGAAAACCTACTTCATTATCCACAATGCCACCTACCTTAGTATCATCTGCATACTTACTAATCCAATTTACCACCCCATCATCCAGATCATTAATGTATATGACAAACAACATTGGACCCAATACAGATCCCTGAGGCACACCACTAGTCACCGGCCTCCAACCTGACAAACAGTTATCCACCACTACTCTCTGGCATCTCCTATCCAGCCACTGTTGAATCCATTTTACTACTTCAATATTAATACCTAATGATTGAACCTTCCTAACTAACCTTCTGTGCGGAACCTTGTCAAAGGCCTTACTGAAGTCCATATAGACAACATCCACAGCTTTACCCTCATCAACTTTCCTCGTAACCTTTTCAAAAAATTCAATAAGATTTGTCAAACATGACTTTCCACGCACAAATCTATGCTGACTATTCCTAATCAGACCCTGTCTATCCAGATAATTATATATACCATCTCTAAGAATACTTTCCATTAATTTACCCACCACTGTCGTCAAACTGACAGGCCTATAATTGCTAGGTTTACTCTTAGAACCCTTTTTAAACAATGGAACCACATGAGCAACACGCCAATCCTCTGGCACCATCCCCATTTCTAATGACATTTGAAATATTTCTGTCAGAGACCCTGCTATTTCTACACCAACTTTCCTCAAGGTCCTAGTGAATATCCTGTCAGGACCCAGAGATTTATCCACTTTTATATTCCTTAAAAGTGCCAGTACTCCCTCCTCTTTAATCGTCATAGTTTCCATAACTTCCTTACTTGTTTCCCTTACCTTACACAATTCATAATCCTTCTCCTTAGTGAATACCAAAGAAAAGAAATTGTTCAAAATCTCCCCCATCTCTTTCGACTCCACACATAGCTGTCCACTCTGATTCTCTAAGGGACCAATTTTATCCCTCACTATCCTTTTGCTATTAATATAACTGTAGAAACCCTTCGGATTTATTTTCACCTTACTTGCCAAAGCAACCTCGTATCTTCTTTTAGCTTTTCTAATTTCTTTCTTAAGATTCTTTTTACATTCTTTATATTCCTCAAGCACCTAATTTACTCCATGCTGCCTATATTTATTATAGATCTCCCTCTTTTTCCAAACCAAGTTCCCAATATCCCTTGAAAACCATGGCGCTCTCAAACTTTTAACCTTTCCTTTCAAGCTAACAGGAAGATAAAGATTCTGTACCCTCAAAATTTCACCTTTAAATGACCGCCATTTCTCTATTACATCCTTCCCATAAAACAAATTGTCCCAATCCACTCCTTCTAAGTCCATTCGCATCTCCTCAAAGTTAGCCTTTCTCCAATCAAAAATCTCAACCCTGGGTCCAGTCCTATCCTTCTCCATAATTATATTGAAACTAATGGCATTGTGATCACTGGACCCGAAGTGCTCCCCAACACATACATCCGTCACCTGACCTATCTCATTCCCTAACAGGAGATCCAACACTGCCCCTTCTCTAGTTGGTACCTCTATGTATTGCTGCAAAAAACTATCCTGCACACATTTTACAAACTCCAAACCATCCAGCCCTTTTACAGAATGGGCTTCCCAGTCTATGTGTGGAAAATTAAAATCTCTCACAATCACAACCCTGTACTTACTACAAATATCTGCTATCTCCTTGCAAATTTGCTCCTCCAATTCTCACTCCCCATTAGGTGGTCTATAATACACCCCTATAAGTGTTACTACACCTTCCCCATTCCTCAATTCCATCCAAATAGTCTCCCTAGATGAGCCCTCTAATCTATCCTGCCAAAGCACCGCTGTAATATTTTCTCGGACAAACAATGCAACAATCCTCCTCCTCTTGCCCCTCCGATTCTATCACACCTGAAGCAACGAAATCCAAGAATATTTAGTTGCCAATCATACCCCTCCTGCAACCATGTTTCACTAATAGCTACAACATCATAATTCCAGGTATCAATCCATGCTCTAAGCTCATCCACCTTTCTTACAATGCTCCTAGCATTAAAATAGATGCATTTAAGAAACTTTTTACCTCTTCCTCTCTGTTTATCCCTAACGATGCAATCAACTTTATTATCTCTTTCTTCCTTCTCCCGTACATCTTCGATCTGAGCACTCCCCTTCTCTATCACCTGCCTATCCTCCCTCACACGCTGTCCACAAGCTTTCTCTATTTGTGAACTAACCTCCTCTCCCCTAGTCTCTTCAATTTGATTCCCATCCCCCAACCATCTGGCAACTGGGCTCGTGAATATGCACGTGTCAGCTAATTATTGTTTCATTGTGATAGTACTTAACTCCATGATTTTCACCGTAATTGTCGAGACAAGGACACAGCAAAGCTTCACTGCCTGCTTGCATTCCGCCTTGTCTGAGAAATTGGACTGTTGAGTCAATTGACTCTGAAGACTAGCAGTATTCGTTTTTATCCTTAGTTGTTCTTTTCATCTGCATGGTCAGCCATTTGAGAGTTTTAGTTAATGGCCCTGTTAGTGTTTTCTTTTCCCTTTAACACTGTTTGCATTAAAGTCTGTGAACTATGGACCCACTTCAGTGTCTCTCGCACCACACTTGGGCCATATCTGAACCTGGTGACAATGGGATGATGTGTCGAAATTGTACAAGAGCTTGCTGAGGCCTAAGTTGGCATATGGTTTGGATTTTTGGTCATCTATCTAGAGGAAAGATATGAACAAGGTTGGCAGCGTAGAGAGAAAATTTACAAGGATGTTGTCAGGTATTGAGGACTGGAGTGAAAAGGAAATGTTGAAAAGGTCAGGACAGTATTCCTCAGAAAGTAGAGATTTGAGGAGAGACAAAAGAGTTAAACAAAATTCTGAGGGGGAAGGTTAGGTTAAATGCAAGCAAGCTCTGCACTGTGGTTGCGTGTCATAGGTTCAGGATGAAAGATGAGAAGCTTCAGGGGAACACATGGGGTAACTTCTTCACTCAAAAGGTCATGAGAGTGTGGAATGAGATGCCAGAACAAGTGGTGCATGCAAGCTTGATTTCAACATTTAAGAGAAGGTAGGATAGGTACTTCGTTGGTAGAGGTATGAAGGACTTTGCTCCCTGTGCAGTTTAATAGGAGCAGGCAGATTAAATGGTTTCACGATGGATCAGTTGGGACGAAGAGCTGTACTTCTCCATGTCTCTATGTCAGACTCACTGCCCCATCCCACAGACATGGAAGACACACTGCTCACACTCGCACATTACTGCAACATCCTTGACCGATATTCAAGCTCTCTCACCTTCTGATCTCTCAAACCAATCTACAACAGAAATGAGGAAAGACATGGCACATGGAAATAGAGGGTGTATTTAGTGTAAGCAGTTGGAGAGTGCTTAACCTCAAGGGGATCTGAGCAGTTACTTCACATCTGGCAGCTGCACCAGGAGATATCAACAGGAATGTAATGATATCAAAGCTAAGTCAAACACCAGATAGGGACACGGTCACCAGACAGACATCACTCACACAGTGAGACATTCACCAGACTGACATCACTCACACAGTAACACCATCACCAGACAGACATCACTCACACAGTGACACCGTCACCAGACAGACATCACTCACACAGTGACACCGTCACCAGACAGACATCACTCACACAGTGACACCATCACCAGACAGACATCACTCGCAGTGACACCGTCACCAGACAGACATCACTCGCAGTGACACCGTCACCAGACAGACATCACTCACACAGTGAGACTGTCACCAGACTGACATCACTCACACAGTGAGACTGTCACCAGACTGACATCATTCACACAGTGAGACTCTCACCAGACAGACATCACTCACACGGTGAGACTGTCACCATGACATCACTCACAGTGACACCGTCACCCGACAGACATCACTCACACAGTTAGACTGTCACCAGACAGACATCACTCACAGTGACACCGTCACCCGACAGACATCACTCACACAGTTAGACTGTCACCAGACAGACATCACTCACAGTGACACTGTCACCAGACAGACATCACTCACACAGTGAGACTGTCACCAGACAGACATCACTCACACAGTGACACCGTTACCAGACAAACATCACTCACACAGTGACACCGTCACCAGACATCACTCACACAGTTAGACGGTCAACAGACAGACATCACTCACACAGTTAGACTGTCACCAGACAGACATCACTCACTGTGACACCGTCAACAGACAGACATCACTCACACAGTGAGACCGTCACCAGACTGACATCACTCACACAGTGAGACTCTCACCAGACTGACATCACTCACACAGTGAGACTGTCACCAGACAGACATCACTCACAGTGACACCGTCACCAGACAGACATCACTCACACAGTGAGACTGTCACCAGACTGACATCACTCACACAGTGAGAATCTCACCAGACTGACATCACTCACACAGTGACACAGTCACCAGACAGACATCACTCACACAGTGAGACTGTCACCAGACAGACATCACTCACACAGTGACACCATCACCAGACAGACATCACTCACACAGTGACACCATCACCAGACAGACATCACTCACACAGTGACACCGTCACCAGACAGACATCACTCACAGTGACACCGTCAACAGACAGACATCACTCACACAGTGAGACTGTCACCAGACAGACATCACTCACACAGTGAGAATCTCACCAGACTGACATAACTCACACAGTAATACAGTCACCAGACAGACATCACTCACACCATGTCACCATCACCAAACATCACTCACACAGTGAGACACTCACACAGTGACATCGTCATCAAACATCACTCACAGTGACACCATCACCAGACAGACATCACTCACAGTGACACCATCACCAGACAGACATCACTCATACCGTGACAACATCATCAAACATCACTCACACAGTGAGACTCTCGCCAGACATACATCACTCACACAGTGAGACTCTCACCAGACAGACATCACTCTCACAGTGACATCGTCATCAAATATAACTCACACAGTGACACCAACACCAGACAGACATCACTCACACCGTGACACCATCACCAAACATCACTCACACAGTGACACCATCACCAGACAGACATCACTCACACCGTGTCACCATCACCAAACATCACTCACACAGTGAGACACTCACACAGTGACATCGTCATCAAACATCACTCACACAGTGACACCGTCACCAGACAGACATCACTCACAGTGAGACCGTCACCAGCCTGACATCACTCACACAATGACACCGTCACCAGATAGACATCAGTCACACAGTGAGACTCTCACCAGACAGACATCACTCACACAGTGACACCATCACAAGACATCACTCACACAGTGACACCATCACCAGACAGACATCACTCACACAGTAACACCGTCACCAGACAGACATCACTCACACAGTGAGACTCTCACAAGACTGACATCACTCACACAGTGAGACCATCACCAGACAGACATCACTCACACATTGACACCGTCACCAGACAGACATCACTCACACAGTGACACCGTCACCAGACAGACATCACTCACACAGTGACACTGTCAACAAACATCACTCACACAGTGAGACTCTCACCAGACAGACATCACTCACACAGTGACACCGTCACCAGACAGACATCACTCACACAGTGACACTGTCACCAGACAGACTTCACTCACACAGTGAAACCGTCACTATACAGACATCACTCACACAGTGAGACTCTCACCAGACAGACATCACTCACACATTGACACCGTCACCAGACAGACATCACTTGTACAGTGAAACCGTCACCAGACAGACATCACTCACACAGTAACACTGTCACCAGACAGACATCACACACACAGTGAGACTCTCACAAGACTGACATCACTCACACAGTGAGACCATCACCAGACAGACATCACTCACACATTGACACCGTCACAAGACAGACATCACTCAGACAGTGACACTGTCACCAGACAGACTTCACTCACACAGTGAAACCGTCACTATACAGACATCACTCACACAGTGAGACTCTCACCAGACAGACATCACTCACACAGTGACAAAGTCACCAGACATCACTCACACGGTGACACCGTCACCAGACAGACATCACTCACACAGTGAGACTCTCACCAGACAGACATCACTCACAGTGACACCGTCACCAGACAGACATCACTCACACGGTGACACCGTCACCAGACAGACATCACTCACACAGTGAGACTCTCACCAGACAGACATCACTCACAGTGACACCATCACCAGAATGACATCACTCACACAGTGAGACTCTCACCAGACATACATCACTCACACAGTGAGACTCTCACCAGACAGACATCACTCACACAGTGAGACTCTCACCAGACAGACATCACTCACAGTGACACCATCACCAGAATGACATCACTCACACAGTGAGACTCTCACCAAACATACATCACTCACACAGTGAGACTCTCACCAGACAGACATCACTCTCACAGTGACATCGTCATCAAACATCACTCACACAGTGACACCATCACCAGACAGACATCACTCACACCGTGACACCATCACCAGACAGACATCACTCACACCGTGTCACCATCACCAAACATCACTCACAGTGACATCGTCATCAAATATCACTCACAGTGACACCGTCACCAGACAGACATCACTCACAGTGAGACCGTCACCAGCCTGACAACACTCACACAATGACACCGTCACCAGACAGACATCAGTCACACAGTGAGACTCTCACCAGACAGACATCACTCACACAGTGACACCATCACAAGACATCACTCACACAGTGACACCATCACCAGACAGACATCACTCACACTGTGAGACTCTCAACAGACAGACATCACTCACACATTGACACCGTCACCAGACATCACACACACAGTGACACCGTCACTAGACAGACATCACTCACAGTGACACCGTCACCGGACTGACATCAGTCAGACAGTGACACAGTCACCAGACAGACTTCACTCACACAGTGAAACCGTCACTAGACAGACATCACTCACACAGTGAGACTCTTACCAGACAGACATCACTCTCACAGTGATACCATCACCAGACTGACATCACTCACACAGTGAGACTCTCACCAGACAGACATCACTCTCACAAGGGGACTCTCACCAGACAGACATCACTCACACAGTGACATCGTCACCAGACAGACATCACTCACACAGTGAGACTCTCACCAGACAGACATCACTCACACAGTGACACCGTCACCAGACAGACATCACTCGCAGTGACACCATCACCAGAATGACATCACTCACACAATGACACCGTCACCAGATAGACATCAGTCACACAGTGAGACTCTCACCAGACAGACATCACTCACACAGTGACACCATCACAAGACATCACTCACACAGTGACACCATCACCAGACAGACATCACTCACACAGTGAGACTCTCAACAGACAGACATCACTCACACAGTGACACCGTCACCAGACAGACATCACTCACAGTGACATCGTCACCAGACTGACATCACTCACACAGTGACACCGTCACCAGACTGACATCACTCACACAGTGAGACTCTCAACAGACAGACCTCACTCACACAGTGACACCGTCACCAGACAGACATCACTCACAGTGACACCGTCACCAGACATCACTCACACAGTGACACCGTCACCAGACAGACATCACTCACACAGTGAAACCGTCACCAGACTGACATCACTCACACAGTGACACCGTCACCAGACTGACATCACTCACACAGTGACACCGTCACCAGACAGACATCACTCACACAGTGAGACTCTCACAAGACTGACATCACTCACACAGTGAGACCATCACCAGACAGACATCACTCACACATTGACACCGTCACCAGACAGACATCACTCACACAGTGACACCGTCACAAGACAAACATCACTCACACAGTGACACCGTCACCAGACTGACATCACTCACACAGTGACATCGTCATCAAATATAACTCACACAGTGACACCATCACCAGACAGACATCACTCACACCGTGACACCATCACCAAACATCACTCACACAATGACACCATCACCAGACAGACATCACTCACACCGTGTCACCATCACCAAACATCACTCACACAGTGAGACACTCACACAGTGACATCGTCATCAAACATCACTCACACAGTGACACCGTCACCAGACAGACATCACTCACAGTGAGACCGTCACCAGCCTGACATCACTCACACAATGACACCGTCACCAGATAGACATCAGTCACACAGTGAGACTCTCACCAGACAGACATCACTCACACAGTGACACCATCACAAGACATCACTCACACAGTGACACCATCACCAGACAGACATCACTCACACAGTAACACCGTCACCAGACAGACATCACTCACACAGTGAGACTCTCACAAGACTGACATCACTCACACAGTGAGACCATCACCAGACAGACATCACTCACACATTGACACCGTCACCAGACAGACATCACTCACACAGTGACACCGTCACCAGACAGACATCACTCACACAGTGACACTGTCACCAGACAGACATCACTCACACAGTGACACTGTCACCAGACAGACTTCAATCACACAGTGAAACCGTCACTATACAGACATCACTCACACAGTGAGACTCTCACCAGACAGACATCACTCACACATTGACACCGTCACCAGACAGACATCACTTGTACAGTGAAACCGTCACCAGACAGACATCACTCACACAGTAACACTGTCACCAGACAGACATCACTCACACAGTGAGACTCTCACAAGACTGACATCACTCACACAGTGAGACCATCACCAGACAGACATCACTCACACATTGACACCGTCACAAGACAGACATCACTCAGACAGTGACACTGTCACCAGACAGACTTCACTCACACAGTGAAACCGTCACTATACAGACATCACTCACACAGTGAGACTCTCACCAGACAGACATCACTCACACAGTGACAAAGTCACCAGACATCACTCACACGGTGACACCGTCACCAGACAGACATCACTCACACAGTGAGACTCTCACCAGACAGACATCACTCACAGTGACACCGTCACCAGACAGACATCACTCACACGGTGACACCGTCACCAGACAGACATCACTCACACAGTGAGACTCTCACCAGACAGACATCACTCACAGTGACACCATCACCAGAATGACATCACTCACACAGTGAGACTCTCACCAGACATACATCACTCACACAGTGAGACTCTCACCAGACAGACATCACTCACACAGTGAGACTCTCACCAGACAGACATCACTCACAGTGACACCATCACCAGAATGACATCACTCACACAGTGAGACTCTCACCAGACATACATCACTCACACAGTGAGACTCTCACCAGACAGACATCACTCTCACAGTGACATCGTCATCAAACATCACTCACACAGTGACACCATCACCAGACAGACATCACTCACACCATGACACCATCACCAGACAGACATCACTCACACCGTGTCACCATCACCAAACATCACTCACAGTGACATCGTCATCAAATATCACTCACAGTGACACCGTCACCAGACAGACATCACTCACAGTGAGACCGTCACCAGCCTGACAACACTCACACAATGACACCGTCACCAGACAGACATCAGTCACACAGTGAGACTCTCACCAGACAGACATCACTCACACAGTGACACCATCACAAGACATCACTCACACAGTGACACCATCACCAGACAGACATCACTCACACTGTGAGACTCTCAACAGAAAGACATCACTCACACATTGACACCGTCACCAGACATCACACACACAGTGACACCGTCACTAGACAGACATCACTCACAGTGACACCGTCACCGGACTGACATCACTCACACAGTGAGACTCTTACCAGACAGACATCACTCTCACAGTGATACCATCACCAGACTGACATCACTCACACAGTGAGACTCTCACCAGACAGACATCACTCTCACAAGGGGACTCTCACCAGACAGACATCACTCACACAGTGACATCGTCACCAGACAGACATCACTCACACAGTGAGACTCTCACCAGACAGACATCACTCACACAGTGACACCGTCACCAGACAGACATCACTCGCAGTGACACCATCACCAGAATGACATCACTCACACAATGACACCGTCACCAGATAGACATCAGTCACACAGTGAGACTCTCACCAGACAGACATCACTCACACAGTGACACCATCACAAGACATCACTCACACAGTGACACCATCACCAGACAGACATCACTCACACAGTGAGACTCTCAACAGACAGACATCACTCACACAGTGACACCGTCACCAGACAGACATCACTCACAGTGACATCGTCACCAGACTGACATCACTCACACAGTGACACCGTCACCAGACTGACATCACTCACACAGTGAGACTCTCAACAGACAGACATCACTCACACAGTGACACCGTCACCAGACAGACATCACTCACAGTGACACCGTCACCAGACATCACTCACACAGTGACACCGTCACCAGACAGACATCACTCACACAGTGAAACCGTCACCAGACTGACATCACTCACACAGTGACACCGTCACCAGACTGACATCACTCACACAGTGACACCGTCACCAGACTGACATCACTCACACAGTGACACCGTCACCAGACAGACATCACTCACACAGTGAGACTCTCACAAGACTGACATCACTCACACAGTGAGACCATCACCAGACAGACATCACTCACACATTGACACCGTCACCAGACAGACATCACTCACACAGTGACACCGTCACCAGACTGACATCACTCACACAGTGACACCATCACCAGACATCACTCACACAGTGAGACTCTCACCAGACAGACATCACTCACACAGTGACACCATCACAAGACATCACTCACACAGTGACACCGTCACCAGACAGACATCACTCACACAGTAACACCGTCACCAGACAGACATCACTCACACAGTGAAACCGTCACTATACAGACATCACTCACACAGTGAGACTCTCACCAGACAGACATCACTCTCACAGTGAGACCGTCACCAGACAGACATCACTCACACAGTGAAACCGTCACTATACAGACATCACTCACACAGTGAGACTCTCACCAGACAGACATCACTCTCACAGTGAGACCGTCACCAGACATCACTCACACAGTGACACCGTCACCAGACAGACTTCACTCACACATTGACACCATCCCCAGACAGACATCACTCACACAGTGACACCGTCACCAGACTGACATCACTCACACATTGACACCGTCACCAGACCGACATCACTCACACAGTGACACCGTCACCAGACAGACATCACTTGTACAGTGAAACCGTCACCAGACAGACATCACTCACACAGTAACACTGTCACCAGACAGACATCACTCACACAGTGAGACTCTCACAAGACTGACATCACTCACACAGTGAGACCATCACCAGACAGACATCACTCACACATTGACACCGTCACAAGACAGACATCACTCAGACAGTGACACTGTCACCAGACAGACTTCACTCACACAGTGAAACCGTCACTATACAGACATCACTCACACAGTGAGACTCTCACCAGACAGACATCACTCACACAGTGACAAAGTCACCAGACATCACTCACACGGTGACACCGTCACCAGACAGACATCACTCACACAGTGAGACTCTCACCAGACAGACATCACTCACAGTGACACCATCACCAGAATGACATCACTCACACAGTGAGACTCTCACCAGACATACATCACTCACACAGTGAGACTCTCACCAGACAGACATCACTCTCACAGTGACATCGTCATCAAACATCACTCACACAGTGACACCATCACCAGACAGACATCACTCACACCGTGTCACCATCACCAAACATCACTCACAGTGACATCGTCATCAAATATCACTCACAGTGACACCGTCACCAGACAGACATCACTCACAGTGAGACCGTCACCAGCCTGACAACACTCACACAATGACACCGTCACCAGACAGACATCAGTCACACAGTGAGACTCTCACCAGACAGACATCACTCACACAGTGACACCATCACAAGACATCACTCACACAGTGACACCATCACCAGACAGACATCACTCACACTGTGAGACTCTCAACAGACAGACATCACTCACACATTGACACCGTCACCAGACATCACACACACAGTGACACCGTCACTAGACAGACATCACTCACAGTGACACCGTCACCGGACTGACATCAGTCAGACAGTGACACAGTCACCAGACAGACTTCACTCACACAGTGAAACCGTCACTAGACAGACATCACTCACACAGTGAGACTCTCACCAGACAGACATCACTCTCACAGTGATACCATCACCAGACTGACATCACTCACACAGTGACACCGTCACCAGACAGACATCACTCACACAGTGAGACTCTCACCAGACAGACATCACTCTCACAGTGAGACCGTCACCAGACTGACATCACTCACACAGTGACACCATCACCAGACAGACAACAGTCACACAAGGGGACTCTCACCAGACAGACATCACTCACACAGTGACATCGTCACCAGACAGACATCACTCACACAGTGAGACTCTCACCAGACAGACATCACTCACACAGTGACACCGTCACCAGACAGACATCACTCGCAGTGACACCGTCACCAGACAGACATCACTCACACAGTGACACCGTCACCAGACAGACATCACTCACAGAGTAACACCGTCACCAGATAGGCATCACTCACACAGTGACACCGTCACCAGACTGACATCACTCACACAGTGACACCGTCACCAGACAGACATCACTCACACAGTGACACCGTCACCAGACTGACATCACTCACACAGTGACACCGTCACCAGACATCACTCACAGTGACACCGTCAACAGACAGACATCACTCACACGGTGACACCGTCACCAGACAGACATCACTCACACGAGGCACCGTCACCAGACTGACATCACTCACACAGTGACACCGTCACCAGACAGACATCACTCACACAAGGAAACTCTCACCAGACTGACATGACTCACACAGTGACACCGTCACTAGACAGACATCACTCACACAGTGACACCGTCACCAGACAGACATCACTCACACAGTGACACCATCACCAGACAGACATCACTCACACAGTGACACCGTCACCAGACTGACATCACTCACACAGTGACACCGTCACCAGACTGACATCACTCACACAGTGACACCGTCACCAGACATCACTCACAGTGACACCGTCAACAGACAGACATCACTCACACGGTGACACCGTCACCAGATAGACATCACTCACACGAGGCACCGTCACCAGACTGACATCATTCACACAGTGACACCGTCACCAGACAGACATCACTCACACAAGGAAACTCTCACCAGACTGACATCACTCACACAGTGACATCGTCACTAGACAGACATCACTCACACAGTGACACCGTCACCAGACAGACATCACTCACACAGTGACACCGTCACCAGACAGACATCACTCACACAGTGACACCGTCACCAGACAGACATCACTCACACAGTGACACCGTCACCAGACAGACATCACTCACACAGTGACACGTTCACAAGACTGACATCACTCACACAGTGACACCATCACCAGACTGACATCACTCACACATTGACACCGTCACCAGACAGACATCACTCACACAGTGACACCGTCACCAGACAGACATCACTCACACAGTGACACCGTCACCAGACAGACATCACTCACACAGTGACACCATCCCCAGACTGATATCACTCACACAAGGAGACTCTCACCAGACTGACATCACTCACACAAGGAGACTCTCACCAGACTGACATCACTCGTACAGTAACACCGTCACCAGACAGACATCACTCACACAGTGAGACTCTCACCAGACAGACATCACTCACACAGTGACACCATCACCAGACTGATATCACTCACACAAGGAGACTCTCACCAGACTGACATCACTCACACAAGGAGACTCTCACCAGACTGACATCACTCGTACAGTAACACCGTCACCAGACAGACATCACTCACACAGTGAGACTCTCACCAGACAGACATCACTCACACGGTGACACCGTCACCAGACAGACATCACTCACACAGTGACACTGTCACCAAACTGACATCACTCACACAGTGACACCATCACCAGACAGACATCACTCACACAGTGAGACTCTCACCAGACAGACATCACTCACACAGTGACACCATCACCAGACAGACATCACTCACACAGTGACACCGTCATCAGACAGACATCACTCACACAGTGACACCGTCACCAGACAGACTTCACTCACACAGTGACAAAGTCACCAGACATCACTCACACGGTGACACCGTCACCAGACAGACATCACTCACACAGTGAGACTCTCACCAGACAGACATCACTCACAGTGACACCATCACCAGAATGACATCACTCACACAGTGAGACTCTCACCAGACATACATCACTCACACAGTGAGACTCTCACCAGACAGACATCACTCTCACAGTGACATCGTCATCAAACATCACTCACACCGTGACACCATCACCAGACAGACATCACTCACACCGTGTCACCATCACCAAACATCACTCACAGTGACATCGTCATCAAATATCACTCACAGTGACACCGTCACCAGACAGACATCACTCACACAGTGAGACCGTCACCAGCCTGACAACACTCACACAATGACACCGTCACCAGACAGACATCAGTCACACAGTGAGACTCTCACCAGACAGACATCACTCACACAGTGACACCATCACAAGACATCACTCACACAGTGACACCATCACCAGACAGACATCACTCACACTGTGAGACTCTCAACAGACAGACATCACTCACACATTGACACCGTCACCAGACATCACACACACAGTGACACCGTCACTAGACAGACATCACTCACAGTGACACCGTCACCAGACTGACATCAGTCAGACAGTGACACAGTCACCAGACAGACTTCACTCACACAGTGTAACCGTCACTAGACAGACATCACTCACACAGTGAGACTCTCACCAGACAGACATCACTCTCACAGTGATACCATCACCAGACTGACATCACTCACACAGTGACACCGTCACCAGACAGACATCACTCACACAGTGAGACTCTCACCAGACAGACATCACTCTCACAGTGAGACCGTCACCAGACTGACATCACTCACACAGTGACACCATCACCAGACAGACAACAGTCACACAAGGGGACTCTCACCAGACAGACATCACTCACACAGTGACATCGTCACCAGACAGACATCACTCACACAGTGAGACTCTCACCAGACAGACATCACTCACACAGTGACACCGTCACCAGACAGACATCACTCGCAGTGACACCGTCACCAGACAGACATCACTCACACAGTGACACCGTCACCAGACAGACATCACTCACAGAGTAACACCGTCACCAGATAGGCATCACTCACACAGTGACACCGTCACCAGACTGACATCACTCACACAGTGACACCGTCACCAGACAGACATCACTCACACTGTGACACCGTCACCAGACTGACATCACTCACACAGTGACACCGTCACCAGACATCACTCACAGTGACACCGTCAACAGACAGACATCACTCACACGGTGACACCGTCACCAGACAGACATCACTCACACGAGGCACCGTCACCAGACTGACATCACTCACACAGTGACACCGTCACCAGACAGACATCACTCACACAAGGAAACTCTCACCAGACTGACATGACTCACACAGTGACACCGTCACTAGACAGACATCACTCACACAGTGACACCGTCACCAGACAGACATCACTCACACAGTGACACCATCACCAGACAGACATCACTCACACAGTGACACCGTCACCAGACTGACATCACTCACACAGTGACACCGTCACCAGACTGACATCACTCACACAGTGACACCGTCACCAGACATCACTCACAGTGACACCGTCAACAGACAGACATCACTCACACGGTGACACCGTCACCAGATAGACATCACTCACACGAGGCACCGTCACCAGACTGACATCATTCACACAGTGACACCGTCACCAGACAGACATCACTCACACAAGGAAACTCTCACCAGACTGACATCACTCACACAGTGACATCGTCACTAGACAGACATCACTCACACAGTGACACCGTCACCAGACAGACATCACTCACACAGTGACACCGTCACCAGACAGACATCACTCACACAGTGACACCGTCACCAGACAGACATCACTCACACAGTGACACGTTCACAAGACTGACATCACTCACACAGTGACACCATCACCAGACTGACATCACTCACACATTGACACCGTCACCAGACAGACATCACTCACACAGTGACACCGTCACCAGACAGACATCACTCACACAGTGACACCGTCACCAGACAGACATCACTCACACAGTGACACCATCCCCAGACTGATATCACTCACACAAGGAGACTCTCACCAGACTGACATCACTCACACAAGGAGACTCTCACCAGACTGACATCACTCGTACAGTAACACCGTCACCAGACAGACATCACTCACACAGTGAGACTCTCACCAGACAGACATCACTCACACAGTGACACCATCACCAGACTGATATCACTCACACAAGGAGACTCTCACCAGACTGACATCACTCACACAAGGAGACTCTCACCAGACTGACATCACTCGTACAGTAACACCGTCACCAGACAGACATCACTCACACAGTGAGACTCTCACCAGACAGACATCACTCACACGGTGATACCGTCACCAGACAGACATCACTCACACAGTGACACCGTCATCAGACAGACATCACTCACACAGTGACACCGTCACCAGACAGACTTCACTCACACAGTGAAACCGTCACTATACAGACATCACTCACACAGTGAGACTCTCACCAGACAAACATCACTCACACGGTGATACCGTCACCAGACTGACATCACTCACACAGTGACACAGTCACCAGACAGACTTCACTCACACAGTGAAACCGTCACTAGACAGACATCACTCACACAGTGAGACTCTCACCAGACAGACATCACTCTCACAGCGACACCATCACCAGACTGACATCACTCACACAGTGACACCATCACCAGACAGACAACAGTCACACAAGGGGACTCTCACCAGACAGACATCACTCATACAGTGACACCGTCACCAAACTGACATCACTCACACAGTGAGACTCTCACCAGACAGACATCACTCACACAGTAACACCGTCACCAGATAGACATCACTCACACAGTGACACCGTCACCAGACTGACATCACTCACACAGTGACACCGTCACCAGACATCACTCACAGTGACACCGTCACCAGACAGACATCACTCACACAGTGACACCGTCACCAGACATCACTCACAGTGACACTGTCACCAGACAGACATCACTCACACGGTAACACCGTCACCAGACTGACATCACTCACACAGTGACACCGTCACCAGACATCACTCACAGTGACACTGTCACCAGACAGACATCACTCACACGGTGACACCGTCACCAGATAGACATCACTCACAGTGACACCGTCACCAGACAGACATCACTCACACGGTGACACCGTCACCAGATAGACATCACTCACACAGTGACACCGTCACCAGACATCACTCACACAGTGACACCGTCACCCGACTGATATCACTCACACAGTGAGACTCTCACCAGACTGACATCACTGACACAGTGACACCGTCACTAGACAGACATCACTCACACAGTGACACCGTCAGCAGACATACATCACTCACACAAGGAAACTCTCACCAGACTGACATGACTCACACAGTGATACGATCACCAGACAGACATCACTCACACAGTGACACCGTCACCAGACAGACATCACTCACACATTGACACCGTCACCAGACATCACACACACAGTGACACCGTCACTAGACAGACATCACTCACAGTGACACCGTCACCGGACTGACATCAGTCAGACAGTGAGACTCTCACCAGACAGACATCACTCACACAGTGACACCATCACCAGACTGACATCACTCACACAGTGACACCGTCATCAGACAGACATCACTCACACAGTGACATCGTCACCACACAGACATCACTCACACAGTGACACCGTCACTAGACAGACATCACTCACACAGCGAGACTCTTACCAGACAGACATCACTCACACAGTGACACCGTCACCAGACTGACATCACTCACACAGTGACACCGTCACCAGACTGACATCACTCACACAGTGACACCATCACCAGACAGACATCACTCACACAGTGACACTGTCACCAGACAGACATCACTCACACAGTGAGACTCTCACCAGACAGACATCACTCACACAGTGACACCATCACCAGACTGACATCACTAACACAGTGAGACTCTCACCAGACAGACATCACTCACAGTGACACCATCACCAGAATGACATCACTCACACAGTGAGACTCTCACCAGACATACATCACTCACACAGTGAGACTCTTACCAGACAGACATCACTCTCACAGTGACATCGTCATCAAACATCACTCACACAGTGACACCGTCACCAGACAGACATCACTCACACCGTGACACCATCACCAGACAGACATCACTCACACCGTGTCACCATCACCAAACATCACTCACACAGTGAGACACTCACACAGTGACATCGTCATCAAACATCACTCACAGTGACACCATCACCAGACAGACATCACTCATACCGTGACACCATCATCAAACATCACTCACACAGTGAGTCTCTCGCCAGACATACATCACTCACACAGTGAGACTCTCACCAGACAGACATCACTCTCACAGTGACATCGTCATCAAATATAACTCACACAGTGACACCATCACCAGACAGACATCACTCACACCGTGTCACCATCACCAAACATCACTCACACAGTGAGACACTCACACAGTGACATCGTCATCAAACATCACTCACACAGTGACACCGTCACCAGACAGACATCACTCACAGTGAGACCGTCACCAGCCTGACATCACTCACACAATGACACCGTCACCAGATAGACATCAGTCACACAGTGAGACTCTCACCAGACAGACATCACTCACACAGTGACACCATCACAAGACATCACTCACACAGTGACACCATCACAAGACATCACTCACACAGTGAGACTCTCAACAGACAGACATCACTCTCACAGTGAGACCATCACCAGACAGACATCACTCACACAGTGACACCATCACCAGACAGACATCACTCACACAGTGAGACTCTCAACAGACAGACATCACTCTCACAGTGAGACCATCACCAGACAGACATCACTCACACATTGACACCGTCACCAGACAGACATCACTCACACATTGACACCGTCACCAGACAGACATCACTCACACAGTAACACCGTCACCAGACAGACATCTCTCACAAGACTGACATCACTCACACATTGACACCGTCACCAGACAGACATCACTCACACAGTGACACCGTCACCAGACAGACATCACTCACACAGTGACACTGTCAACAAACATCACTCACACAGTGAGACTCTCACCAGACAGACATCACTCACACAGTGACACTGTCACCAGACAGACATCACTCACACAGTGAAACCGTCACTATACAGACATCACTCACACAGTGAGACTCTCACCAGACAGACATCACTCACACATTGACACCGTCACCAGACAGACATCACTCACACAGTAACACTGTCACCAGACAGACATCACTCACACAGTGACACCGTCACCAGACAGACATCACTCACACAGTAACACCGTCACCAGACAGACATCACTCACACAGTGAGACTCTCACAAGACTGACATCACTCACACAGTGAGACCGTCACCAGACAGACATCACTCACACATTGACACCGTCACCAGACAGACATCACTCACACAGTGACACCGTCACCAGACAGACATCACTCACACAAGGAAACTCTCACCAGACTGACATGACTCGCACAGTGACACCGTTACCAGACTGACATCACTCACACAGTGAGACTCTCACCAGACAGACATCACTCACACAGTGACACCATCACCAGACTGACATCACTAACACAGTGAGACTCTCACCAGACAGACATCACTCACAGTGACACCATCACCAGAATGACATCACTCACACAGTGAGACTCTCACCAGACATACATCACTCACACAGTGAGACTCTTACCAGACAGACATCACTCTCACAGTGACATCGTCATCAAACATCACTCACACAGTGACACCGTCACCAGACAGACATCACTCACACCGTGACACCATCACCAGACAGACATCACTCACACCGTGTCACCATCACCAAACATCACTCACACAGTGAGACACTCACACAGTGACATCGTCATCAAACATCACTCACAGTGACACCATCACCAGACAGACATCACTCATACCGTGACACCATCATCAAACATCACTCACACAGTGAGTCTCTCGCCAGACATACATCACTCACACAGTGAGACTCTCACCAGACAGACATCACTCTCACAGTGACATCGTCATCAAATATAACTCACACAGTGACACCATCACCAGACAGACATCACTCACACCGTGTCACCATCACCAAACATCACTCACACAGTGAGACACTCACACAGTGACATCGTCATCAAACATCACTCACACAGTGACACCGTCACCAGACAGACATCACTCACAGTGAGACCGTCACCAGCCTGACATCACTCACACAATGACACCGTCACCAGATAGACATCAGTCACACAGTGAGACTCTCACCAGACAGACATCACTCACACAGTGACACCATCACAAGACATCACTCACACAGTGACACCATCACAAGACATCACTCACACAGTGAGACTCTCAACAGACAGACATCACTCTCACAGTGAGACCATCACCAGACAGACATCACTCACACAGTGACACCATCACCAGACAGACATCACTCACACAGTGAGACTCTCAACAGACAGACATCACTCTCACAGTGAGACCATCACCAGACAGACATCACTCACACATTGACACCGTCACCAGACAGACATCACTCACACATTGACACCGTCACCAGACAGACATCACTCACACAGTAACACCGTCACCAGACAGACATCTCTCACAAGACTGACATCACTCACACATTGACACCGTCACCAGACAGACATCACTCACACAGTGACACCGTCACCAGACAGACATCACTCACACAGTGACACTGTCAACAAACATCACTCACACAGTGAGACTCTCACCAGACAGACATCACTCACACAGTGACACTGTCACCAGACAGACATCACTCACACAGTGAAACCGTCACTATACAGACATCACTCACACAGTGAGACTCTCACCAGACAGACATCACTCACACATTGACACCGTCACCAGACAGACATCACTCACACAGTAACACTGTCACCAGACAGACATCACTCACACAGTGACACCGTCACCAGACAGACATCACTCACACAGTAACACCGTCACCAGACAGACATCACTCACACAGTGAGACTCTCACAAGACTGACATCACTCACACAGTGAGACCGTCACCAGACAGACATCACTCACACATTGACACCGTCACCAGACAGACATCACTCACACAGTGACACCGTCACCAGACAGACATCACTCACACAAGGAAACTCTCACCAGACTGACATGACTCGCACAGTGACACCGTTACCAGACTGACATCACTCACACAGTGAGACTCTCACCAGACAGACATCACTCACACAGTGACACCGTCACCAGACAGACATCACTCACACAGTGACACCGTCACCAGACTGACATCACTCACACAGTGACACCGTCACCAGACATCACTCACACAGTGACACAGTCACCAGACAGACTTCACTCACACAGTGAAACCGTCACTAGACAGACATCACTCACACAGTGAGACTCTCACCAGACAGACATCACTCACACAGTGACACCATCACCAGACTGACATCACTCACACAGTGACACCATCACCAGACAGACAACACTCACACAAGGGGACTCTCACCAGACAGACATCACTCACACAGTGACACCGTCACCAAACTGACATCACTCACACAGTAACATCGTCACCAGACAGATATCACTCACACAGTGAGACTCTCACCAGACAGACATCACTCACACAGTGACACCGTCACCAGACATCACTCACACAGTGACACCATCACCAGACAGACATCACTCACACCGTGACACCATCACCAGACAGACATCACTCACACAGTGAGACTCTTACCAGACAGACATCACTCACACAGTGACACCGTCACAAGACAAACATCACTCACACAGTGACACCGTCACCAGACAGACATCACTCACACAGTGACACCGTCACCAAACTGACATCACTCACACAGTAACATCGTCACCAGACAGACATCACTCACACAGTGAGACTCTCACCAGACAGACATCACTCACACAGTGACACCGTCACCAGACATCACTCACACAGTGACACCATCACCAGACAGACATCACTCACACAGTGACACCGTCACAAGACAAACATCACTCACACAGTGACACCGTCACCAGACTGACATCACTCACACAGTGACACCGTCACCAGACATCACTCACAGTGACACCGTCACCAGACAGACATCACTCACACACAGTGACACCGTCACCAGACAGACATCACTCACACAGTGACACCGTCACCAGACAGACATCACTCACACGGTGACACCGTCACCAGACAGACATCACTCACACGAGGCACCGTCACCAGACTGACATCACTCACACAGTGACACCGTCACCTGACTGATATCACTCACACAGTGACACCGTCACCTGACTGATATCACTCACACAGTGAGACTCTCACCAGACTGACATCACTGACACAGTGATACGATCACCAGACAGACATCACTCGTACAGTGAAACCGTCACCAGACAGACATCACTCACACAAGGAAACTCTCACCAGACAGACATCACTCACACAAGGAAACTCTCACCAGACTGACATGATTCACACAGTGACACCGTCACCAGACAGACATCACTCACACAAGGAAACTCTCACCAGACTGACATGACTCGCACAGTGACACCGTTACCAGACTGACATCACTCACACAGTGAGACTCTCACCAGACAGACATCACTCACACAGTGGCACCGTCACCAGACAGACATCACTCACACAGTGACACCGTCACCAGACAGACATCACTCACACAAGGAAACTCTCACCAGACTGACATGACTCGCACAGTGACACCGTTACCAGACTGACATCACTCACACAGTGAGACTCTCACCAGACAGACATCACTCACACAGTGACACCGTCACCAGACAGACATCACTCACACAGTGACACCGTCACCAGACTGACATCACTCACACAGTGACACCGTCACCAGACATCACTCACACAGTGACACCGTCACCAGACAGACATCACTCACACGGTGACACCGTCACCAGACAGACATCACTCACACGAGGCACCGTCACCAGACTGACATCACTCACACAGTGACACCGTCACCTGACTGATATCACTCACACAGTGACACCGTCACCTGACTGATATCACTCACACAGTGAGACTCTCACCAGACTGACATCACTGACACAGTGATACGATCACCAGACAGACATCACTCGTACAGTGAAACCGTCACCAGACAGACATCACTCACACAAGGAAACTCTCACCAGACAGACATCACTCACACAAGGAAACTCTCACCAGACTGACATGATTCACACAGTGACACCGTCACCAGACAGACATCACTCACACAAGGAAACTCTCACCAGACTGACATGACTCGCACAGTGACACCGTTACCAGACTGACATCACTCACACAGTGAGACTCTCACCAGACAGACATCACTCACACAGTGACACCATCACCAGACAGACATCACTCACACAGTGACACCGTCATCAGACAGACATCACTCACACAGTGACACCGTCACCAGACAGACTTCACTCACACAGTGACAAAGTCACCAGACATCACTCACACGGTGACACCGTCACCAGACAGACATCACTCACACAGTGAGACTCTCACCAGACAGACATCACTCACAGTGACACCATCACCAGAATGACATCACTCACACAGTGAGACTCTCACCAGACATACATCACTCACACAGTGAGACTCTCACCAGACAGACATCACTCTCACAGTGACATCGTCATCAAACATCACTCACACCGTGACACCATCACCAGACAGACATCACTCACACCGTGTCACCATCACCAAACATCACTCACAGTGACATCGTCATCAAATATCACTCACAGTGACACCGTCACCAGACAGACATCACTCACACAGTGAGACCGTCACCAGCCTGACAACACTCACACAATGACACCGTCACCAGACAGACATCAGTCACACAGTGAGACTCTCACCAGACAGACATCACTCACACAGTGACACCATCACAAGACATCACTCACACAGTGACACCATCACCAGACAGACATCACTCACACTGTGAGACTCTCAACAGACAGACATCACTCACACATTGACACCGTCACCAGACATCACACACACAGTGACACCGTCACTAGACAGACATCACTCACAGTGACACCGTCACCAGACTGACATCAGTCAGACAGTGACACAGTCACCAGACAGACTTCACTCACACAGTGTAACCGTCACTAGACAGACATCACTCACACAGTGAGACTCTCACCAGACAGACATCACTCTCACAGTGATACCATCACCAGACTGACATCACTCACACAGTGACACCGTCACCAGACAGACATCACTCACACAGTGAGACTCTCACCAGACAGACATCACTCTCACAGTGAGACCGTCACCAGACTGACATCACTCACACAGTGACACCATCACCAGACAGACAACAGTCACACAAGGGGACTCTCACCAGACAGACATCACTCACACAGTGACATCGTCACCAGACAGACATCACTCACACAGTGAGACTCTCACCAGACAGACATCACTCACACAGTGACACCGTCACCAGACAGACATCACTCGCAGTGACACCGTCACCAGACAGACATCACTCACACAGTGACACCGTCACCAGACAGACATCACTCACAGAGTAACACCGTCACCAGATAGGCATCACTCACACAGTGACACCGTCACCAGACTGACATCACTCACACAGTGACACCGTCACCAGACAGACATCACTCACACTGTGACACCGTCACCAGACTGACATCACTCACACAGTGACACCGTCACCAGACATCACTCACAGTGACACCGTCAACAGACAGACATCACTCACACGGTGACACCGTCACCAGACAGACATCACTCACACGAGGCACCGTCACCAGACTGACATCACTCACACAGTGACACCGTCACCAGACAGACATCACTCACACAAGGAAACTCTCACCAGACTGACATGACTCACACAGTGACACCGTCACTAGACAGACATCACTCACACAGTGACACCGTCACCAGACAGACATCACTCACACAGTGACACCATCACCAGACAGACATCACTCACACAGTGACACCGTCACCAGACTGACATCACTCACACAGTGACACCGTCACCAGACTGACATCACTCACACAGTGACACCGTCACCAGACATCACTCACAGTGACACCGTCAACAGACAGACATCACTCACACGGTGACACCGTCACCAGATAGACATCACTCACACGAGGCACCGTCACCAGACTGACATCATTCACACAGTGACACCGTCACCAGACAGACATCACTCACACAAGGAAACTCTCACCAGACTGACATCACTCACACAGTGACATCGTCACTAGACAGACATCACTCACACAGTGACACCGTCACCAGACAGACATCACTCACACAGTGACACCGTCACCAGACAGACATCACTCACACAGTGACACCGTCACCAGACAGACATCACTCACACAGTGACACGTTCACAAGACTGACATCACTCACACAGTGACACCATCACCAGACTGACATCACTCACACATTGACACCGTCACCAGACAGACATCACTCACACAGTGACACCGTCACCAGACAGACATCACTCACACAGTGACACCGTCACCAGACAGACATCACTCACACAGTGACACCATCCCCAGACTGATATCACTCACACAAGGAGACTCTCACCAGACTGACATCACTCACACAAGGAGACTCTCACCAGACTGACATCACTCGTACAGTAACACCGTCACCAGACAGACATCACTCACACAGTGAGACTCTCACCAGACAGACATCACTCACACAGTGACACCATCACCAGACTGATATCACTCACACAAGGAGACTCTCACCAGACTGACATCACTCACACAAGGAGACTCTCACCAGACTGACATCACTCGTACAGTAACACCGTCACCAGACAGACATCACTCACACAGTGAGACTCTCACCAGACAGACATCACTCACACGGTGATACCGTCACCAGACAGACATCACTCACACAGTGACACCGTCATCAGACAGACATCACTCACACAGTGACACCGTCACCAGACAGACTTCACTCACACAGTGAAACCGTCACTATACAGACATCACTCACACAGTGAGACTCTCACCAGACAAACATCACTCACACGGTGATACCGTCACCAGACTGACATCACTCACACAGTGACACAGTCACCAGACAGACTTCACTCACACAGTGAAACCGTCACTAGACAGACATCACTCACACAGTGAGACTCTCACCAGACAGACATCACTCTCACAGCGACACCATCACCAGACTGACATCACTCACACAGTGACACCATCACCAGACAGACAACAGTCACACAAGGGGACTCTCACCAGACAGACATCACTCATACAGTGACACCGTCACCAAACTGACATCACTCACACAGTGAGACTCTCACCAGACAGACATCACTCACACAGTAACACCGTCACCAGATAGACATCACTCACACAGTGACACCGTCACCAGACTGACATCACTCACACAGTGACACCGTCACCAGACATCACTCACAGTGACACCGTCACCAGACAGACATCACTCACACAGTGACACCGTCACCAGACATCACTCACAGTGACACTGTCACCAGACAGACATCACTCACACGGTAACACCGTCACCAGACTGACATCACTCACACAGTGACACCGTCACCAGACATCACTCACAGTGACACTGTCACCAGACAGACATCACTCACACGGTGACACCGTCACCAGATAGACATCACTCACAGTGACACCGTCACCAGACAGACATCACTCACACGGTGACACCGTCACCAGATAGACATCACTCACACAGTGACACCGTCACCAGACATCACTCACACAGTGACACCGTCACCCGACTGATATCACTCACACAGTGAGACTCTCACCAGACTGACATCACTGACACAGTGACACCGTCACTAGACAGACATCACTCACACAGTGACACCGTCAGCAGACATACATCACTCACACAAGGAAACTCTCACCAGACTGACATGACTCACACAGTGATACGATCACCAGACAGACATCACTCACACAGTGACACCGTCACCAGACAGACATCACTCACACATTGACACCGTCACCAGACATCACACACACAGTGACACCGTCACTAGACAGACATCACTCACAGTGACACCGTCACCGGACTGACATCAGTCAGACAGTGAGACTCTCACCAGACAGACATCACTCACACAGTGACACCATCACCAGACTGACATCACTCACACAGTGACACCGTCATCAGACAGACATCACTCACACAGTGACATCGTCACCACACAGACATCACTCACACAGTGACACCGTCACTAGACAGACATCACTCACACAGCGAGACTCTTACCAGACAGACATCACTCACACAGTGACACCGTCACCAGACTGACATCACTCACACAGTGACACCGTCACCAGACTGACATCACTCACACAGTGACACCATCACCAGACAGACATCACTCACACAGTGACACTGTCACCAGACAGACATCACTCACACAGTGAGACTCTCACCAGACAGACATCACTCACACAGTGACACCATCACCAGACTGACATCACTAACACAGTGAGACTCTCACCAGACAGACATCACTCACAGTGACACCATCACCAGAATGACATCACTCACACAGTGAGACTCTCACCAGACATACATCACTCACACAGTGAGACTCTTACCAGACAGACATCACTCTCACAGTGACATCGTCATCAAACATCACTCACACAGTGACACCGTCACCAGACAGACATCACTCACACCGTGACACCATCACCAGACAGACATCACTCACACCGTGTCACCATCACCAAACATCACTCACACAGTGAGACACTCACACAGTGACATCGTCATCAAACATCACTCACAGTGACACCATCACCAGACAGACATCACTCATACCGTGACACCATCATCAAACATCACTCACACAGTGAGTCTCTCGCCAGACATACATCACTCACACAGTGAGACTCTCACCAGACAGACATCACTCTCACAGTGACATCGTCATCAAATATAACTCACACAGTGACACCATCACCAGACAGACATCACTCACACCGTGTCACCATCACCAAACATCACTCACACAGTGAGACACTCACACAGTGACATCGTCATCAAACATCACTCACACAGTGACACCGTCACCAGACAGACATCACTCACAGTGAGACCGTCACCAGCCTGACATCACTCACACAATGACACCGTCACCAGATAGACATCAGTCACACAGTGAGACTCTCACCAGACAGACATCACTCACACAGTGACACCATCACAAGACATCACTCACACAGTGACACCATCACAAGACATCACTCACACAGTGAGACTCTCAACAGACAGACATCACTCTCACAGTGAGACCATCACCAGACAGACATCACTCACACAGTGACACCATCACCAGACAGACATCACTCACACAGTGAGACTCTCAACAGACAGACATCACTCTCACAGTGAGACCATCACCAGACAGACATCACTCACACATTGACACCGTCACCAGACAGACATCACTCACACATTGACACCGTCACCAGACAGACATCACTCACACAGTAACACCGTCACCAGACAGACATCTCTCACAAGACTGACATCACTCACACATTGACACCGTCACCAGACAGACATCACTCACACAGTGACACCGTCACCAGACAGACATCACTCACACAGTGACACTGTCAACAAACATCACTCACACAGTGAGACTCTCACCAGACAGACATCACTCACACAGTGACACTGTCACCAGACAGACATCACTCACACAGTGAAACCGTCACTATACAGACATCACTCACACAGTGAGACTCTCACCAGACAGACATCACTCACACATTGACACCGTCACCAGACAGACATCACTCACACAGTAACACTGTCACCAGACAGACATCACTCACACAGTGACACCGTCACCAGACAGACATCACTCACACAGTAACACCGTCACCAGACAGACATCACTCACACAGTGAGACTCTCACAAGACTGACATCACTCACACAGTGAGACCGTCACCAGACAGACATCACTCACACATTGACACCGTCACCAGACAGACATCACTCACACAGTGACACCGTCACCAGACAGACATCACTCACACAAGGAAACTCTCACCAGACTGACATGACTCGCACAGTGACACCGTTACCAGACTGACATCACTCACACAGTGAGACTCTCACCAGACAGACATCACTCACACAGTGACACCGTCACCAGACAGACATCACTCACACAGTGACACCGTCACCAGACTGACATCACTCACACAGTGACACCGTCACCAGACATCACTCACACAGTGACACAGTCACCAGACAGACTTCACTCACACAGTGAAACCGTCACTAGACAGACATCACTCACACAGTGAGACTCTCACCAGACAGACATCACTCACACAGTGACACCATCACCAGACTGACATCACTCACACAGTGACACCATCACCAGACAGACAACACTCACACAAGGGGACTCTCACCAGACAGACATCACTCACACAGTGACACCGTCACCAAACTGACATCACTCACACAGTAACATCGTCACCAGACAGATATCACTCACACAGTGAGACTCTCACCAGACAGACATCACTCACACAGTGACACCGTCACCAGACATCACTCACACAGTGACACCATCACCAGACAGACATCACTCACACCGTGACACCATCACCAGACAGACATCACTCACACAGTGAGACTCTTACCAGACAGACATCACTCACACAGTGACACCGTCACAAGACAAACATCACTCACACAGTGACACCGTCACCAGACAGACATCACTCACACAGTGACACCGTCACCAAACTGACATCACTCACACAGTAACATCGTCACCAGACAGACATCACTCACACAGTGAGACTCTCACCAGACAGACATCACTCACACAGTGACACCGTCACCAGACATCACTCACACAGTGACACCATCACCAGACAGACATCACTCACACAGTGACACCGTCACAAGACAAACATCACTCACACAGTGACACCGTCACCAGACTGACATCACTCACACAGTGACACCGTCACCAGACATCACTCACAGTGACACCGTCACCAGACAGACATCACTCACACACAGTGACACCGTCACCAGACAGACATCACTCACACAGTGACACCGTCACCAGACAGACATCACTCACACGGTGACACCGTCACCAGACAGACATCACTCACACGAGGCACCGTCACCAGACTGACATCACTCACACAGTGACACCGTCACCTGACTGATATCACTCACACAGTGACACCGTCACCTGACTGATATCACTCACACAGTGAGACTCTCACCAGACTGACATCACTGACACAGTGATACGATCACCAGACAGACATCACTCGTACAGTGAAACCGTCACCAGACAGACATCACTCACACAAGGAAACTCTCACCAGACAGACATCACTCACACAAGGAAACTCTCACCAGACTGACATGATTCACACAGTGACACCGTCACCAGACAGACATCACTCACACAAGGAAACTCTCACCAGACTGACATGACTCGCACAGTGACACCGTTACCAGACTGACATCACTCACACAGTGAGACTCTCACCAGACAGACATCACTCACACAGTGGCACCGTCACCAGACAGACATCACTCACACAGTGACACCGTCACCAGACAGACATCACTCACACAAGGAAACTCTCACCAGACTGACATGACTCGCACAGTGACACCGTTACCAGACTGACATCACTCACACAGTGAGACTCTCACCAGACAGACATCACTCACACAGTGACACCGTCACCAGACAGACATCACTCACACAGTGACACCGTCACCAGACTGACATCACTCACACAGTGACACCGTCACCAGACATCACTCACACAGTGACACCGTCACCAGACAGACATCACTCACACGGTGACACCGTCACCAGACAGACATCACTCACACGAGGCACCGTCACCAGACTGACATCACTCACACAGTGACACCGTCACCTGACTGATATCACTCACACAGTGACACCGTCACCTGACTGATATCACTCACACAGTGAGACTCTCACCAGACTGACATCACTGACACAGTGATACGATCACCAGACAGACATCACTCGTACAGTGAAACCGTCACCAGACAGACATCACTCACACAAGGAAACTCTCACCAGACAGACATCACTCACACAAGGAAACTCTCACCAGACTGACATGATTCACACAGTGACACCGTCACCAGACAGACATCACTCACACAAGGAAACTCTCACCAGACTGACATGACTCGCACAGTGACACCGTTACCAGACTGACATCACTCACACAGTGAGACTCTCACCAGACAGACATCACTCACACAGTGGCACCGTCACCAGACAGACATCACTCACACAGTGACACCGTCACCAGACAGACATCACTCACACAAGGAAACTCTCACCAGACTGACATGACTCGCACAGTGACACCGTTACCAGACTGACATCACTCACACAGTGAGACTCTCACCAGACAGACATCACTCACACAGTGACACCGTCACCAGACAGACATCACTCACACAGTGACACCGTCACCAGACTGACATCACTCACACAGTGACACCGTCACCAGACATCACTCACAAAGTGACACAGTCACCAGACAGACTTCACTCACACAGTGAAACCGTCACTAGACAGACATCACTCACACAGTGAGACTCTCACCAGACAGACATCACTCACACAGTGACACCATCACCAGACTGACATCACTCACACAGTGACACCATCACCAGACAGACAACACTCACACAAGGGGACTCTCACCAGACAGACATCACTCACACAGTGACACCGTCACCAAACTGACATCACTCACACAGTAACATCGTCACCAGACAGATATCACTCACACAGTGAGACTCTCACCAGACAGACATCACTCACACAGTGACACCGTCACCAGACATCACTCACACAGTGACACCATCACCAGACAGACATCACTCACACCGTGACACCATCACCAGACAGACATCACTCACACAGTGAGACTCTTACCAGACAGACATCACTCACACAGTGACACCGTCACAAGACAAACATCACTCACACAGTGACACCGTCACCAGACAGACATCACTCACACAGTGACACCGTCACCAAACTGACATCACTCACACAGTAACATCGTCACCAGACAGACATCACTCACACAGTGAGACTCTCACCAGACAGACATCACTCACACAGTGACACCGTCACCAGACATCACTCACACAGTGACACCATCACCAGACAGACATCACTCACACAGTGACACCGTCACAAGACAAACATCACTCACACAGTGACACCGTCACCAGACTGACATCACTCACACAGTGACACCGTCACCAGACATCACTCACAGTGACACCGTCACCAGACAGACATCACTCACACACAGTGACACCGTCACCAGACAGACATCACTCACACAGTGACACCGTCACCAGACAGACATCACTCACACGGTGACACCGTCACCAGACAGACATCACTCACACGAGGCACCGTCACCAGACTGACATCACTCACACAGTGACACCGTCACCTGACTGATATCACTCACACAGTGACACCGTCACCTGACTGATATCACTCACACAGTGAGACTCTCACCAGACTGACATCACTGACACAGTGATACGATCACCAGACAGACATCACTCGTACAGTGAAACCGTCACCAGACAGACATCACTCACACAAGGAAACTCTCACCAGACAGACATCACTCACACAAGGAAACTCTCACCAGACTGACATGATTCACACAGTGACACCGTCACCAGACAGACATCACTCACACAAGGAAACTCTCACCAGACTGACATGACTCGCACAGTGACACCGTTACCAGACTGACATCACTCACACAGTGAGACTCTCACCAGACAGACATCACTCACACAGTGGCACCGTCACCAGACAGACATCACTCACACAGTGACACCGTCACCAGACAGACATCACTCACACAAGGAAACTCTCACCAGACTGACATGACTCGCACAGTGACACCGTTACCAGACTGACATCACTCACACAGTGAGACTCTCACCAGACAGACATCACTCACACAGTGACACCGTCACCAGACAGACATCACTCACACAGTGACACCGTCACCAGACTGACATCACTCACACAGTGACACCGTCACCAGACATCACTCACACAGTGACACCGTCACCAGACAGACATCACTCACACAGTGACAAAGTCACCAGACAGACATCACTCACACAGTGACAAAGTCACCAGACTTCCATCACACACACAGTGACACCGTCACTAGACAGACATCACTCACAGTGACACCGTCACCGGACTGACATCAGTCACACAGTGAGACTCTCACCAGACAGACATCACTCACACAGTGACACCGTCACGAAACATCACTGACACAGTGTGACTCTCACCAGACAGACATCACTCACACAGTGACACCGTCACCAGACAGACATCACTCACACAGTTACACCGTCACCAAACATCACTCACACAGTGACACCGTCATAAGACAAACATCGCTCACACAGTGACACTGTCACCAGACTGACATCACTCACACAGTGACACCGTCACCAAACATCACTCACACAGTGACACCGTCACCAGACAGACATCACTCACACCGTGACACCGTCACCAGACATCACTCACACAGTGACACTGTCACCAGACTGACATCACTCACACACACAGTGACACCGTCAACAAACATCACTCACACAGTGACACTGTCACCAGACTGACATCACTCACACACACAGTGACACCGTCACCAAACATCACTCGCACAGTGACACCGTTACCAGACTGACATCACTCAGTCAGTGACACTGTCACCAGACTGACACCACACCAGTCTGACAGTGACACTGTCATCACCGATGAGGCGAGATAATGTTACTAGACGAATAGCATTCTTTCACTTAGACAGCATGAAAATAGACCCTGTGGCCGTACTTACCCCTTTTGATCAAAGCTGGCTCCAGAGCTAGTTCAATTTGTATGTATTCGGCCCTTGTCCCTTGAAATTTTTAGTATCTGTATATCTGTGTCAGTGTATTACAATGTTTGTAATTGTACCCAGCTCATTACTTATATCCACCAGCCCTCAGGTGTATTTACATTCATTCCCCTCTCATCTGAAACCTCTGACCTCTTTGAGCATCTAAACTATGTCTGGTCCTCATGATATTCCAAACCGCAGGGTCACCCCTCTGCCTGTCTCATTCCCAGTCTCACCATCTAACTCAAACCCTCTGGACCGAGTCCAACCTGGACCTGACTGTCATGTAGCAATTAGCGTAATGCTTTACAGCCCCAGTGACTTGGGTTCAATTCCCGTCCCTGCCTTTTGGCAGTTTGCGACTTCTCCCCATGACTGTGTGGTTGCTCTAGTTTCCTTCTACACTCCTTAGAGATACTGGTTAGTTAGCAAGTTGTGTGCATGATATGTTGTTGCTAAAATCATGGCGATATTTGTGGGCTGCTCCCGGCACGTTCTTGGAACACATTGTCATTGAAGCAAAGGATATATTTCACTGTATGTTTTGATAAATCTGCGACAAATAAAGCTCATCCTAACTTATACATTTTTGCTGCTATGCTTCAGCTTTACTCAGGATTTCCCTCAAGCACAGTGGATGTACACAGTCTTAGCTCATAAATGTTGGCTGAAACCTCTCTACTTTCCAACACAGCACAGCGACCAGATCTGAACACAATATACTGTGGTCGCAGAATCTATTTTCAGCTTTAAAATGATGTCCCAATTCCTGTACCGGATGCCTCACCCAATGTAGATTAATATTCATCTCCACCCTGCCATTCTGCTCCACAAAACTCTCCATGGACACGTCATCCACACTGTGATGGAAATCGCTGGTTCAGCCCGTGCCGTACCTGACTGACTGATCAAGCCAGACTTGGATTTCTTCCCGTCACCAGGCGACAAGTTGAGCTTACCGCTCTTCCCCTTCGCTGAGCTCTGCTTGCTCGTAGCGTCTGTGAAAAAGTAAATAGCTGACAATGATGGAAATTCATTCACACTCACCACACACCGAAAACCCTCCACAGCCTACGGACACTCTCCCCCCACCCACTCAATCCCCTCCCACAGCCCACGGACACTCTCCCCCTGTCGCCTACTCTCCCCACCCACTCAATCCCCTCCCACAGCCCACAGACACTCTCCCCCCACCCACTCAATCCCCTCCCACAGCCCACGGACACTCTCCCCCTGTCGCCTACCCTCCCCACCCACTCAATCCCCTCCCACAGCCCACGGACACTCTCCCTACTCTCCCCACCCACTCAATCCACTTCCACAGCCCACGGACACTCTCCCCCTGTCGCCTACTCTCCCCACCCACTCAATCCCCTCCCACAGCCCACGGACACTCTCCCCCGACCCACTCAATCCTCTCCCACAGCCCACGGACACTCTCCCCCTGTCGCCTACTCTCCCCACCCACTAAATCATCTCCCACAGCCCACGGACACTCTTCCCCTGTCGCCTACTCTCCCCACTCACTCAATCCCCTCCCACAGCCCACAGGCACTCTCCCCCCACCCACTCAATCCCCTCCCACAGACCACGGACACTCTCCGCCGTCGCCTACTCTCCCCACCCACTCAATCCCCTCCCATAGTCCACGGACACTCTCCCCAGCCGCCTACTCTCCCCACCCACTCAATCCCCTCCCACAGCCCACGGACACTCTCCCCCCACCCACTCAATCCCCTCCCACAGCCCACGGACACTCTCCCCCCACCCACTCAATCCCCTCACACAGCCCACGGACACTCTCCCCCTGTCGCCTACTCTCCCCACCCACTCAATCCCCTCCCACAGCCCACGGACACTCTCCCCCGACCCACTCAATCCCCTCCCATAGTCCACGGACACTCTCCCCCGCCGCCTACTCTCCCCACCCACTCAATCCCCTCCCACAGCCCACGGACACTCTCCCTACTCTCCCCACCCACTCAATCCCCTCCCACAGCCCACGGACACTCTCCCCCTGTCGCCTACTCTCCCCACCCACTCAATCCCCTCCCACAGCCCACGGACACTCTCCCCACCCACTCAATCCCCTCCCACAGTCCACGGACACTCTCCCCCTGTCGCCTACTCTCCCCACCCATTCAATCCCCTCCCACAGCCCACGATGACTCTCCCCCCACCCACTCAATCCCCTCCCACAGCCCACGGACACTCTCCCTACTCTCCCCACCCACTCAATCCCCTCCCACAGCCCACGGACACTCTCCCTACTCTCCCCACCCACTCAATCCCCTTCCACAGCCCACGGACACTCTCCCCCTGTCGCCTATTCTCCCCACCCACTCAATCCCCTCCCACAGCCCACGGACACTCTCCCTCTGTCGCCTACTCTCCCCACCCACTCAATCCCCTCCCACAGCCCACGGACACTCTCTCCCGTCACCTACTCTCCCCACCCACTCAATCCCCTCCCACAGACCACGGATACTCTCCCCCTGTCGCCTACTCTCCCCACCCACTCAATCCCCTCCCACAGCCCACGGACACTCTCCCCCCACCCAATCAATCCCCTCCCACAGCCCACGGACACTCTCCCCCTGTTGCCTACTCTCCCCACCCACTCAATCCTCTCCCACAGCCCACGAACACTCTCCCCCTGTCGCCTACTCTCCCCACCCACTCAATCCCCTCCAACAGCCCACGGACACTCTCCCCCGCCGCCTACTCTCCCCACCCACTCAATCCCCTCCCACAGCCCACGGACACTCTCCCTACTCTCCCCACCCACTCAATCCCCTCCCACAGCCCACGGACACTCTCCCCCTGTCGCCTACTCTCCCCACCCACTCAATCCCCTCCCACAGCCCACGGACACTCTCCCCCTGTCGCCTACTCTCCCCACCCACTCAATCCCCTCCCACAGTCCACGGACACTCTCCCCCTGTCGCCTACTCTACCCACCCACTGAATCCCCTCCCACAGCCCACGGACACTCTCCCCCCACCCAATCAATCCTCTCCCACAGCCCACGGACACTCTCCCCCTGTCGCCTACTCTCCCCACCCACTCAATCCCCTCCCACAGTCCACGGACACTCTCCCCCTGTCGCCTACTCTACCCACCCACTCAATCCCCTCCCACAGCCCACGGACACTCTCCCCCCACCCAATCAATCCTCTCCCACAGCCCACGGACACTCTCCCCCTGTCGCCTACTCTCCCCACCCACTCAATCCCCTCCCACAGCCCACGGACACTCTCCCTACTCTCCCCACCCACTCAATCCCCTTCCACAGCCCACGGACACTCTCCCCCTGTCGCCTACTCTCCCCACCCACTCAATCCCCTCCCACAGCCCACGGACACTCTCCCTACTCTCCCCACCCACTCAATCCCCTCCCACAGCCCACGGACACTCTCCCTACTCTCCCCACCCACTCAATCCCCTTCCACAGCCCACGGACACTCTCCCCCTGTCGCCTACTCTCCCCACCCACTCAATCCCCTCCCACAGCCCATGGACACTCTCCCTACTCTCCCCACCCACTCAATCCCCTCCCACAGCCCACGGACACTCTCCCCCGCCGCCTAATCTCCCCACCCACTCAATCCCCTCCCACAGCCCATGGACACTCTCCCTACTCTCCCCACCCACTCAATCCCCTTCCACAGCCCACGGACACTCTCCCCCTGTCGCCTACTCTCCCCACCCACTCAATCCCCTCCCACAGCCCACGGACACTCTCCCCCATCGCCTACTCTCCGCACCCACTCAATCCCCTCCCACAGTCCATGGACACTCTCCCCTGCCGCCTACTCTCCCCACCCACTCAATCCCCTCCAACAGCCCACGGACACTCTCCCCCGCCGCCTACTCTCCCCACCCACTCAATCCCCTCCCACAGCCCACGGACACTCTCCCTACTCTCCCCACCCACTCAATCCCCTTCCACAGCCCACGGATACTCTCCCCCTGTCGCCTACTCTCCCCACCCACTCAATCCCCTCCCACAGCCCACGGACACTCTCCCCCTGTCGCCTACTCTCCCCACCCACTCAATCCCCTCCCACAGTCCACGGACACTCTCCCCCTGTCGCCTACTCTACCCACCCACTGAATCCCCTCCCACAGCCCACGGACACTCTCCCCCCACCCAATCAATCCTCTCCCACAGCCCACGGACACTCTCCCCCTGTCGCCTACTCTCCCCACCCACTCAATCCCCTCCCACAGTCCACGGACACTCTCCCCCTGTCGCCTACTCTACCCACCCACTCAATCCCCTCCCACAGCCCACGGACACTCTCCCCCCACCCAATCAATCCTCTCCCACAGCCCACGGACACTCTCCCCCTGTCGCCTACTCTCCCCACCCACTCAATCCCCTCCCACAGCCCACGGACACTCTCCCTACTCTCCCCACCCACTCAATCCCCTTCCACAGCCCACGGACACTCTCCCCCTGTCGCCTACTCTCCCCACCCACTCAATCCCCTCCCACAGCCCACGGACACTCTCCCTACTCTCCCCACCCACTCAATCCCCTCCCACAGCCCACGGACACTCTCCCTACTCTCCCCACCCACTCAATCCCCTTCCACAGCCCACGGACACTCTCCCCCTGTCGCCTACTCTCCCCACCCACTCAATCCCCTCCCACAGCCCATGGACACTCTCCCTACTCTCCCCACCCACTCAATCCCCTCCCACAGCCCACGGACACTCTCCCCCGCCGCCTAATCTCCCCACCCACTCAATCCCCTCCCACAGCCCATGGACACTCTCCCTACTCTCCCCACCCACTCAATCCCCTTCCACAGCCCACGGACACTCTCCCCCTGTCGCCTACTCTCCCCACCCACTCAATCCCCTCCCACAGCCCACGGACACTCTCCCCCATCGCCTACTCTCCGCACCCACTCAATCCCCTCCCACAGTCCATGGACACTCTCCCCTGCCGCCTACTCTCCCCACCCACTCAATCCCCTCCAACAGCCCACGGACACTCTCCCCCGCCGCCTACTCTCCCCACCCACTCAATCCCCTCCCACAGCCCACGGACACTCTCCCTACTCTCCCCACCCACTCAATCCCCTTCCACAGCCCACGGATACTCTCCCCCTGTCGCCTACTCTCCCCACCCACTCAATCCCCTCCCACAGCCCACGGACACTCTCCCCCTGTCGCCTACTCTCCCCACCCACTCAATCCCCTCCCACAGTCCACGGACACTCTCCCCCTGTCGCCTACTCTACCCACCCACTCAATCCCCTCCCACAGCCCACGGACACTCTCCCCCCACCCAATCAATCCTCTCCCACAGCCCACGGACACTCTCCCCCTGTCGCCTACTCTCCCCACCCACTCAATCCCCTCCCACAGTCCACGGACACTCTCCCCCTGTCGCCTACTCTACCCACCCACTCAATCCCCTCCCACAGCCCACGGACACTCTCCCCCCACCCAATCAATCCTCTCCCACAGCCCACGGACACTCTCCCCCTGTCGCCTACTCTCCCCACCCACTCAATCCCCTCCCACAGCCCACGGACACTCTCCCTACTCTCCCCACCCACTCAATCCCCTTCCACAGCCCACGGACACTCTCCCCCTGTCGCCTACTCTCCCCACCCACTCAATCCCCTCCCACAGCCCACGGACACTCTCCCTACTCTCCCCACCCACTCAATCCCCTCCCACAGCCCACGGACACTCTCCCCCGCCGCCTAATCTCCCCACCCACTCAATCCCCTCCCACAGCCCATGGACACTCTCCCTACTCTCCCCTCCCACTCAATCCCCTTCCACAGCCCACGGACACTCTCCCCCTGTCGCCTACTCTCCCCACCCACTCAATCCCCTTCCACAGCCCACGGACACTCTCCCCCTGTCGCCTACTCTCCCCACCCACTCAATCCCCTCCCACAGCCCACGGACACTCTCCCCCTGTCGCCTACTCTCCCCACCCACTCAATCCCCTCCCACAGTCCACGGACACTCTCCCCCTGTCGCCTACTCTACCCACCCACTCAATCCCCTCCCACAGCCCACGGACACTCTCCCCCCACCCAATCAATCCTCTCCCACAGCCCACGGACACTCTCCCCCTGTCGCCTACTCTCCCCACCCACTCAATCCCCTCCCACAGTCCACGGACACTCTCCCCCTGTCGCCTACTCTACCCACCCACTCAATCCCCTCCCACAGCCCACGGACACTCTCCCCCCACCCAATCAATCCTCTCCCACAGCCCACGGACACTCTCCCCCTGTCGCCTACTCTCCCCACCCACTCAATCCCCTCCCACAGCCCACGGACACTCTCCCTACTCTCCCCACCCACTCAATCCCCTTCCACAGCCCACGGACACTCTCCCCCTGTCGCCTACTCTCCCCACCCACTCAATCCCCTCCCACAGCCCACGGACACTCTCCCTACTCTCCCCACCCACTCAATCCCCTCCCACAGCCCACGGACACTCTCCCCCGCCGCCTAATCTCCCCACCCACTCAATCCCCTCCCACAGCCCATGGACACTCTCCCTACTCTCCCCACCCACTCAATCCCCTTCCACAGCCCACGGACACTCTCCCCCTGTCGCCTACTCTCCCCACCCACTCAATCACCTCCCACAGCCCACGGACACTCTCCCCCATCGCCTACTCTCCGCACCCACTCAATCCCCTCCAACAGTCCATGGACACTCTCCCCCGCCGCCTACTCTCCCCACCCACTCAATCCCCTCCCACAGCCCACGGACACTCTCCCCCCACCCAATCAATCCTCTCCCACAGCCCACGGACACTCTCCCCCTGTCGCCTACTCTCCCCACCCACTCAATCCCCTCCCACAGTCCACGGACACTCTCCCCCTGTCGCCTACTCTACCCACCCACTCAATCCCCTCCCACAGCCCACGGACACTCTCCCCCCACCCAATCAATCCTCTCCCACAGCCCACGGACACTCTCCCCCTGTCGCCTACTCTCCCCACCCACTCAATCCCCTCCCACAGCCCACGGACACTCTCCCTACTCTCCCCACCCACTCAATCCCCTTCCACAGCCCACGGACACTCTCCCCCTGTCGCCTACTCTCCCCACCCACTCAATCCCCTCCCACAGCCCACGGACACTCTCCCTACTCTCCCCACCCACTCAATCCCCTCCCACAGCCCACGGACACTCTCCCCCGCCGCCTAATCTCCCCACCCACTCAATCCCCTCCCACAGCCCATGGACACTCTCCCTACTCTCCCCACCCACTCAATCCCCTTCCACAGCCCACGGACACTCTCCCCCTGTCGCCTACTCTCCGCACCCACTCAATCCCCTCCCACAGTCCATGGACACTCTCCCCCGCCGCCTACTCTCCCCACCCACTCAATCCCCTCCCACAGCCCACGGACACTCTCCCTACTCTCCCCACCCACACAATCCCCTTCCAGAGCCCACGGACACTCTCCCCCTGTCGCCTACTCTCCCCACCCACTCAATCCCCTCCCACAGCCCATGGACACTCTCCCCCCACCCACTCAATCCTCTCCCACAGCCCACGGACACTCTCCCCCTGTCACCTACTGTCCCCACCCACTCAATCCCCTCCCACAGCCCACGGACACTCTCCCCCGTCACCTACTCTCCCCACCCACTCAATCCCCTCCCACAGCCCACAGACACTCTCCCCCCACCCACTCAATCCCCTCCCACAGACCACGGACACTCTCCCCCGTCGCCTATTCTCCCCACCCACTCAATCCTCTCCCACAGCCCACGGACACTCTCCCCCGTCGCCTACTCTCCCCACCCACTCAATCCCCTCCCACAGCCCACGGACACTCTCCCCCGTCACCTACTCTCCCCACCCACTCAATCCCCTCCCACAGCCCACAGACACTCTCCCCCCACCCACTCAATCCCCTCCCACAGACCACGGACACTCTCCCCCGTCGCCTACTCTCCCCACCCACTCAATCCTCTCCCACAGCCCACGGACACTCTCCCCACCCACTCAATCCTCTCCCACAGCCCACGGACACTCTCCCCCGTCGCCTACTCTCCCCACCCACTCAATCCCCTCCCACAGCCCACGGACACTCTCCCCCCACCCAATCAATCCTCTCCCACAGCCCACGGACACTCTCCCCCTGTCGCCTACTCTCCCCACCCACTCAATCCCCTCCCACAGCCCACAGACACTCTCCCTCCACCCACTCAATCCCCTCCCACAGCCCACGGACACTCTCCCCCGTCACCTACTCTCCCCACCCACTCAATCCCCTCCCACAGCCCACAGACACTCTCCCCCCACCCACTCAATCCCCTCCCACAGACCACGGACACTCTCCCCCGTCGCCTACTCTCCCCACCCACTCAATCCCCTCCCACAGCCCACAGACACTCTCCCCCCACCCACTCAATCCCCTCCCACAGACCACGGACACTCTCCCCCGTCGCCTACTCTCCCCACCCACTCAATCCTCTCCCACAGCCCACGGACACTCTCCCCCGTCGCCTACTCTCCCCACCCACTCAATCCCCTCCCACAGCCCACGGACACTCTCCCCCCACCCAATCAATCCTCTCCCACAGCCCACGGACACTCTCCCCCTGTCGCCTACTCTCCCCACCCACTCAATCCCCTCCCACAGCCCACGGACACTCTCCCCCCACCCAATCAATCCTCTCCCACAGCCCACGGACACTCTCCCCCTGTCGCCTACTCTCCCCACCCACTCAATCCCCTCCCACAGCCCACGGACACTCTCCCCCGTCACCTACTCTCCCCACCCACTCAATCCCCTCCCACAGCCCACAGACACTCTCCCCCCACCCACTCAATCCCCTCCCACAGACCACGGACACTCTCCCCCGTCGCCTACTCTCCCCACCCACTCAATCCTCTCCCACAGCCCACGGACACTCTCCCTACTCTCCCCACCCACTCAATCCCCTCCCACAGCCCACGGACACTCTCCCCCGTCACCTACTCTCCCCACCCACTCAATCCCCTCCCACAGCCCACAGACACTCTCCCCCCACCCACTCAATCCCCTCCCACAGACCACGGACACTCTCCCCCGTCGCCTACTCTCCCCACCCACTCAATCCTCTCCCACAGCCCACGGACACTCTCCCCCGTCGCCTACTCTCCCCACCCACTCAATCCCCTCCCACAGCCCACAGACACTCTCCCCACCCACTCAATCCTCTCCCACAGCCCACGGACACTCTCCCCCGTCGCCTACTCTCCCCACCCACTCAATCCCCTCCCACAGCCCACGGACACTCTAACCCTGTCACCTACTCTCCCCACCCACTCAATCCCCTCCCACAGCCCACAGACACTCTCCCCACCCACTCAATCCTCTCCCACAGCCCACGGACACTCTCCCCCGTCGCCTACTCTCCCCACCCACTCAATCCCCTCCCACAGCCCACGGACACTCTCCCCCCACCCAATCAATCCTCTCCCACAGCCCACGGACACTCTCCCCCTGTCGCCTACTCTCCCCACCCACTCAATCCCCTCCCACAGCCCACGGACACTCTCCCCCCACCCAATCAATCCTCTCCCACAGCCCACGGACACTCTCCCCCTGTCGCCTACTCTCCCCACCCACTCAATCCCCTCCCACAGTCCATGGACACTCTCCCCCGCCGCCTACTCTCCCCACCCACTCAATCCCCTCCCACAGCCCACGGACACTCTCCCCCCACCCAATCAATCCTCTCCCACAGCCCACGGACACTCTCCCCCTGTCGCCTACTCTCCCCACCCACTCAATCCCCTCTCACAGTCCACGGACACTCTCCCCCTGTCGCCTACTCTACCCACCCACTCAATCCCCTCCCACAGCCCACGGACACTCTCCCCCCACCCAATCAATCCTCTCCCACAGCCCACGGACACTCTCCCCCTGTCGCCTACTCTCCCCACCCACTCAATCCCCTCCCACAGCCCACGGACACTCTCCCTACTCTCCCCACCCACTCAATCCCCTTCCACAGCCCACGGACACTCTCCCCCTGTCGCCTACTCTCCCCACCCACTCAATCCCCTCCCACAGCCCACGGACACTCTCCCTACTCTCCCCACCCACTCAATCCCCTCCCACAGCCCACGGACACTCTCCCCCGCCGCCTAATCTCCCCACCCACTCAATCCCCTCCCACAGCCCATGGACACTCTCCCTACTCTCCCCACCCACTCAATCCCCTTCCACAGCCCACGGACACTCTCCCCCTGTCGCCTACTCTCCGCACCCACTCAATCCCCTCCCACAGTCCATGGACACTCTCCCCCGCCGCCTACTCTCCCCACCCACTCAATCCCCTCCCACAGCCCACGGACACTCTCCCTACTCTCCCCACCCACTCAATCCCCTTCCAGAGCCCACGGACACTCTCCCCCTGTCGCCTACTCTCCCCACCCACTCAATCCCCTCCCACAGCCCATGGACACTCTCCCCCCACCCACTCTATCCTCTCCCACAGCCCACGGACACTCTCCCCCTGTCACCTACTGTCCCCACCCACTCAATCCCCTCCCACAGCCCACGGACACTCTCCCCCGTCACCTACTCTCCCCACCCACTCAATCCCCTCCCACAGCCCACAGACACTCTCCCCCCACCCACTCAATCCCCTCCCACAGACCACGGACACTCTCCCCCGTCGCCTATTCTCCCCACCCACTCAATCCTCTCCCACAGCCCACGGACACTCTCCCCCGTCGCCTACTCTCCCCACCCACTCAATCCCCTCCCACAGCCCACGGACACTCTCCCCCGTCACCTACTCTCCCCACCCACTCAATCCCCTCCCACAGCCCACAGACACTCTCCCCCCACCCACTCAATCCCCTCCCACAGACCACGGACACTCTCCCCCGTCGCCTACTCTCCCCACCCACTCAATCCTCTCCCACAGCCCACGGACACTCTCCCCACCCACTCAATCCTCTCCCACAGCCCACGGACACTCTCCCCCGTCGCCTACTCTCCCCACCCACTCAATCCCCTCCCACAGCCCACGGACACTCTCCCCCCACCCAATCAATCCTCTCCCACAGCCCACGGACACTCTCCCCCTGTCGCCTACTCTCCCCACCCACTCAATCCCCTCCCACAGCCCACAGACACTCTCCCTCCACCCACTCAATCCCCTCCCACAGCCCACGGACACTCTCCCCCGTCACCTACTCTCCCCACCCACTCAATCCCCTCCCACAGCCCACAGACACTCTCCCCCCACCCACTCAATCCCCTCCCACAGACCACGGACACTCTCCCCCGTCGCCTACTCTCCCCACCCACTCAATCCCCTCCCACAGCCCACAGACACTCTCCCCCCACCCACTCAATCCCCTCCCACAGACCACGGACACTCTCCCCCGTCGCCTACTCTCCCCACCCACTCAATCCTCTCCCACAGCCCACGGACACTCTCCCCCGTCGCCTACTCTCCCCACCCACTCAATCCCCTCCCACAGCCCACGGACACTCTCCCCCCACCCAATCAATCCTCTCCCACAGCCCACGGACACTCTCCCCCTGTCGCCTACTCTCCCCACCCACTCAATCCCCTCCCACAGCCCACGGACACTCTCCCCCCACCCAATCAATCCTCTCCCACAGCCCACGGACACTCTCCCCCTGTCGCCTACTCTCCCCACCCACTCAATCCCCTCCCACAGCCCACGGACACTCTCCCCCGTCACCTACTCTCCCCACCCACTCAATCCCCTCCCACAGCCCACAGACACTCTCCCCCCACCCACTCAATCCCCTCCCACAGACCACGGACACTCTCCCCCGTCGCCTACTCTCCCCACCCACTCAATCCTCTCCCACAGCCCACGGACACTCTCCCCCGTCGCCTACTCTCCCCACCCACTCAATCCCCTCCCACAGCCCACGGACACTCTCCCTACTCTCCCCACCCACTCAATCCCCTCCCACAGCCCACGGACACTCTCCCCCGTCACCTACTCTCCCCACCCACTCAATCCCCTCCCACAGCCCACAGACACTCTCCCCCCACCCACTCAATCCCCTCCCACAGACCACGGACACTCTCCCCCGTCGCCTACTCTCCCCACCCACTCAATCCCCTCCCACAGCCCACGGACACTCTAACCCTGTCACCTACTCTCCCCACCCACTCAATCCCCTCCCACAGCCCACAGACACTCTCCCCCCACCCACTCAATCCCCTCCCACAGCCCACGGACACTCTCCCCCGTCACCTACTCTCCCCACCCACTCAATCCCCTCCCACAGCCCACAGACACTCTCCCCCCACCCACTCAATCCCCTCCCACAGACCACGGACACTCTCCCCCGTCGCCTACTCTCCCCACTCACTCAATCCTCTCCCACAGCCCACGGACACTCTCCCCCGTCGCCTACTCTCCCCACCCACTCAATCCCCTCCCACAGCCCACGGACACTCTCCCTACTCTCCCCACCCACTCAATCCCCTCCCACAGCCCACGGACACTCTCCCCCGTCACCTACTCTCCCCACCCACTCAATCCCCTCCCACAGCCCACAGACACTCTCCCCCCACCCACTCAATCCCCTCCCACAGACCACGGACACTCTCCCCCGTCGCCTACTCTCCCCACCCACTCAATCCTCTCCCACAGCCCACGGACACTCTCCCCCGTCGCCTACTCTCCCCACCCACTCAATCCCCTCCCACAGCCCACGGACACTCTCCCCCCACCCAATCAATCCTCTCCCACAGCCCACGGACACTCTCCCCCTGTCGCCTACTCTCCCCACCCACTCAATCCCCTCCCACAGCCCACGGACACTCTCCCCCCACCCAATCAATCCTCTCCCACAGCCCACGGACACTCTCCCCCTGTCGCCTACTCTCCCCACCCACTCAATCCCCTCCCACAGCCCACGGACACTCTCCCCCGTCACCTACTCTCCCCACCCACTCAATCCCCTCCCACAGCCCACAGACACTCTCCCCCCACCCACTCAATCCCCTCCCACAGACCACGGACACTCTCCCCCGTCGCCTACTCTCCCCACCCACTCAATCCTCTCCCACAGCCCACGGACACTCTCCCCCGTCGCCTACTCTCCCCACCCACTCAATCCCCTCCCACAGCCCACGGACACTCTCCCTACTCTCCCCACCCACTCAATCCCCTCCCACAGCCCACGGACACTCTCCCCCGTCACCTACTCTCCCCACCCACTCAATCCCCTCCCACAGCCCACAGACACTCTCCCCCCACCCACTCAATCCCCTCCCACAGACCACGGACACTCTCCCCCGTCGCCTACTCTCCCCACCCACTCAATCCTCTCCCACAGCCCACGGACACTCTCCCCCGTCGCCTACTCTCCCCACCCACTCAATCCCCTCCCACAGCCCACGGACACTCTCCCCCCACCCAATCAATGCTCTCCCACAGCCCACGGACACTCTCCCCCTGTCGCCTACTCTCCCCACCCACTCAATCCCCTCCCACAGCCCACGGACACTCTCCCCCCACCCAATCAATCCTCTCCCACAGCCCACGGACACTCTCCCCCTGTCGCCTACTCTCCCCACCCACTCAATCCCCTCCCACAGCCCACGGACACTCTCCCCCGTCACCTACTCTCCCCACCCACTCAATCCCCTCCCACAGCCCACAGACACTCTCCCCCCACCCACTCAATCCCCTCCCACAGACCACGGACACTCTCCCCCGTCGCCTACTCTCCCCACCCACTCAATCCTCTCCCACAGCCCACGGACACTCTCCCCCGTCGCCTACTCTCCCCACCCACTCAATCCCCTCCCACAGCCCACGGACACTCTCCCCCCACCCAATCAATCCTCTCCCACAGCCCACGGACACTCTCCCCCTGTCGCCTACTCTCCCCACCCACTCAATCCCCTCCCACAGCCCACAGACACTCTCCCCCCACCCACTCAATCCCCTCCCACAGACCACGGACACTCTCCCCCGTCGCCTACTCTCCCCACCCACTCAATCCCCTCCCACAGCCCACGGACACTCTAACCCTGTCACCTACTCTCCCCACCCACTCAATCCCCTCCCACAGCCCACAGACACTCTCCCCCCACCCACTCAATCCCCTCCCACAGCCCACGGACACTCTCCCCCTGTCGCCTACCCTCCCCACCCACTCAATCCCCTCCCACAGCCCATGGACACTCTCCCTACTCTCCCCACCCACTCAATCCCCTTCCACAGCCCACGGACACTCTCCCCCTGTCGCCTACTCTCCCCACCCATTCAATCCCCTCCCACAGCCCATGATGACTCTCCCCACCTGCTCAATCCCCTCCCACAGCCCACGGACACTCTCCCCACCCACTCAATCCCCTCCCACAGCCCCTGGACACTCTCCCTACTCTCCCCACCTGCTCAATCCCATTCCACAAACAGTTGATCTTTCAACTCCGCCTAATGATTTGGCACGCACAGAATTCCACAGGCATATTACTCTCTGAGAGGAGACACTTCCATTTGAAACGCCTGGTGCTGCACTCATCTACCCCAGAGGCCTGTTGTGCAGTAAACACCTTTGGCAGGGCTGTGCTTGTTCAGGTGTAACTGCCTCGCTGAACACCTGGCAGCTCTGCAGACTGAACTTCCCAGTACAATGCTTTCCCACTCGAACTGGTTCGCAAACTCACTGATCTGCAGGGAGCCTCCATCGTACCTGCCTGACTAATGGAGCCAGATTTGTTCTGCTTCTTATCACCAAGCGACACCTTAATCTTCTCTTTGGCAGAGCTGGGAACGCTCACAGAACCTGTGGGTAAGACAAGTTATTGAGGAGATAGCTGGGGGAGGGCGAGATTGCCTGGTTATCACAGGGGTGCTTGATGGTGGTGGAGACACTTTGAATCATGGAGTGGAAATGTTAAATAATATAAAACCACAGAAACACAAGAGATTCATTAATTGCAGCAAATCCAGAGCAACACCCAAAAAGTGCTGGATGAACTCAGGTCAGGCAGCATTTCTCGTGGAGAATCTCAATGTTTTGAGCAGAGACTAAGGCTTAAAGTGTTAAATGAGATTCAGAGAAAGTTCAAGCAACATGCACAAAAAGTTGCTGGAACGCAGCAGGCCAGGCAGCATCTTTAGGAAGAAGTACAGTCGATGTTTTGGGCCGAGACCCTTTATCAGGACTAACAGAAAAGATAGTAAGAGATTTGAACTGGGAGGGGGAGGGGGAACTCTGAAATGATAAGAGAAGAGAGGAGGAGGAGGGGGAACTCTGAAATGATAGGAGAAGACAGGAGGAGGAGGGGGAAATCTGAAATGATAGGAGAAGACAGGAGGGGGAAGAAGTGAAGCTAAGAGCATTATAAACGGCGGAGAAAGTGTCCCGGAGGGGTGGAAGGGATTGTGATGGGGACACCAGGTACCTTCTCATGGCGGAGAGTGTCGCCCTCAGAGCTCGACGGGAGAAACAACGGGAGGCAGAGTCAATTAAATGTGAGTACCTGGGATCCTCAGAAGGTCCAAATTGAGAAGCTCGAAAACGAATCCTGAAGTCAGCTGGCAGCAGAGACACGTTCCAAAGAAGGATATATGGCTGTAGTAACAGGTCTGGGTCAAAATGTGATTGAAAAGTTGAAAAGTTCAATGAAACCCTCTCTCACTGCTCCCCATCTATAACTTCTTTGGCCCTTCAACTTTTCGATCACATTTTGACCCAGACCCATTACTACAGCCATTTATCCTTCCTTGGAACGTGTCTCCGCCGCCAACTGACTCCAGTTGGCTTCAGGATTCGTTTTCAAGCTTCTCAATTTGGACCTTCTGAGGATCCCAGGTACTCACATTTAATTGACTCTGCCTCCCGTTGTTTCTCCCGTCGAGCTCTGAGGGCGACACTCTCCACCATGAGAAGGTACCTGGAGTCCCCATCACAATCCCTTCCATACCTCCAAGACACCTTCTTCGCCGTTTGCAATGGCCACCTCTTAACTTCACCCCTCCCCCTCCTGTCTTCTCCTATCATTTCGGATTTCCCCCTCCCCCTCCCACTTTCAAATCTCTTATTATCTTTTCTTCAGTTAGTCCTGACAAAGGGTCTCGGCCCAAAACATTGACTGTACTTCTTCCTATAGATGCTGCCTGGCCTACTGCGTTCCACCAGCATTTTGTGTGTGTTGCTTGAATTTTCAGCATCTGCAGATTTCCTCGTGTTTGCATTCAGAGAAGGTTCATTAGGTTTGTGGGTGAATTGTCTTTTGAGGAAAGTTTGGACAGACTGTGAGGCTCAAACTAATCTCAATGAGGTGTTTAAGTGACTTAGTCAGAACTGATGAGAAGAGATAAACACGAGATTCTGAAGATGCTGGAAATCTAGAGAAAACACAGTCAAAATGCTGGAGGAACTCTGTAGGTCAGGCAGCAACTACAGAAAGGAGTAAACAGTCAATGCTTTGAGCCAAGTCCTGATGAAGGGTTTCAACCCAAAATGTCAACTGTATATTCCCCTTCATAGATACTGCCTGACCTGCTGAGTTCCTTCAAAATTTTGTATATTGCTATGAAATGTTAATATTCACTATTGAATCAAATGGTAATCAAACACAAAGAGGGGCTGAATGGCCTGTTGACCCATGCCTCGCTGGGACATTTTGTTCTTCAATAACTTTGATGGTAGCTTCAGAGGTGAACGGAGATGGAAAGGAGATGGGCTCTATTCTGAAGCAGATCTTACAGAGTGCAATGAATCCCAGTGTTCCCCTTCATCACACTGACACTCACCACTTCCCACTAAATTCACATCCTTTGGAGAGGTCTCCTGAAGGCCCTGGGAAGGAGATGTTTCAGCCAGAGTGGGCGTGGTCACCTCTGGAGGCTTCTCAGTCACAGCATCTGGAATTCAGACCAAGTGGGGTGAAGTCACGGTGCTGACATGGGAAACAGGGCAGTTAGATTCCACACAGCGAGTTCCCTCCAACAGCAATGAGATCAGTGATCAGGTTAACAGAAACTCGACCCTGGACTGAAATACATTCTGACTCTCCCGCAAATGACCTTTTACCCAGATCTTCACAGAACTGTATGGCATAGGTACACGCATGTCCATGCCGACCATGATGGTCACATGTCTAACCACTACCGCACCCTCTGGCTGTGAAGCATCTTGAGGTGGTGTACAATGGGTTAATCTGCAAGATGATATTCCGGAAGTATCACAATGGAGCATTGATCAAGCTAAATAGTTCACAGCACAGGAACAGGCCCTTCGGCCCACCATGCCTGTGCTGATCATGCTAGTCAGTGGTTAGTACTCATTCATACCCTGTCTGTTCATGAGTGTGCCCAAAGACCTCTTAAAGACTGATATTGTATCTGCTGTCATAATGACACTTAAAAGACATTTGGAAGGTATATGGATAGGAAGGGCTTACCATTAAGGGCTCACCAATTCCATTAAGTTCGGGGTCCGTGAAACCGGTTGGGAAGCCCTGGTTTAGAGGGATGTGGGCCAAACGTGGGCAAACGGGACTAGCTGTTTGGCCCCTGGGTCAACACTGTATGACTCTATGACTTGCCCTGGAAGCATTGCCAGGTATCCACCACTCTCTGTGCAAAAATAATCTGGCCCTACAAAGCCTTTTTAAACTTTCTTCCCTCATCTTCAAGCTAAACCCTCCAGAATCGACATTTCCACTCTAGGAAAAAGACTGTGATTATAAGCCCATAAGATATAGGAGCAGAATTACGCCATTTGACTCATTGAGTCTGCTCCACTATTTCATCATGGCTGATCCAATTTTTCTCTCAGACCCCATCTCCTGCCTTCTTCCATATCCTTTCATGCCCTGACCAATCAAGGATCTGACAAGCTCTGCTTTAAATATACCCAATGACCTGGCCTCCACAGAAGCCGGTGGCAAAGAATTCCACAGATTCACCACCCTCTGGCTAAAGGAATTCCATAAGACCATAAGACATAGAGGCAGAATTTGGCCATTTGGTTTATCGAGTTTGCTCCACTATTCAATCATGGCTGATCTTTTATCCCCTCCTCACCTCCACTTCCTGGCCTCCTCCCAAGAACCTTTGATGCCGTATCCAATCAAGAACCTATCAAGCTCTGCCTTAAATACACCCACTGACCCGGCCTCCACATCTGCCTGTGGTAATAAATTCCACAAATTTACCACCCTCTGGTTAAAGAATTTTCTTTGCATCTGTTTTAATTGGACCCTCTCTATCCTGAGAGGCTGTGGCCTCTTGTCCTAGACTCCACCACCATGGGAAACATCCTTTTCATGTCTACTCTGTCCATTCCTTTCAACATTCGGAAAGTTTCAATGAGATCCCCCCTCATCCTACTAAATTCCAGCGTGTACAGACCCAGAGTGTTCCCCATATGATAAACCTTTCATTCCCGGAATCATCCTTGTGAAGCTCCTCTAAACCCTCTCCAATACCATCACATCATTTCTATGATGCCATGCCCAAAATATACACAAAGTGAGGCCTTGTAGCTGTGTGCTACACGCAGCGCTAAAATAACGACACGGAGTCGGTAAACTGCAGTCAAAGAATAAGTTTATTTCAACTTCACAGTCTTGCTTTAAAGCCTGTCTCCCCCACCAGATACCTCGAGAGGCACGTACTGAAACCCCCTCAGGCTTTCTTCCTTTGTGCCTGCACTCTGGCTAATTGTCAGCCGGTTCGAGTGTGCTAGTAATTGGGTCGCCACAGCCTCACCTTATAAAGCCTGTAGTCTAGGCCTCTTGAAATGAATGCTAACATTGCATTTGCCTTCCTCGCCACTGACTCTACCTGCAAGTTAAGCTTTGGGGTGTTCTGCACAAGGACTCCCAAGTCCCTTTCTATCTCAGATTTTTGGAGTTTCTCCCTAAATAGAACATAGTCTTCACTTTTACTTCTACAACCAAAGTGCATGTCCATGCATTTTGCAACATTGTATTTCATTTGCCACTTTCTTGCCCATTCTCCTAATCTGTCTAAGTCCTTCTGCAGCCTACCTGTAGACTACCTGGCTCCTACCAATCTACGTATCATATGCAAACTTGGCAACAAAGCCATCTCTTCCATCATTTAAATCATTTACATACAGCATAAAAAGAAGCGGTCCCAACAACACCGACCCCTGCGGAACACCACTAGTCACTCTACTTTGTCACCAAACAATTGATACTAGAGCGTACAGTCATCACAGTGATATTTGTTTCTGTGCTTTGCGCTCCCTGGAGTACAAATCAAAATAAATAGAATAAAAAAATTAAATTATAAGTCATAATTAGAAAATATAAAAGGGAAAGTAAGGTAGTGCAAGTCAGGTCCGGATATTTTGAAGGTACAGTCCAGATCCGGGTCAGCCACCCAGAAAAGGATCCTTTCATTCCCACTCACTGCCTCCTCCCATTCAACCAATGTTCTAACCATGCCAGTAACTTTCCTGTAATACCATCGGCTCTTAACTTGGTAAGCAACCTCATGTGTAGTTCCTTGTCAAAGGCCTTCTGAAAGTCCAAATAGACAACATCCACTGCATCCCCTTTATCTATCCTACTTGTTCAACAGGTTTGTTAGGCAAGATTGTCCCTTAAAGAAACCATGCTGACTTTGTCCTATCTTGTCCTGTGTCACCAAGTACTCCTTAATCTCATCCTTAACAATTGACTCCAATATCTTCTCAACCACTGAGGTCAGGCTAACTGGTCTATAATTTCCTTTCTGCTGCCTTCCTCCTTTCTTAAAGAGTGGAGTGACATTTGCAATTTTCCAGTCCTCTGGCCCCATGCCAGAGTCCAATGATTTTTGAAAGATCATTGCTAATGCCTCCACAATCTCTACTGCTACCTCTTTTGGAACCCTAGGGTGCATGTCATTTGGTCCGGGTTACTTAAGTCCCCTATGTCTTTCAATTTTTGAGCACCTTCTCCCTTGTAATAGTAACTGCACTCATTTCTCTTTCTTCACATCCTTTAGCATCTGGCACACTGCAAGTGTCTTTCACAGGGAAGACTGAAATACTCATTTGGATCATCTACCATTTCCTTGGCCCCCAATATTATTTCTCCGGTCTCATTTTCTAACAATCCGATATCCACTCTCATTTCTCTTTTATTTTTTACATACTTGAAAAAAGCTTTTACTATTCACTTTGATATTGTTTGCCAGCTTGCTTTCATATTTCAGCTTTTCCCTCCTAATGATTTTCAGTTGCTTTCTGTAGGTTTTCAAAAGAAGCTGTCCCAACACTGACTCCTGTGGAACACCACTAATCACTGGCAGTCAACAAGCAAAGGATTCTTTTAATCCCACTCGCTGCCTCCTCCCAATCAGCCAATGCTCTAAACATGCCAGTAGCTTTCCTCTGTTTTCCCACTAATTTTTGCTTTGATGTATGCCCTGTCTTTTGCTTTTACATTAGCTTTGACTTCCCTTGTCAGCAACGGTTGTACTATTTTGCCATTTGAGTATTGCTTTGTTTTTGGAATACATCTATCCTGCATGAGATCCTCCTTCTAAAAGGATGCCCCTTTATTCTGAGGCTGTGTTCTCTGGCTTTAGACTCCCCCACCATGGAAATGTTCTCTCCACATCTACTCTATCAAAGCCTTTCACCTAAGGTTGTCATAGCCGGGGGGTGGTAGTGGGGATAAGCTCCCACTACCTATAAAGTGCTCCAAATGACGTGAGTCTCTAACAGAATCTGACAACCAAGTCCAACTCTTGGCCTTCACGTGTGGCTTAGCTACTAGGCCCGGTGGAACTGTTTCTACTGACAAGAGAAGGGGCAAAAGTGGACAACTGGCACCTCAAAGCCAGTTGCTTCGGGCAGGTGGTGCTGGTCAGCCTTGGACGGCAGCCCGCCTGAGAGGGAAAACTCTGATTTTTAAATCTTCACTGCCTTGTGGCCATAACCACCCATGGGAAAGGCTTCAGGAGTAAACCCAGAGGCAGTTTGAAGTTGTTTACAATTTCACTCTAGCAACCTCTGCGACGACACTGGTGCCAAGCTGTATCAGCACTTGCCCTTCCCTTGGACTACATCAGTGATGTGGAGAGGGGGAACCCGCTGCATGGGCAACAGCCGGTTCTTCAAACCTTCCCACCCAGGCTCGCTCCCTGGAGAGGACACAGTCCACCAGAGTCACAAACCCACGATCCCCTGGGATTGACGGCTGCCTACTAGCTTTCAATGAGGTCACTCATCTCCTCATTCTTCTGAATTCTAGTGGATACAGGCCCAGAAACATCAGACTCTCTTCATATGACAGATCTTCTTATCTATCATTCATACTGCAGATAATTTTACACACACGTACACCCTCTAATGCTCCAGAATACACACTCCTTGTTTGTTCAATATCTTCTTATAGCACATACTCTCCAATCCAGGGAGCATTCTCTGCACCCTCTCCATATCGTTTCTGTAATGTACTCACTCTAGCTGTGGCCTAACCAATGCTTAATATAGCTGTAACACCTCTCCTTTTACAGTCAGCACCCTGACTGATGAAGGCTGAACCCTCACTTACCACAGGAGGGGATAGTGGCAGCAGACTACAGGAGCTGGACACTTTGTGATAGATCTGAGCCCCAGGAACTGAGTAGATGCCTGCAAACAAGCTGATACAGGGCTCAGACAGTGCCCCACAACAAAAGTACTGGGGGTGGGGGACTGTCTGGGCCAGGACCTTCCGTCAATGTAGCTGTAGGACAGGGGAACATGACTCCTTGCCAATGAAGTTTCCCCACCTGTGCCCATCCCATATCTCTCTCTTTTCGTTACAATGATCAGGCGCGGGGAGGGGGTGCAGGGTCCCATGCCGCCAGGTTTGGGAGCAGTTATTCCCTGCAGCCATTGGGCTCCTGAAACAGTTTCACTGGTCACAGCTCTGAATGGGCTCACCACCTGTGGACTGAATTTCAGGGAGCCTGCGGCCCGTGTTCTCCGCATTATTTGTTTACTTTCTTTATTATTTCCTCTTTTGTTGATCTTGGGGTCTTGGCTCCACTGTCACAGGCAGTCTCTCCCTAGACTTCGAGATCAACAGACGGATCGGATGAGCAGCCTCAACGTTCACCCAGGCTGACAAAGAGAGTCTGGGAGAACAGAAAGCTGATGATGCACCAAGATTGCAGTCTACAGGGCCTGCGTCCTCAGCACACTGCTTTACGGCAGCAAGACCTGGAGCCTCTACTTCAGACAAGAGCAGCTTCTCAATGTCTTCTACCTTCGCAGCCTGAGACACATCCTGGACGTCAAGTGGACTGACTGAGTCACCAACAATGAGGTCCTGGCCCGCGCCCAGATACCCAGCCTCTTCATCCTGCTCCAACAACGCCTTCTCCGCCGCCTGACGCCACGTACACCACATCTCAGACGGGAGGATCCCGAAAGACCTGCTGTATGGGGAACTGGCCTTCGGCAGGACAGCGTAAGGGCAGCCCCATCTTCGTTTCAAAGATGTCTGCAAGAGAGACGTGATGTCACTCAACATGAACGTCGAGAGGTGGGAGGACATTGCAAGCGATCGCTCTCGCTGGAGGCTGGAACTACGCAGAGGTCTGAAAAGAGAAGAGAAGCTGAGGCTTGCTGCTGAAGAAAAGCGCACTCGCTGATAAAACAGCACCAAGACAACACCGGAGGACAGCGCCTTCCAGTGCAGTCGCTGCAGCCGAGACTGTCACTCCCGTGTGGGCCTCTACAGCCACAACAGACACTGCTCTACCAACACAGACTGAAGCAAGACTTTCCGGGTGCAGACCTATAGTCTCGCCAGACTAACAGATGCCATCATCCTCTTTTGTAAATTGGAGGTTTGTCAGTTTTTGTGGTGCATGTTATTTTTTGTTTCTTTGTTTAGTGGATGCCTACAAGAGATGAATCTCAAGGTTGTATATAGTATACATACTTTTACAATAAATGTATTTTGAACCATTCCCTGACCACACCCTGGGGTTTCCTCCCCAACACCACTGTTGACAATATAGTACAGCACAGTACAGGCCATTGTTGTGTTGATTTTTCAACCTGTTCTAAGATCAATCTAACCCTTCCCTCCCATATAGCCCTCCATTTTTTAGCACCCATGTGCCTAGAGTTTCTTAAATATCCCTACCGTATCTGCCTCAACTACCACCACCCCTGGCAGGGCATTCCACACACCCACCCCACTCTGTCAAAAAAGACCTTCCTCTGACATTCTCTCCACCCCCAAACACTTTCCTCTAATCACCTTAAAATTATGCCTGTCTTATTAGCTGGGAAAGAGTCTCTGGCTGTCCACTTCATCTGTGCTTCTTATCATCTTGTACACCTCTATCAAGGCACCTCTCATCATCCTTCACCCCAAAAAGAGAAGCCTTCGCTCACTCAACCTATCCACAAGGACATGCTGTCTAATACTAGCAGCATCTTGGTAAATCTCCTCTGCACCCTCTCTAAAGCTTCCACATCTTTCCTGTAATGAGGTAGCCAGAACTAAACACAATAAAGTACGATCTAACCTGGGTTTTATAAAGCTGCAATACTACCTTGCAAGTTTAAACTCAATCCCCTAATTTATGAAAGCCAATACACTGTACACCCACCACACCGTCATCTGTACTGCAGTCTAAGCCAGAACACACCACGTATCCAAACTCACACTGTACAATCCCTCTCCCTCTTTCCCTGTCTCCTCATCACCCCTGATTCCTCTTCCTTCTACAACAACCCTGCCTCTTTCCTCGTGCCCCCTCCGCTCATGGGAATTTTGGGCACTCTGCCTCCTGCCCCTTGAGTCAATGGGACCGGATGCCCTGTTTCCTTTCTCCTCCCCCCTCCAGTCAATAGGAGTTTGGACGCCCTACCTCCTCCTCCCTCCAGTCCCCGTGCCTCTCGAGCCTTCCTTCACCTGTGAACACAGCAAATGAGGAAGAACATGCAGGGCTTCACTCACCACACTCGCCTTACACTGGGTGCCCGGGTACCTGCTGTGGGTCTAGTCCTGCCTCCTGTGCCACGGCTGCTCACCTCTGCTGTGCTTTTTGAGCAGGGACTCCACCAGAACCAGCTGCAGCTTCTCCAGTAGCTCGGCCTGTTGCAGCTCCCCATTCACCTTTGCCAGGATCTGCTGTCCCGTAAACCACTTCTCCAGCTTGGGCCAGTGCTCCAGGAAACTTGTCAGTCTATCAAAAGGCACAGGCATTATCACCCACCTAACCGCCCTGAAACCCACTTGTCTCCTAGATCACAGGCACACCACGGATAAGGATTCACTATCGGCTGAACTCATGGCACTGGCTCCTAGGGCCAGAGGGAGGGGTGTCAGAGACAAGGGATGCAATCATTCTCAAGGTTAGGGTTCACAAAGTGTGTTCAATGGTCAGGAGCAAAGGACAGAGGATCGGAAAGCATGCTGTCCAGGTCAAGGGCTGTAGATATCACTCACCGAGGCAACAGCTGTTCCTCTGTACGGGACATATTCCCACCAACATCCGGGAGCTCCTGGGGTCCCTGTTCACCGGATGCTTTCTGGATTACAGACTCAGCACACTGACTGACTGTCACACACAGCACAAAGAAACACAAGACAGCACCACATTCTGATTTAATGCAGCACCCACTTCCAGTGGCAGCCCTTTTGTCCAGTCCCCTCTGTTACCACCCCCAATCCCCAACCCCTCCACTACCACCCCCAATCCCCAACCCCTCCACTACCACCCCCAATCCCCAACCCCTCAATCCCCTCCGCTACCACCCCCAATCCCCAACCCCTCAATCCCCTCCACTACCACCCCCAATCCCCATCCCCTTCTCCAATCTCTACCTCCCCCACCCCTTTCTAACACCCCCCAATCTCCACCCTCCCTGTCCTGACCCAATGCCCATCCTTTACCTGGTCTGTTCCTCACCCCCCCCACCATCCTGTCCATTCTCCCTCCCAAACTCTCTACCATGATTCTGGCCAGGGTGCTGGGCCCTACCATTGCCCTGCGAGTGGCGAGTCAGCACAGTGTTGTCTGAAACCTCTAGGAGAATGGCGATGTCCAGGGCAGGCCGGGGAGGAAGGGGCTCTTTGGAAGCCTTTGGGTCAACAGCCAGTTTGGTTCTGGACCTCTTAGTCTTTGGTACAGTGTAATCAGAGTCAACCCCGGTCAGCAATTTTTCCAGCAGTTTGGCTTGGGTGATAGTCGCTGGGAATCCATCAAGGATCCAGCCACATCCTGCCGGCAGTCGCCTACAACAGAGACAAAGCAGGGGGTTAGTGTACGAGGAACCTCCGCTCAATGGCCTGGGCTATTACACCAACTCACACATGCTGGTGAGCACTGGGAAAACAAACAGAGTCACACAGCAAGGAACCTGGTAATGCCCTCCATACCAATAAGCACATTTTACAAGGAGCACTGTTGCAGGAAAGCAATATCCATCAAGAACACCATCATCCAGGCCATGCCCTCTTCTCACTGCTGCCATCAGGAAGGTGGTACAGGAGCCTCAGAACCTACACCACCAGGTTCAGGAACAGTTAATACCTTTCAACCATGAACTCAACCAGAGTGGATAATATCACTCACTCCAACAATGAACTGATTCCTTTGTAACCCCACAACCAATGGACTCATTTTCAAGTCTCTACAACTCATGCTCTTGATATTTATTGCTTATTTATTATTATTTTATTTTATTTGTTGTAGTTGCATATCTATCTATCTATTTATTTATTTATTTATTTATTTATTTAGTGCTCCAGCACAAAGTAAGCCCCTTGAGCCATGCTGCCCCAGCAAGGCCCAACAAATCGGATTAACCCTAACCTAATCAAGGGACAATTTACAATGACCAATTAATGAGGATGAGGTAATGGAGTACTTGGTGACACAGGACAAGATAGCACAAGTCAGCATGATTTCCTTCAGTCAAAATCCTGCCTGATGAATCTGTTGGAATTCTTTGAGGAGATTACAAGTTGGATAGATAAATGAGATACAGTGGATGTTGTATATTTGGACTTTCAGAAGGCTTTTGACAAGGTGCCACACATGAGGCTGCTTGACAAGTTAAGAACCCATGGTATTACAGGAAAGTTACTAACATGGTTAGAACATTGGCTGATTGGTAGGAGGCAGCGAGTGGGAATAAAAGGATCCTTTTCTGGTTGGCTGCCAGTGACTAGTGGTGTTCCGCAGGGGTCGATGTTGGAACCACTTCTTTTTATGCTGTATATAAATGATTTAGATGATGGAATAGATGGCTTTGTTGCCAAGTTTGCAGATGATACAGAGATTGGTGGAGGAGCAGGTAGTGTTGAGGAAACAGGTAGGATGCAGAAGGACTTAGACAGATTAGGAGAATGGGCAAGAAAGTGGCAAATGAATATAATGTTGGAAAATGCATGGTCATGCACTTTGGTAGTAGAAATAAATGTGCGGACTATTTTCTAAACGGGGAAATAACCAAAAATCTGAGAAGCAGAGAGACTTGGGAGTTCTTGTGCAGAATACCCTGAAGGTTAACTTGCAGGAAAGTCATTGGTGAGGAAGGTTGTGATGCTGAGGCTTTATAATGCACTGGTGAGGCCTCACCTCAAGTATTGTGAACAGTTTTGGGCCCCTCATCCAAGAAAAGGTGTGCTGGCATTGGAGAGGGTTCAGATGAGGTTCATAAGGATGATTCCAGGAATGAAAGGGTTACCATATGTGTTACATCTCAATGCACGGAGTATAAGAAATAAGATGGATGATCTTGTTGCACTTTTACAGATTGTTGGGTATGATGCTGTGGCCATCACTGAATCGTGGCTGAAGGATGGTTGTAGTGGGAAGATGAAAGTCCAAGGTTACACGTTGTATCGGAAGGACAGGAAGGTAAACAGATGGGGTGGTGTGCCTCTGCTGGTAAAGAATGACATCAAATCATCAAAAAGACGTTACATAGGATCAGAAGATGTTGAATTCTTCTGGTTTGAGTTAAGAAACTGCAAGGGGAAAAGGACCCTGATGGCAGTTATATACAGGCCTCCCAACCGTGGCTGGGATGTGAACTACAGATTACAACCGGAAATAGAAAAGGCTTGACAAAAGGGCAATGTTTGATAGTCATGGGAAATCTTAACATGCAGGTAGATTTGGAAAAACAGGCTGGTAATGGGTCTCAAGAGAGTGAATTTGTTGAATGCCTATTTAGAACAGTTCGTCATTGAGCCCACGAAGGGATCAGCAAAACTGGATTGTGCGTTATGTAATGAACTGGCGGCAATTGGAGAGCTGAAGGTCAAGGAACTCTTAGGAGACAGTGATCACAATATAATTGAGTTCAACTTGAATTTGATAGGGAGAAGGTGAAGTCTGACATAGCAGTACTTCAGTGGAGTAAAGGAAATTACAGTGGAACAAGAGAGGAGTTGGCCAAAGCAAAGGCCCCAGCGAGGCTGGTCCTGGCTCATCTCTGACCCCTGGTCAGAACAGCCCTTGATCCCTTGCATTTTGCCTATTGGGAGCACATTGGAGTTGATGGATAAGCAGGGCAGCACTGTGAGGATCATGATTTTTTAATTTTTCAAATGCTTTCAATACCATACAGCCATCATTGCCGGGGGAAAAGCTCCATTGAATGCAGGCTGGCAGTTCCATTGTATCCTGGATAATGGACTACCTGACTGGAAGACCTCAGTTTGTGTGGCTTCAGAGCTGTGTGGCTATAAGCAGCACTAGGGCCCCACAGGGGTCTGTATTAGTTCCCTTCCTGTGTACCCTGTATACCTAGGACTTTAGATACAACATTGAGTCATGTCATCTGCAGAAACTGTCCGATGACTCAGAAGTAGTTGGGTGTATAAAGGGAACATGGGAGGATGAATACAGGGCCTTGGTAAAGGACTTTGTCAAATGGTACAAGCTGAATCATCTGCAGCTCAACGTCAGTAAGACAAAGGAGATGGTGATGGACTTTAGGAAGACTAAGCCTGCACTGCTCCCTGTTACTATTGATGGTGAGGATGTGGATGTGGTGAGGACCTACAAGTACCTGGGGGTGCACCTGGATGACAGACTGGAGTGGAACACCAACACAGAGGCTGTGTACAAGAAGGGCCAGAGTCACCTCTGCTTCCTGAGGAAACTGAGGTCCTTTGGAGTATACAGGCGACTCCTTCACGTTTTACCAGTCTGCTGTCGCCAGTCCAATCCTCAATGCAGTGGTGTGCTGGGGCAAGGGCATCAACATGGGTGATGCCAACAGGTTCAATAAACTGATTAGAAAGGCTCACTCTGTTATGAGTCAAATTGGACGCACTGGAGAATTTGGTAGAACGAAGGACCCTACGGAAAACCCTGGCAATTCTGGACAATGTTTCTCACCCTCTGCACGTGTGAAAAGAGGAGCACTTTTAGTATTAGGCTAAGACAACTGCACTGCTCCAAAGAGCGCTGTATGAGGTCATTCTTACCCTCAGCTATAATGAGTCAACCAAAAGCCAGGGAAATGATGGCCCCTCATGTTAGACTGTTTGAACTAGCTCATTTTTTATTCTTTCTTACTTCTCTTCTAATAGTTGTATATCTGTGTACTTCTAATGCTACTGTGGCACTGTACTTTCCTTTGGGATCAATAAAGTATCATCTGTCTATCTATCTAAATTGAAAGGTGATGCTGACGGGGTGACAGTGGAGCAGCAATGGATCGAGTTTCTGGGGAAAAATGAGGAAGGTGCAGGATAGATGTATTCCACAAACAAAGAAATACTCAAATGGCAAAATAGTACAACCGTGCTGAGAAGGGGAGTCAAAGCTAATGTAAAAGCAAAAGAAAGGGAATGCAACAAACTAAATTTAGCAGGAAGGTAGAGGATTGGGAAGTTTTCAAAAAACCTACAGAAAACAACTAAAAGAATCATGAGGAGGGAAAAGATGAAATATGAAAGCAAGCTAGCAAACAATATCAATGTGGATTGAAAAAGTTTTTTCAAGTATGTAAAAGATAAAAGAGAGATGAGAGTGGAATAGGACCGCTAGAAAATGAGGCCGGATAAATAATAACGGGGGACAAGGAGAAGGCAGATGAACTAAATAAGTATTTTGCATCAGTTTTACTGTGAAAGACATGAGCAGGATGTCTGATGTAGTGTGTGCAGTTACTGTTACAAGAGAGAAGTTGCTCAAAAACCTGAAAGACATAAAGATACATAAGTCACCTGGACCAGAGGAACTGCACCCTAGGGTTCTGAAAGAGGTAGCGTAAGAGATTGTGGTAGCATTAAAAATGATCTTTCAAAAATCATTGGACTGTGGCATGGAGCCAGAGGACTGGAAAATTGCAAATGTTACACCAGTCTTTAAGAAAGGAGGAAGGCAACAGAAAGGAAATTATAGACCAGTTAGCCTGGCTCAGTGGTTGGGAAGATGTTAGATTCAATTGTTAAGGATGAGGTGATGGAGTACTTGGTGACACAGGACAAGACAAGACAAAGTCAGCATGGTTTCCTTCAGGGAAAATGGTTAGAGCATTGGCTGATTGGTAGGTGGCAGTAAATGGGAATAAAAGGATGATTTTCTGGTTGGCTGCCAGTGACTAGTGGTGTTCCACAGGGGTTGGTGTTAGGACCACTTCTTTTTATGCTGTATATTAATGATTTGAATGATGGAATAGATAACTTTGTTGCCAAATTTGCAGATGATATGAAGATTGGTGGAGGGGCAGGTAGTGTTGAGGAAACAGGTAGGATGCACAAGGGCTTAGATTAGGGAAATGCACAAGAAAGTGGCAGATGAAATACAATGTGCAGACTACTTTCTAAATGGGAAGAAAATCCAAAAATCTGAGATGCAGAGGGACTTGGGAGTCCTTGTGCAGAACACTCTGAAGGTTAACTTGCAGGTTGAGTCGATGGTCAAGTCAAGTCACTTTTTATCGTCATTCCGACCATAACTGCTGGTCCAGTACACAGTAAAAACGAGACAACAATTTTCAGGACCATGGTGCTACATGAAACAGTACAAAAACTACACTGAACTACGTAAAAAAAAGAAAACTACACTAGACTACAGACCTACCCAGGACTGCATAAAGTGCACAAAACAGTGCAGGCATTACAATAAATAATAAACAGGACAATAGGCACAGTAGAGGGCAGTAAGTTGGTGTCAGTCCAGGCTCTGGGTATTGAGGAGTCTGAGAGCTTGGGGGAAGAAACTATTACATAGTCTGGTTGTGAGAGCCCGAATGCTCAGGTGCCTTTTCCCAGATGGCAGGAGGGAGAAGAGTTTGTACGAGGGGTGCGTGGGGTCCTTCATAATGCTGTTTGCTTTGCAGATGCAGTGTGTAGTGAAAATGTCTGTAATGGTGGGAAGAGAGACCCTGATGATCTTCTCAGCTGACCTCACTATCCGTTGCAGGGTCTTGCGATCCGAGATGGTGCAATTTCCGAACCAGGCAGTGATGCAGCTGCTCAGGATGCTCTCAATACAACCTCTGTAGAATGAGGATGGGGGGTGGGAGATGGAATTTCCTCAGCCTTCGCAGAAAGTAGAGACGCTGCTGGGCTTTCTTTGCTATGGAGCTGGTGTTGAGGGACCACAAGAGCAAGGATGTGATGTTGAGGCTTTATAAGGCAACGGTGAGGCCTCAGCTTGAGTAATGTGAACAGTTTTGAGCACCTCATCTTAGAAGAGATGTGCTGGCATTGGAAAGAGACCGGAGGAGGTTTACAAGAATGATTCCAGGAATGAAAGGGTTATTATATGATGAAAGTTTAATGGCTCTGGGTCTGTACTCGCTGGAATTCAGAAGGATGAGGGGGGAATCTCATTGAAACCTTTCTGATGTTGAAAGGCCTTGACAGAATAGATGTGGAAATGATGTTTCCCATGCTGAAAGGACTAGATAGAGTGGGTGTGGAAAGGATATTTCCTATTGTGGAGGTAACCAGAACAAGAGGGCACAGCCTCAAAATTAAGGGGCAACAGAGGTAAGGAGGATTTTTTTTTATTAGCCAAAGAGTAGTAAATTTGTAGAATGCTCTGCGACAGACTGTGGGGGAGAGTTTAAGCTTTGCAATCCACTCTAAGTCATCCCTACAAAGCGAATGATCTTAGCGCGTGGATCAGTACTTGCAGCTATTTTGTTGTGACCACTACAGAGACTTGGATGGCTCGGGCAGGAACGGTTACTTAAATTGCCAAGCATTAGATGTTTCAGAAAGGACAGGATCAGAAATGGTGTCACAGCTGCAGAAAAGGAGGAAGTCATGGAGGGGTTGTCCACTGAGTCTCTGTGGATGGATGTTAGGAATAGGAAGGGGTCAATAACTCTACTGGGTGTTTTTTTATAGACCACCTAATAGTAACAGGGATGTTGAGGACCAGACAGGAGACAGATTCTGCAAAGGTGTAATAATAACAGAGTTGTTGTAGTGGGAGATTTTAATTTCCCAAATATTGATTGGCATCTTCCTACAGCAAAGGGGTTAGATGGGGTGGAGTATGTTAGGTGTGTTCAGGAAGGTTTCCTGACACAATATGTAGATATGTCTACAAGAAGAGAGGCTGGACTTGATTTGGTTTTGGGAAATGAACCTGGTCAGGTGCCAGATCTTTCAGTGGGCGAGCATTTTGGAGATAGTGATCACAATTCTATCTCCTTTGCAATAGCATTGGAGAGAGATAGGAAAAGACAAGTTAGAAAAGCATTTAATTGGAGTAAGGGGAATTGTGAGGCTATCAGGCAGGAACTTGGAAGCATAAATTGGGAACAGATGTTCTCAGGGAAATGTATGGTAGAAACGTGGCAAATGTTTAGGGGATATTTGCGTGGCATTCTGCACAGACAATAACCTATCCCTCAATGTCAGCAAGACAAAGGAATTGTTTGTTGACTTCAGAAGGAGTAGTGGACCGCACGACCCCATCTACATTGGTGGTGCGCAGGTGGAACAGGTCAAAAGCATTAAGCTCCTCGGTGTGAATATCACAAATGACCTGACTTGGTCTAACCAAGCAGAGTCCACTGCTAAGAAGGCCCATCAGCACCTTTACTTCCTGAGAAAGCTGAAGAAATTTGGCCCGTCCCCTAAAACCCTCACTAATTTTTACAGATGCACCGTAGAAAGCATTCTTCTAGGGTGCATCACAACCTGGTATGGAAGTTGTCCTGTCCAAGACTGGAAGAAGCTGCAGAAGATCGTGAACATAGCCCAGCACATCACACAAACCAATCTTCCATCCTTGGACTCACTTTACACAGCACGCTATCGGAGCAGTGCTGCCAGGATAATCAAGGACACGACTCACCCAGCCAACACACTTTTTGTTCCTCTTCCCTCCAGGAGAAGGTTCAGGAGCTTGAAGATTTGTACGGCCAGATTGGGAATAGCTTCTTTCCAACTGTGATAAGACTGCTGAACGGATCCTGACCCGGATCTGGACTGTACCTTCCAAATATCCGGACCTGACTTGCACTACCTTACTTTCCCTTTTATATTTTCTAATTATGATTTATACTTTAAATTTTTATTATGTTTACTTGGATTTGTACTCCAGGGAGCGCGAAGTGCAGAATCAAATATCACTGTGATGATTGTATGCTCTAGTATCAATTGCTTGGTGACAATAAAGTAAAGTAAAGGTACGTTCCAATGAGACAGGGAAAGGATGGTAGGATACATGAACTGTGGTGCATAAAGGCTGTTGTAAATCTAGTCACGAAGAAAAGAAAATCTTACGAAAGGTTCAAAAAACTAGGTAATGATAGAGATCTAGAATATTATAAGACTAGCAGGAAGGAGTTTAAGAATGAAATTAGGAGAGCCAGAAGGGGCCATGAGAAGGCCTTGGTGAGCAGGATTAAAGAAAATCCCAAGGCATTCTACAAGTATGTGAAGAACAAGAGGATAAGATGTGAGAGAACAGGACCAATCAAGTGTGACAGTGGAAAAGTGTGTATGGAACCGGAGGAGATGGCAGAGGTACTTAATGAATACTTTGCTTCAGTATTCACTATGGAAAAGGATCTTGGCGATTGTAGGGATGACTTACAGTGGACTGAAAAGCTTGAGTATATAAATATTAAGAAAGAGGATGTGCAGGAGCTTTTGGTAAACATCAAGTTGGATAAGTCTCCAGGACCGGATGAGATGTATCCCAGGCTCCTGTGGGAGGTGAGGGAGGAGCTTGCTGAGCCTCTGGCAATGATCTTTGCATCATCAATGGAGACTGAGGAGGTTCCACAGGGTTAGAGAGTTGCAGATGTCTTAATTCAGTGGTTGGTAAGTTAATGGAAAAGATCCTGAGAGGCAGGATTTATGAACATTTGGAGAGACGTAATATGATTAGGTAATGTTACAGCTACATAGGACCCTCGTCAGACCCCACTTGGAGTACTGTGCTCAGTTCTGGTCACCTCACTACAGGAAGGATGTGGAAACCACTCCGACAGCACAATACAGGCCCTTCAGATCACAATGCTATCCCGAACATGTCCTTACTTTAGAAATTTCATAGTGTTACCCATAGCCCTCTGTTTTTCTAAGCAACACGTACCTACCTCAGGGTCTCTTAAAAGACCCTATCATATCCGCCTCCAACACCATTGCCGGCAGCCCATTCCATGCACTCACCACTCTCTGCGTAAAAAAACTTACCCCTGACAACTCCTCTGTACCTGCTTCCAAGCACCTTAAAACTGTGCCCTCTCGTGATAGTCATTTAAGCCTTGGGGAAAAAGCCTCTGACTATCCACACGATTGATGCCTCTCATCATCGTATACACCTCTATCAGGTCACCTCTCATCCTCCGTTGCTCCAAGGAGAAAAATTTACTCAACCTATTCTCGCCAGGCATGCTCCATAATCCAGGCAACATCCTTGTAAATCTCCTCTGCACCCTTTCTATGGCTTTTGAAAACCAACAGAAGGCAACTAAAAAAGTCATTAAGTAAGAAAATATGGAATATGAAAGTAAGCTAGTCAATAATATTAAAGAGGGTACCAGAAATTTCTTCAGGTACATGAATTGTAAAGGAGAAGTGAAAGAGGATATTGGATCACTGGTAAATGATGCTGAAGAGGTAGTTAAGGGGGACAAGGAAATGGCAGACAAATTGAAAAAGTATTTTGCATCAGTCTTCACTGTGGAAGACACTAGCAGTATGGTGGCAGTTCCAGGTGTCAGGGGTCATGAAGTGTGTGAAGTTACCATAACTGGAGAGAAGGTTTTCGGGAAACTGAAAGGTCTGAAGGTAGGTAGGTCAACTGGACCAGATGGTGTACACCTCAGGGTTCTGAAAGTGGTAGCTAAGGAGATCATAGATGCAAGAGGAATGATCTTTCACGAATCACTAGATTCTGGAATAGTTCTGGAAGACTGGAAAATTGCAAGTGCAACTCCACTCTTCAAGAAGGAAGAGAGGAAACTTTCGGCCAATTAGTCTGACCTCAGTAGTTGGGAAGATGTTGGAGTCAATTATTAAGAATGAGGTCTGAGTACTTGGAGGCACATGATAAAATAGGCCATAGTCAGCATGATTTCCTCAAGGGAAAATCTTGCCTGACAAATCTGTTGGAATTCTCTAAAGAAGTAATAAGCAGGATAGACAAAGGGGATTCAGTTGATATTGTGTACTTGGATTTCCAGAAGGCCTCTGACAAGGTGCCACACATAAGGCTGTTTAACAAGCTATGACCTCATGGTATTACAGGAAAGATGCTAGCATGGATAAAGCGGTAGCAGATTGGCAGAAGGCAAAGAATAAAGGGAGCCCTTTCTGGCTGGCAGCCAGCCACTCGTGGTGTTCTACAGAAGTCTTTGTTGGGCCAATACAGGTGGAGGGCAGGTACTTTTGAGGAAGTAGAGAGGCTACAGAAGGAGTTAGACAGATTAGGAGAATGGGCAAAGAAATGGCAAAAGGAATACATTGTTGGGAAGTGTATGGTCATGCACTTTGGTAGAAGAAATGAAAGTACTCTATTTTTGAAATGGAGAGAAAATACAAAATCTGAGGTGCAAAGGGACTTGGGAGTCCTTGTGCAGTATACCCTAAAGATTAATTTGCAGGTTAAGTCTGTGGAGAGGAAGGCAAATGCAACGTTAGAATTAATTTCATGAGGACTAGAATATAAAAGTAAGGATATAATGTTGAGACTTTATAAAGCACTGGTGAGACCCCACTTGGAGTATTGTGAGCAGGTTTTGACCACTTATCTTAGAAAGGATATGCTGAAATTGGAGAGGGTTCAAAGGAAGTTCGCGAAAATGATTCCCGGATTGAACGGCTTGTCATATGATGAGGGCTTGATGGCTCTGAGCCTGTATTCATTGGAATTCAGAAGAATGAGGGGTGACCTAATAAGAAACCTATCAAATGCTGAAAGGCCTTGGTAGAATGGATGTGGAGAGGGTGTTTCCTATGATGGGAGAGTCTAAGACCAGAAGACAAAGCCTCAGAATAGAGGGGTGTCTTTTTAGAACAGAAATGAGGAGGAATTTCTTTAGCCAAAGAATGGTGAGTGTGGCATCTATGGAGCCAAGTCTTTATGTATATTTAAAGCAGAGTTTAATAGATTCCTGATTGGTCAGGGGATGAAGGAGTACAGGGAGAAGGCAGGAGATTGGGGCTGAGAGGGAAATGGATTAGCCATGATGAAATGGCAGAGCAGGCGTGATGGGCAAAATGGCCTAATTCTACTCCTATACCTTATGGTCTTAACAAGCTACAAGCCCATGGTATTACGGGAAAGATTCTGGCATGGATAAAGCAGTGGCTGATTGGCAGGAGGCAAAGAGTGGGAATAAAGGGAGCTTTTTCTGGATGGCTGCCGGTGACTAATGGTGTTCCACACTAGTGGTGTGTTGGGACCGAATCTGTATATGCTATATATGAAAGATCTGGATGATTGAATTGAGACTACAGAAGGACTACAGATTAAGAGAATGGGCAAAGGAATGGCAGATGGAATGCAGTGTCAGGATGTGTACAGAAGAAATGAAAAGGTTGACTATTTTTTAAATGGAGAGAAAATACAAAAAACTGAGGTGCAATGGGACTTGGGAGTCCTTGTGCAGGAAAGAACATTTTGCAGGTTGAGTCTGTGGAGAGGAAGGCAAATATGATGTTAGCATTTATTTCGAGAGGACTAGAATATAAAAGCAAGGATGTAATGCTGAAATTTTATAAATTACAGGGGAGACCTCACTTAAGTGTTGTGAGCAGATTAGGGCCTCTTATCTTAGAAAGGATGTGCTGAATTGGAGAGGTTACAAAGGAAGTTCACAAAAATGATTCCAGGATGGAATGGCTTGTCATTTGAAGAGTGTTTGATGCCTCTGAGCCTGTATTCACTAGAATTCAGAACAATGAGTGACCTCATTGAAACCTGCAGAATGGTGAAGAGCCTTGATGAAGTGGATGTGGAATGGATATTTCCGATGGGAAGGAGGGGAGGGGCATCCTTTTAGAATGGAGGTGAGGAGGAATTTCTTTAGCCAGAGAGTGGTGAACCTGTGGAATTCTTTGCCAGGCAGGCCATGTCCCTTCATATATTTAAGGTAGAGGTTGACAGATTTTTGATTGGCCAGGGCATGAAGGGTTACAGGGAGAAGGCAGGAGATTGGTGCTGGGAGTAACATTGGACCAGCCATGATGAAATGGTGGAGAAGACTCGATGGGCCAAATGGCCCAATTCTGCTCCTACAGCTTATGGTATTATGATCTCTCCTTGCTAGGAATCTCACTGTACACCACCTCTGTTTGTAAACCAATTACCTCACCCTCAGCACTATCACTCCATTTTCTATTCCCCTGCCAAATTAGTTTAAACCCTCCTGAACAACTCTAGCAAACTGGTCTTCTCCTCTACCCCAGGTTCAGGTGTAACCCATCCCTTTTCCTCAGAAGAGATTCCAATGATCTATACATCTGAACCCCTGTCCCCTGCACCAGTTCCTCAGCCATGCATTCACTTGCCAAATCATCCTATTCTTGCCCTCACTGGCATGGGACACAGTCAGCAAACCAGTGATTACTACCCTGGAGGTTCTGATTTTCAGCTTTGTATCCAGCTGCCCAAAATCTCCCTTCACCTCTATCAGTGGCCGACAGGCAAAGGAAAACCGAGGGAGGGCTGAGGGGACAATACAGATTGAGGCAGGAAGGGAAGTGGTGGGAAAGGCTAAGGAGTGGGAAGGGTAAGGAGCATGAGAAGAGCAAGAGAGGTGGAGGCAGAACACAGTGGGTACATTGAAAGGAGAAAGAAATGAGGCAGGAAAAGAGGAGGGAGAGTGAAGGGCTGAGACAGGTCAAGAGAAAGTATACTTGAGAGCAGTGAGAAGGAGACACTATCAGAGGACCTCACTACAGCTGAGAGAGGGAGAAACTGTGGGAGGACCCGCCCAGCTGAGAGAGGGAGACGCTGTGGGAGGACCCGTCCAGCTGAGAGAGGGAGACGCTGTGGGAGGACCCGTCCAGCTGAGAGAGGGAGACGCTGTGGGAGGACCCACCCAGCTGAGAGAGGGAGCAGTCTCCCACTTTCAGCTAGAGGTCCAGCTGTGACCCATTGACTAGCACCCCGTCACCCTGATCAGAGAGACCCAGGGACTAGCACCCCAAAGTTCAAAGAACATTTATCTAAGTACATTTACTTTATACAGCCTTGAAATTGGTCTTGTTACCACCAGCTATAAAACAAAGAAACTCAACAGAACCCACTAAAACAAAAGGCTATCAAACACTCATCATGCAGAAGGGTAAAAAACGTGCAAACAATAAAAGGAAGCAAATAGCATTCAGAACAGAAGTGAGTCCGCTCTGTGAAAGTTGCAGGCCACAGCCACAGTTTGGTGCAGAGATGAGTAAACCTCATGCAGCCGCGAACTCAAAGAGTCAAGTAAAGCCTGCAGAGCAGCAACTGAACTGGCCCATTACTCTCCTCCATCCCCGACACTGACCTTTTCAATCTGACCCAGCGCTTAAATTGCCCACACCTCAGGTCATTCCTTGCTCTGGTACATGGACCCTTTCACTTCAATACGCTGCCGCCACCTCAATGCGGCCTATACCCAAGTTTTCCAATTAGCCTCAGGACTTTCCTCGTTCTCAGACCTGGGTCCAAGCCCAGCCACCTTGACTCTGCTTTGTCTCTGCCAAATTAAATTGCTTTTAAGTCCGCACTACCCAAACATTGGCTCATTCCCCGCTCCCCACGCCTTGATTCAGCCTGTACACAGCACGCCGCAACCATTGTGCATCTTCGAGAATCCGTTCTGCTGCAAAAATGCCAGGTCATACAGACAGTTCCAAAGCTCCAATCAGACAGTGAAGTTACAGTGTATTGTCTGCAGTGATCGTTTACCAGAAAAAGTGTTTTCTTTGTTTTATTTGCCACCCGCAAGTACTCACTACGCTTCACTAGGCCATGTTAAACCAGAAATTTTGACCAGTAATCCCGTCACCCCGGTCAGACTGACACAGTGACCTGTAACCTGTCACAACCGTCAGACTGACCCAGTGACCAGTACCCTGTCAGCCCGGTCAGACTGACCCAGTGACCTGTAACCTGTCACCCCGGTCAGACTGACCCAGTGACCAGTACCCTGTCACCCCGGTCAGACTGACCCAGTGACCTGTACCCTGTCAGCCCGGTCAGACTGACCCAGTGACCAGTACCCTGTCAGCCCGGTCAGACTGACCCAGTGACCTGTAACCTGTCACCCCGGTCAGACTGACACAGTGACCAGTACCCTGTCAGCCCGGTCAGACTGACCCAGTGACCAGTACCCTGTTACAACCGTCAGACTGACCCAGTGACCAGTACCCTGTCAGCCCGGCCAGACTGACCCAGTGACCAGTACCCTGTCAGCCCGGTCAGACTGACCCAGTGACCAGTACCCTGTCAGCCCGGCCAGACTGACACAGTGACCTGTACCCTGTCAGCCCGGTCAGACTGACCCAGTGACCTGTACCCTGTCAGCCCGGTCAGACTGACACAGTGACCTGTACCCTGTCAGCCCGGTCAGACTGACACAGTGACCTGTACCCTGTTACAACCGTCAGACTGACCCAGTGACCAGTACCCTGTCAGCCCGGTCAGACTGACACAGTGACCAGTACCCTGTTACAACCGTCAGACTGACCCAGTGACCAGTACCCTGTCAGCCCGGCCAGACTGACACAGTGACCAGTACCCTGTCAGCCCGGTCAGACTGACCCAGTGACCAGTACCCTGTCAGCCCGGCCAGACTGACACAGTGACCTGTACCCTGTCAGCCCGGTCAGACTGACACAGTGACCTGTACCCTGTCAGCCTGGCCAGACTGACACAGTGACCTGTACCCTGTCAGCCCGGCCAGACTGACCCAGTGACCTGTACCCTGTCAGCCCGGCCAGACTGACCCAGTGACCTGTACCCTGTCAGCCCGGCCAGACTGACCCAGTGACCTGTACCCTGTCAGCCCGGCCAGACTGACCCAGTGACCTGTACCCTGTCAGCCCGGCCAGACTGACCCAGTGACCTGTACCCTGTCAGCCCGGCCAGACTGACCCAGTGACCTGTACCCTGTCAGCCCGGCCAGACTGACCCAGTGACCTGTACCCTGTCAGCCCGGCCAGACTGACCCAGTGACCTGTACCCTGTCAGCCCGGCCAGACTGACCCAGTGACCTGTACCCTGTCAGCCCGGCCAGACTGACCCAGTGACCTGTACCCTGTCAGCCCGGCCAGACTGACCCAGTGACCTGTACCCTGTCAGCCCGGCCAGACTGACCCAGTGACCTGTACCCTGTCAGCCCGGCCAGACTGACCCAGTGACCTGTACCCTGTCAGCCCGGCCAGACTGACCCAGTGACCTGTACCCTGTCAGCCCGGCCAGACTGACACAGTGACCTGTACCCTGTCAGCCCGGCCAGACTGACCCAGTGACCTGTACCCTGTCAGCCCGGCCAGACTGACACAGTGACCTGTACCCTGTCAGCCCGGCCAGACTGACCCAGTGACCAGTACCCTGTCAGCCCGGCCAGACTGACACAGTGACCAGTACCCTGTCAGCCCGGCCAGACTGACCCAGTGACCAGTACCCTGTCAGCCCGGCCAGACTGACACAGTGACCAGTACCCTGTCAGCCCGGCCAGACTGACCCAGTGACCAGTACCCTGTTACAACCGTCAGACTGACACAGTGACCAGTACCCTGTCAGCCCGGTCAGACTGACACAGTGACCAGTACCCTGTTACAACCGTCAGACTGACACAGTGACCAGTACCTTGTCAGCCCGGCCAGACTGACCCAGTGACCAGTACCCTGTTACAACCGTCAGACTGACACAGTGACCAGTACTCCGTCACCACTAATCTGGTGACCTGAATCTCATAAGCTATACAGTTCACCACAATGTTAAGACACTGGCAGCGATCAGTGAACTCACCGCAGACACTCATTCACCATCTCTGTCAATAAATCATCAGGAACACCTTTCCCTTTCCGCAGAAGGTTGGCAGCACGTTGTCCCAGCTGAGCCCGGGCACTAGGCTGTTGGGCAGAGCAGATTCAATGTTTATTGTGAACACGGGAACAGTGGGATACAATTTCTCCATACAACCAACTCATCCACTGGGGCAGGACTTACACACACACACACTGACCCTCACTGGGGGACGGTCCCGCACACATACTGACCCCCCTCATTCAGGGACAGGTGACACACACACACACACCCTGACCCTCACCGGGGGACAGTCCCATAAACACACTGACCCTCACCGGGGGACAGTTCCACACACACACTGACCCTCACCGGAGGACAGTCCCACACACACACTGACCCTCATTCAGGGACAGGTGCCACACACTGATCGGAAGTCCCTGACAATTGGTGTTTGGTAAGGATCAGTGCAGGGTCCTGTGTTGGCTGAGATTTATCTAGTGTAGATGTTGTGTAGGTAGGCTGATTAGCAAGTTTACAGATCTCCCAAACATTGCCAGAGTTGTTGATAATGAGAATGGTTTTGAATGTAAACAGCAGGATATAGATCAGTTGTTGCTGTTCTGCTGAACATTTTGGGCATGCAGTATGTTGGCACAATAATGTGTGATGACACTTGCAGGCTTAAACCAGTTTATCCTTTGTTTGAATTGGTTTGCATTAACAAACAAACAATGTTTGCATTAACAAAGTCACTTGATCTTTCACTACACATGATCAATAACTCTGAATGTGAAATGTGGCCGAGAATGGCAGATGAAGTGTAATCTGAACAGGTGAGAGGTGTTGCACATTGGGAGGTAAAATGTAAAGAGGTATATCTCATTCAGTAGATAGGAGGCCCTTTAGAAGTATTAATGCACAAAGGGACCTTCGGGTCTAGTCGTAGAGTCAAAGAAAAGTACAGCATAGAAACAGGCTCTTTGGCCCATCTCGTCCATGTCAAACTATTTAAATTGTTTACTCCCATCAACCTTGGACCACAGCCCTCCATACCCCTACCATCTATGCACCTATCCAAACTTCACTTAATGTTGAAATCAAGATTGATGCCCCATTTGTGCTGGTAGCTCATTCACACTTTCACAACCCTCTGAGTGAAGAAGTTTTGTCTCATGTTGTCCTTAAACTTCTCACCTTTCACCCTTAATGAATGACATCTGGTTGTAGTCCCAGTCAATCTCAGTGGAAAAAGCCTGCTTTCATTTACCCTATACCCCTCATAATTATGTCACCTTTATCAAATCTCTTTCAATCATCTACATTCCAAGGAATTAAGTCCTAACCTATTCAATCTTTCCTTATAACTGAGGTCCTTCAGACCTGGCAACAACCTTGTAAATTTTCTCTGTACTCTTTCAACCTTATTTACATCTTTCCTGTATGTAGGTGACCAAAACTGCACACAATACTCCAAATTAGGCCTCACCAATGTCTTAAAAATAACAACTTCAAAATAATATCCCATCTCCTGTACTCAGAACTTTAATACATGAAGGCCATTGTGCCAAAAGCTTTCTTAATGACCCCATCTACCAGTGGTGCCGCTTTCAATGACTTGTGGACCTGTATTTCCAAATTCCTTTGTTCTACCGCACGCCTCAGTGCCCTACTGTTCACTGTGTAAGACTACCGTGGATGGTCCTACTGAGGTGCAACACCTCTCATTTGTCTGCATTAAATTCCATCTATCCTTTTACCAGCTGGTCCAGGTCCTACTGCAAGCCATAATAGCCTTCCTCACTGTCCACTGCACCCCCAATCTTGGTGTCATTTGCAAACTTGATGATCCAGTTAAACACATTATCATCCAGACTGTGATGTAGATGACAAACAAAAACAGATCCAAACCAATCCCTGCGGCACTCCACTAACTCGAGGCCTCCAGTCAGAGAGGCAACCATTTACTACCCGTCTGTGGCTTCTCCCACAAAGCCAATGTCGAAATCAATTTACTACCTCATATTGAATGCCAAGAAACTGAATCTTCTTGACCAATTTCCCATGTGGGACCTTGTCAAATGCCTTGCTAAAATCCACATAGACAATATCAACAGCTTTGCCTTCATCCACTTCCATGGTAACTTCCTCAGAAAACTCTCTAAGATCAGTTAGACATGACCTACCACACACAAAGCTATGCTGACTATCCTTAATGAGCCCATGTCTATCCAGATATTTATATATCCTGTCCCTTAGAATACCTTCCAATAACTTTCCCACTACTGATGTCAGGCTCATCAACCAATAATTCCCTGGTTTATTTTTAGAGCCTTTCTTGAACAGTGGAACAACATTCGCTATCCTCCAATACTCTGGTACCTCACCTGTCTTTAAGGATGATTTAATATCTCGGCTAGGGCCCCAGCAGCTTTCACACTCACCTCCTGCGAGGTCTGAGGGAACACCTTGGCAGGCCCTGGAGATTTATCCACCTTAATTTGCCTCAGAACAGCAAACACCTCCTCCTGTGTAAAATAGCTCCCTGAAAATGTGCCTTCTTCATTACCCCACAACACAAATGGATAAGGAGGGCATGCCCGGCAGGGCCCTGACTGGAGGGCATGCATTGAGTAGAGGTTCTGGAGAGAAGGTGCAGTAGTGGTTCACAAGGATGTTGCCTGGATTAGGAGTATGTTCTATAAGGAGAGGTTTTCTCTGGAACAATGGAGGCCGAGGGGAGACCTGACAGGTTTATAAGATTATGAAAGGCATAGATGGACAGTTAGAATCTTTTTGCCAGGGTAGAAATGTCAAATACTGGAGGGCATAGAAGGGCAGTATCTGTAATGCACAAGCTGGTGTAGTGTTGGAAGCAGATTAGACAAAGGCACATGAGTGTATGGGGAACTGAAGGATATGGATGATGTACAGGCAGCATGAGTTAGTTTAATTTGGAAATGTCTTTTAAATATTGTTATTGTAGCAGCTAAACTACTTTCTCTGGCAGCTGATCACAATTACTAACCACCCTCTGAAATAAACAGGAAGTAGCATGAAATTCAGTGGTTTTGTTGATAGCGGGGAAGCCAGTCACAGTATGCAGGTTGGTACTGACCAGTTTTTAGATGGGAAATGCAAAGGCGGGTGGAATTTAATCCTGATTAAGTGTGAGGAGATGCATAATGAACAGTAGGACAAGAGAGTGTTGAAGAAGGCAGGGACATCTGTGGTCAAGCCCAGGGATAGTTGAAAGTGAGAGCACCGGTGAAGGGGTCTGTTACCTGCAGCAACTCCTTTCTCTCAGATATGTATTCATTCACCTACCTGAGACTCTTGCTTGGCAGATGTGGGAGGCTGGGCCTTGGGCACTTCCTTCCATTCCTCCTGTGTCTCAGGTGCTGGGAAATCCACATTAACATGAGCAATTTCCCCTGAAATACCCGGCAGTTTGACCCTCCCCATTCACCGTATCATCGGAGTTATACTGACAGACCAAAGGTGAACGGGGACCTAGTTGGGTAGTTCCCTCAACATCGTCCGGGGGTGACAGAGACCATCCTCACTGGGAGGATGAAACCTGACTACCCTCAGAGTGAGACTGACAACACCATGGTGACCCTGGAATCATTATCATTTGAATGCCTTCAGGTATCACACAGGGACTCCAGAGAGAAACTGTCCCAAGGCCATGGGGAAAGGGCAGCAGAATAAGCTATCAAGTTAGATGGGCTGAATGGACTCTTTTTGTACAACAGCAATCGAGTGATTCAGCTGGTGCTTCATGGCCTGGTCAGCAATCCATGACCTGCCCAGGTCCCAGTGCTCCAGGGCCTAGCCAGTGCCCCAGAGCCCCACAGCATTGCCAGTGCCCCAGTGTTGACATTGGTCGAGAGACCAGTCAATGTCCCACAGCCTGGCCATGCTGCAGGGCCCAGCCACTGCCCCACAGCATGACCGATGATCCAGAGCCCAGCCAGTGCCCCAGTGCGCAGTTACAAAGCACCAAATGACTGCCGTATGTGGACCATGAGATTACAACTGCAGTAGAGTCGTACAGGCTGCACTGGGTTCTGGTTCTGCCCCGACCAACATCTCAATATTTAGCCCTACCTTGACCTTTGCTCCTTACAACTCCCCACCCCCTTCCCAGCCCGACCCGGCTGTGAGTGACTGGTACCAGACTGCTGGTCAGCTCCGCTGTCGTGGGTTGGGGGCTCAAAGTGATCCACCAGTTGCCCCATGGATGGATCGTGTGGCAGATCCTGGACAGCACTCTTTTCTCCGTCCTGCCAATGGGGAACTGCACTGTCCTCAGCTCGGTACTGTGCTGGGTCCGGAGAGCCTGCCTACACAATCCAACACAAAAAACAACCATCAACAACCATGGGCAGGGGTTGGTACGGGAGGGCGCAGGAGCTGAGAGAGGAGGAGGAGGATATTAGAGGGTGGTAGGTAGGAGACTGAGAGGGTGTGGACATGCTGACAATACCAGCATTCATTCAAAGTCAAACTAAATTTATTATCGATGTGTCTGTATGTTACCCGTCCATCACAGCTAAAACTCTTTCCACCATTGAGCACCTCTACAAAGAGCACTGTCCCAGGAAAGCAGCGTTCATCATCAAGGCTCACCACCATCCAGGTCACACCCTCTTCTCGTTGCTGCCATCAGGAAGGAGGTACTCAGGCCTCAGGCCCCACATAACCAAGTTCAGGAACAGTTTTTACCTTTCTACCATTAGGTCCCTGCACCAGAATGGATAACATCACTCACCCCAACTTAGAACATCGAAAACCTACAGCACAATACAAGCACTTCGGCCCACAAAGTTGTGCCAAACATGTCCCTATTTTAGAAATTACTAGACTTCCCCGTAGCCCTCTGTTTTTCTAAGCTCCATGTACCTATCTAAAAGTCTCTTAAAAGACCCTATAGTATCCGCCTCCACCACCGTTGCCAGCAGCCCATTCCATGCACTCACCACTCTCTGAGTAAAAAACTTACCCCTGACATCTCCTCTGTACCTACTCCCCAGCACCTTAAACCTGTGTCCGCTTGTGGCAACCATTTCAGCCCTGGGAAAAAGCCTCTAACTATCCACACGATCAATGCCTCTCATCAGCTTGTACACCTCTATCAAGTTACCTCTCATCCTCCATCACTCCAAGGAGAAAAGGCTGAGTTCACTCAACCTATTCTCATAAGGCATGCTCCCCAATCCGGGCAACATCTTTGTAAATCTCCTCTGCACCCTTTCTTTGGCTTCCACATCCTTCCTGTAGTGAAGTGACCAGAACTGAGCACAGTACTCCAGGTGGGGTAAGACCAGGGTCCTATATAGCTGCAACATTACCTCTCGGCTCCTAAATTAAATTCCACGATTGATGAAGGCCAATACACCATACGCCTTCTTAACCACAGAGTCAACCTGCGCAGCTGCTTTGAGTGTCCTATGGACTCAGACCCCAAGATCCCTCTGATCTTCCACACTGCCAAGACTCTTACCATTAATACTATATTCTGTCATCATATTTGACCTACCAAAATGAACCACTTCACACTTATCTGGGTTGAACTCCATCTGACACTTCTCAGCACAGTTTTGCATCCTATCAATGTCCCACTGTAACCTCTGACAGCCCTCCACACTATCCACAACACCTCCAACCTTTGTGTCATCAGCAACAGTGAGGTCCCAACTGATTACACAACCTATGGGTAGAGCCTTCTTTCAATGACTCTACAATTCATGTTCTTGATATTATTTATTACTTATTTAACTAATGTCATTATTCTGTTTTTTAATTTGCAGTTTGTTCTCTTTTGCACATTGATAGTTTGTCCATCTTTGCCCATGTTATAACCATATAACAATTACAGCACGGAAACAGGCCATCTCAGCCCTTCTAGTCCGTGCTGAACGCTGAGTCTCACCCAGTCCCACTAGCCCGCACTCAGCCCATAACCCTCCATTCCTTTCCTATCCATATACTTACCCAATTTTACTTTAAATGACAATACTGAACCTGCCTCTACCACTTCTACTGGAAGCTCATTCCACACAGCTACCACTCTCTTGAGTAAAAAATTCCCCCTTGTGTTACCCTTAAACTTTTGCCCCCTAACTCTCAACTCATGTCCTCTTGTTTGAATCTCCCCTACTCTCAATGGAAAAAGCCTATCCACGGCAACACTATCTATCCCCCTCATAATTTTAAATACCTCTATCAAGTCCCCCCCTCCAAAGAATAAAGACCTAACTTGTTCAACCTTTCCCTGTAACGTAGGTGCTGAAACCCAGGTAACATTCTAGTAAATGCCTCTGTACTCTCTCTATTTTGTTGACATCTTTCCTATAATTCGGTGACCAGAACTGTACACAATACTCCAAATTTGGCCTCACCAATGCCTCGTACAATTTTAACATTACATCCCAACTCCTATACTCAATGCTCTGATTTATAAAGGCCAGCATACCAAAAGCTTTCTTCACCACCTTATCCACATGAGATTCCTTCAGGGAACTATGCACCATTATTCCTAGATCACTCTGTTCTACTGCATTCTTCAATGCCCTACCATTTACCATGTATGTCCTATTTGGATTATTCCTACCAAAATGTAGCACCTCACACTTATCAGCATTAAACTCCATCTGCCATCTTTCAGCCCACTCTTCTAACTGGCCTAAATCTCTCTGCAAGCTTTGAAAACCTGCTTCATTATCCACAACGCCACGTATCTTAGTATCATCTGCATACTTACTAATCCAATTTACCACCCCATCATCCAGATCATTAATGTATATGACAAACAACATTGGACCCAGTACAGATCCCTGAGGCACACCACTAGTCACCAGCCTCCAACCTGACAAACAGTTATCCACCACTACTCTCTGGCATCCCCCATCCAACCACTGTTGAATCCATTTTACTACTTCAATATTAATACCTAACGATTGAACCTTCCTAACTAACCTTCCGTGCGGAACCTTGTCAAAGGCCTTACTGAAGTCCATATAGACAGCATCCACTGCTTTACCCTTGTGGACATTTGACTGTTTAATTATAATGGGCCCTTTTTGACTTTTTTTTCTTTACTAACCCTTTAGTTAAGATCCACACGGTAGGCTTATTCAGAAAGTCAGAAGGCATGGGATCCAGAGAAGTTTGGCCAGGTGGATTCAGAATTGGCTTGCCTGCAGAAAGCAGAGGGTCGTGGTGGAAGGAGTACATTCAGATTGGAGGGTTGTGACAAGGATCAGTTCTGGGACCTCTACTTTTCATGATTTTTATTAACGACCTGGATGTGGGGGTAGAAGGGTGGGTTGGCATGCTTGCAGATGACACAAAGGTTGGTGGTGTTGTAGATAGTGTAGAGGATTGTTGAAGATTGCAGAGAGACATTGATAGGATGTAGAAGTGGACTGAGAATTGGCAGATGGAGTTCAACCCAGAGAAGTGTGAGGTGGTACACTTTGGAAGGGCAAACTCCAAGGCAGAGTACAAAGTAAATGTCAGGATACTTGGGAGTGTGGAGGAGCAAAGGGATCTGGGTGTACATGTCCACAGATCCCTGGAAGTTGCCTCACAGGTAGATAGGGTAGCTGAGAAACCTTATGGGGTGTTAGCTTTCATAAGTTGAGGGATAGAGTTTAAGAGTCACAATGTACTGATGCAGCTCTATAAAACTCTAGTTAGGCCACACTTGGAGTACTGTGTTCAGTTCTGGTCACCTCACTATAGGAAGGATGTGGAAGCATTGGAAAGGGTACAGAGGAGATTTACCAGGATTCTGCCTGGTTTAGAGAGTATGGGTTATGATCAGAGATTAAGGGAGCTAGGGCTTTACTCTCTGGAGAGGAGGAGGATGAGAGGAGACATGATATAGCAGATGTTAAGAGGAATAGATAGAGTGGACAGCCACTGCCTCTTCCCCAGGGACCTGCTGCTCAATATAAGAGGATATGGCTTTAAGGTAAGAGGAGGGAAGTTCAAAGGGGATATTAGAGGAAGGTTTTTCACTCAGAGAGTGTTTGGTGGATGGAATGCACTGCCTGAGTCAGTGGTGGAGGCAGACACACTAGTGAAGTTTAAGAGACTACTAGACAGGTATATGGAGGAACTTAAGGTGGGGGGTTATATGGGAGGCTGTGTTTAAGGGTCAGCACAACATTGTGGGCCGAAGGACCTATACTGTGCTGTACTAGTCTATGTCCTATGCTCTATGTTCTAATATAATTCATTTAATTGTAAGCAGTGTGCTGTCCAGTGTTTCCTGGCACTGAGTTGTAACAGGATAGCAAATTACACAGCAGTCACACAAACCAGGGTTTGGGGTGGGAGAGCCACCTCAGTCTCATGTGTTTGGCAGGACAGGAATTTGGTATTTGGTATTCCCTAGACTTACACAGCCATGGAAACCAGTGGGGTTTCATTCCCACTAACCTGCACCCAGACCATAGCCCTCCATACCCTTAACACCATAAGATACAGGAGCAGAAGTAGGCCATTTGGCCCATTGAGTCTGCTCTGCCACTCAATCATGGGCTGATCCAATTCTTCCAGTCATCCCCACTCCCCTGCTTTCACCCCATAGTTTTTGATGCCCTGACTAATCAAGAACCTATCTATCTCTGCCTTAAATACACCCAATGACTTGGTCTCACAAGTGCCTTATAGAGCCTCAACATCATTACCATTACCATTACCATTATACTTTATTGTCACCAAACAATTGATACTAGAGCATACAATCATCACAGTGATATTTGTTTCTGTGCTTCGTGCTCCCTGATGTACAAATCAATGTAAATATAATAAAAATTTAAATTATAAATCATAATTAAAAAATAGAAAAGGGAAAGTAAGGTAGTGCAAGTCAGGTCCAGATATTTGGAAGGTACAGTCCAGATCCGGGTCAGGATCCGTTCAGCAGTCTTATCACAGTTGGAAAGAAGCTGTTCCCAAATCTGGCCGTAGGAAGCTTCATGCTCCTGAACCTTCTCCTGGAGGGAAGAGGGACAAAAAGTGTGTTGGCTGGGTGGGTCGTGCCCTTGATTATCCTGGCAGCACTGCTCCAACAGCGTGCTGTGTAAAGTGAGTTCAAGGATGGAAGATTGGTTTGTGTGATGTGCTGGGCTATGTTCAATATCTTCTGCAGCTTCTTCCGGTCTTGGACAGGACAACTTCCATACCAGGTTGTGATGCACCCTAGAAGAATGCTTTCTACGGTGCATCTATAAAAATTAGTGAGGGTTTTAGGAGACAGGCCAAATTTCTTCAGCTTTCTCAGGAAGTAAAGGCACTGGTGGGCCTTCTTGGCAGTGGACTCTGCTTGGTTAGACCAAGTCAGGTCATTTGTGATATTCACCCCGAGGAACTTAAAGCTTTTGACCTGTTCCACCTGCGCACCACCGATGTAGATGGGGTTGTGTGGTCCGCTGCTCCTTCTGAAGTCAACAACCAATTCCTTTGACTTGCTGCCGTTGAGGGATAGGTTATTATCTTCGCACCATGCCACCAGGTTCTTAATTTCCTCTCTGTACTCCGACTCATCATTACCCAAGATACGGCCTACAATTGTTGGGTCATCAGCAAACTTATATATTGAGTTTGATGGAAACTTGGGCTACACAATCCTGGGTGTACAGTGAGTACAGCAGGGGGCTGAGTACACAGCATTGTGGGGCACCAGTGCTCAGGGTGATTGTAGAGGAGATCTTGTCCCCTATTTTTACAGCCTGGGTCCTGTCACATCCCTGCTCTTATATTCTATACCTCTAGAAATGAATGTCATCATTGCATTTGCCTTCTTCATAACTGACTCAACCTGGAGGTTAACCATTAGGTTATCTTGGACAAAGACTCTCAAGTCCCTTTGCATCTCTGCATTTTTAATTCTCTCCCCATCTAAATAATAGGCTGCCTGTTTATTTCTTCCACCAAAGTGCATGACCAAACACTTTCCAACATTGTATTTCATTTGCCACTTCTTTCTCATTCCCCTAAACTACCTAAGTCTCTCTGCAGGTTCCCTGTTTCCTCAACACTACCCACTCCTCCACCTATCTTTGTATCATGGGCAAATTTAGCCACCGTAGTCCAAATCATTGACATACATCGTAAAAAACAGTGGTCCCAACACCGACCCCTATCTAACTCTACTGGTAACTGGCAGCCAGCCAGAATAGGATCCCTTTATTCCCACTCTCTGTTTCCTGCCGACCAGCCAATGTTCCTACCCATGCAAGCAACTTTCCTGTAATTCCATGGGCTCTTATCTTGTTAAGCAGCCTCATGTGCGGCACCTTGTCAAAGGCCTTCTGAAAATCCAAGTACACCACGTCTACTGCATCTCCATTGTCTATCCTGCTTGTAATTTCCTCAAAGAATTGCAGTAGATTAGTCAGGCAAGATTTTCCTTTCAGGAAACCATGCTGGTTTTGGCCTATCTTGTCATTTGTCTCCAGGTACTCCGTAATCTCATCCCTAACAATTGATTCCAACAACTTCCCAACCACTGATGTCAGTGGTTGATACCCCTACCATCCATGCACCTAACCAAACTTCTCTTCAAGAAGTGCTGCCTCAAAAAAGCAGCATCTACCACTAAGGACCCCCACCCAGAACATGCCTCTTCTCAATGCTACCATCAGGAAGGAGGTACAGAAGCCTGAAAGCACAACTCAATAATTCAAGATGCAAACACGAGGAAATCTGCAGATGCTGGAAATTCAAGCAAAACACACAAAATGCTGGTGGAACCCAGTCCTGACAAAGGGTCTTGGCCCGAAACGTCGACTGTACTTCTTCCTATATATGTTGCCTGGCCTGCTGCATTCCACCAGCATTTTGTGTGTGTTGTCAACAATTCAGGAACAGCTTTTTGCCCTCTGCCAACTGATTTCTCAATGGACTAAACCCATGAATACTACCTCACTACTTTTTCATTTTTATTTTTTGCACTACTTATTTAATTTAACTGATATATATAGATAATTCACAATTTTCCTCTATTATTATGTATTGCGTTGTACTGCTGCTGCTAAGTTAATAATTTCACAACAAATACCAGTGTTATTAAACCTGATTCTGATCCTAAACATTGAAATCGAACTCGAATGCAGCACTTGTGCTAGCAGCTCTTTCCTCACTCACATGACCTTCATGTTCTTCTTAAACTTTTCACCTTTCACCCTCAAACCATGACCACTAGTTGTAGTCCCACCCAACCTCAGTGGAAAAAGCCTGCTAGCATTTACTCTTTCTACACCCCTCATAATTATGCACACCTCTATCAAATCTCCCTTCAATCTTCTAATTTCCAAGGAATAAAGCCCTAACCTATTCAATCTTTCCTTGTAACTCATGTCTTTCAGGTCCATCAACATCTTTGTAAATTTTCTCTGTATTCTTTGAACCATATTTACATCTTTCCAGTAGGTAGGGGACCAAAACTGCACACAATACTCCAAATTAAACCTCACCAACATCTTACACAACTTCAACATAACATCCTATCTCCTGTACTCAGTACTTTGATTTATGAAAGCCAATGTGCCAAAAGCTTTCTTTACACCCTATCTACCTGTGATGCCACTTTCAAAGAATTATAGACCTGTATTCTCAGATCCCTTTGTTTTGCTACTCCTCAGTGCCCGATAATTCATTGTAGAAGACCTACATTGGTTGGTCCTACCGAAATGCAACACCTCGCACTTGTCTGCATTCAATTCCACCTGCCATTCTTCAGCCCATTTTATCAGTTAGTCCAGATCTTCCTGCAAGCTCTGACAGTCTTCCTTGAAGCCAACTACACCCGCAATCTTGGTGTCATCCACAAATTTGCTGATCCAGTTAACCACATTAACATCCAGATCAGATGATATAGATGACAAACGACAATGGACACAGCACAGATCCCTACAGCCCTCCACTGGTCACAGGCCTCCAGTCAGAGAGGCAACCATCCACTACGACTTTCTGGCTTCTCCCACAATGCCAGTATTTAGAAACATAGAAAACCTACAGCACAATACAGGTCCTTCGGCCCACAAAGTTGTACCAAACATCTCCCTACCTTAGAAATTACTAAGCTTACCCATAGCCCTCTATTTTTCTAATGTAGACCCTATTGTAACCATCTCCACCACCATTGCCAGCAGCCCATTCTCTAAGTAACTATTCACCACTCTCTGAGTAAAAACTTACCCCTGACATCTCCTCTGTACCTACTCCCCAGCACCTTAAACCTGTGTCCTCTTGTGGCAACCATTTCAGCCTTGGGAAACAGCTTCTGACTATCCACATGATCAATGCCTCTGATCATCTTATACACCTCTATCAGGTCACCTCTCATCCTCCGTCACTCCAAGGACAAAAGGCCGAGTTCACTCAACCCATTTTCATACGGCATGCTCCCCAATCCAGGCAACATCTTTGTAAATCTCTTCTGTAACCTTTCTATGGCTTCCACATCCTTCCTGTAGTGAGACAATCAGAACTGAGCACAGTACTCGAAATGGGGTCTGAACAGGGTCCTATATAGCTGCAACATTACCTCTCGGCTCCTAAGTTCTATTCAATGATTGATGAAGGACAATGCACTGTATGCCTTCTGAACCACAGAGTCAACCTGTGCAGCTGCTTTGAGCGTCCTATGGACTCGAACCCCAAGATCCCTCTGATCCTCCACACTGCTAAGAGTCTTACCATTAATACTATATTCTGCCATCGTATTTGACCAACCAAAATGAACCATTTCACACTTATCTGGGTTGAACTTCATTTGCCACTTCTCAGCCCAGTTTTGCATCCTATCAATATCCCACTGTAACCTCTGACAGCCCTCCACACTATCCACAACACCTCCAACCTTTGTGTCATCAGCAAACTTACTAACCCATCCCTCGACTTCCTCATATAGGTTATTTATAAAAATCACCAAGAGTAAGGGTCCCAGAACAGATCCCTGAGGCACACCATTGGTCACTGATCTCCATGCAGAAAACGACCCATCTACAACCACTCTTTGCCTTCTGTGGGCAAGCCAGTTCTGGATCCACAAAGCAATGTCCCCTTGGATCCCATGCCTCCTTACTTTCTCAATAAGCCTTGCATGGGGTACCTTATCAAATGCCTTGCTGAAATCCATATACACTACATCTGCTGCTCTACCTTCATCATTGTGTTTAGTCACATCCTCAAAAAATTCAATCAGGCTCGTAAGGCATGACCTGCCCTTGACAAAGCCATGCTGACTATTCCTAATCATATTATACCTGCCCAAATGTTCTTAAATCCTGCCTCTCAGGATCTTTTCCTTCAACTTACCAACCAGTGAAGTAAGACTCACTGGTCTATAATTTCCTGAGCTATCTCTACTCAATTTCTTGAATAAGGGAACAACATCTGCAACCCTCCAATCCACCTGAACCTCTCCCATCCCCATTGATGATTCAAAGATCATTGCCAGAGGCTCAGCAATCTCCTCCCTCGCCTCCCACAGGAGCCTGGGGTACATCTCATCGGGTCCTGGCGTCTTATCCAACTTGATACTTTTATAGATATGTGAAAAGAAAAAGATTGGTCAAGACAAATGTAGGTCCTTTACAGTCAGAAACAGGTGAATTGGTCATAGGGAACAAGGACATGGCAGACCAATTGAATAACTACTTTGGTTCTGTCTTCACTAAGGAGGACATAAATAATCTTCCGGAAATTGTAGGGGACCGAGGGTCTAGTGAGATGGTGGAACTGAGGGAAATACATGTGAGTAGGGAAGTGGTGTTAGGTAAATTGAAGGGATTAAAGGCAGATAAATCCCCAGGGCCAGATGGTCTGCATCCCAGAGTGCTTAAGGAAGTAGCTCAAGAAATAGTGGATGCATTAGTGATAATTTTTCAAAACTCCTTAGATTCTGGATTAGTTCCTGAGGATTAGAGGGTGGCTAATGTAACCCCACTTTTTAAAAGAGGGAGAGAAAAACCGGGGAATTATAGACTGGTTAGTCTGACATCGGTGGTGGGGAAAATGCTAGAGTCGGTTATCAAAGATGTGATAACAGCACATTTGGGAAGAGGTGAAATCATCGGACAAAGTCAGCATGGATTTGTGAAAGGAAAATCATGTCTGACGAATCTTATAGAATTTTTTGAAGATGTAACTAGTAGAGTGGATAGGGGAGTGCCAGTGGATGTGGTATAGTTAGAGTTTCAAAAGGCTTTTGACAAGGTCCCACACAGGAGATTAGTGTGCAAACTTAAAGCACACGGTATTGGGGGTATGGTATTGATGTGGATAGAGAATTGGTTGGCAGACAGGAAGCAAAGTGTGGGAGTAAATGGGACCTTTTCAGAATGGCAGGCAGTGACTAGTGGGGTACCGCAAGTCTCAGTGCTGGGACCCCAGTTGTTTACAATATATATTAATGATTTAGACGAGGGAATTAAATGCAGCATCTCCAAGTTTGCGGATGACACGAAGCTGGGCGGCGGTGTTAGCTGTGAGGAGGATGCTAAGAGGATGCAGGGTGACTTGGATAGGTTAGGTGAGTGGGCAAATTCATGGCAGATGCAATTTAATGTGGATAAATGTGAGGTTATCCACTTTGGTTGCAAGAACAGGAGAACAGATTATTATCTGAATGGTAGCCGATTAGGAAAAGGGGAAGTGCAATGAGACCTGGGTGTCATTGTACACCAGTCATTGAAGGTGGGCATGCAGGTACAGCAGGCAGTGAAAAAGGCAAATGGTATGTTGGCATTCATAGCAAAAGGACTTGAGTACTGGAGCAGGGAGGTTCTACTGCAGTTGTACAAGGCCTTGGTGAGACCGCACCTAGAATATTGTGTGCAGTTTTGGTCCCCTAATCTGAGGAAAGACATTCTTGCCATAGAGGGAGTACAAAGAAGGTTCACCAGATTGATTCCTGGGATGGCAGGACTTTCATATGAAGAAAGACTGGATCGGCTAGGCTTATACTCACTGGAATTTAGTAGATTGAGGGGGGATCTTATTGAAACATATAAAATTCTAAAGGGATTGGACAGGCTAGATGCAGGAAGATTGTTTTCGATGTTGGGGAAGTCCAGAACGAGGGGTCACAGTTTAAGGATAAAGGCCTTTTAGGACCAAGATGAGGAAAAACTTCTTCACACAGAGTGGTGAATCTGTGGAATTCTCTGCCACAGGAAACAGTTGAGGCCAGTTCATTGGCTATATTTAAGAGGAAGTTAGATATGGCCCTTGTGGCTAAAGGGATCAGGGGGTATGGAGAGAAAGCAGGTACAGGGTTCTGAGTTGGATGATCAGCCATGATCATACTGATTGGCTGTGCAGGCTCAAAGGGTCGAATGGCCTACTCCTGCACTTATTTTCTATGTTTTTCTATGTTTGATGCTTTCCAAAAGCTCCAGCACATCCTCTTTCTTAACATCTACATGCTCAAGCTTATCAGTCTGCTGCAAGTCATCACTACAATCACCAAGATCCTTTTATATAGTGAATACTAAAGTAAAGTATTCTATGCTGTGTCTGCGAGGCTGAGTCCGGTGCCGTGGAAGTCCATAGCGGGGTATTCCCTTCTGCCACCTGCGTGGGATGACGAGTCTATCGGGACCCTGGGGACTTGTGGAATCTGTGTGGTGGTTTCTTTCGAACTTATGGTCTTTTAACATCTTTAGACTATTTTTACTGTGCCCATGGTCTGTTTTTTTTTTTAACCAATTATGATATTGTCTGCACTGTTGTAACTATATGTTAACTATAACTATAGCTAAGTGGTTTTGTGTATGTCTTGCAGCTTTAGTTTTTGGTTTGTTGGGTGGTAGAGTTAGTCTCTTGACTTGGTGTGTCTGGGTAGTCTTGTTTTGTCTGGTGGATTTGGAGCTCCTTTCCGGGGAATGCGCTAAGATGGTAGCGCAGCATGATATTAATATGCAGCAGCCTCTCCAGACTCTGGATTTGGGAATTACCAAACATTATGTGGATTTTCTGGTGTAGTCTGTTTTGTCTAATGCTTTTGTGATATAATTCTGGAGAACGTTGTCTCATTTTTTAACTGCATTGCATTTGTGGTTTCTAAATGACAATAAACTGAAACTGAACTGATTAAGTATCTCCATTATCTCCCCCGGTTCCATACACACTTTCCCAATGTCACACTTGATAGGTCCTATTCTTACACATCTTATCCTCTTGCTCTTCACATATTTGTAGAATGCCTTCGGGTTTTCCTTAATTCTGCCCACCAAGGCCTTCTCATGGCCCCTTCTGGCTCTCCTAATTTCCTTTTTAAGCTCCTTTTTGTTAGCCTTATAATCTTCTAGATCTCTAACATTATCTAGCTCTCTGAACCTTTTGTAAGCTTTTCTTTTCTTCTTGACTAGATTTATTACAGCCTTTGTACACCGCAGTTCCTGTCTCATTGGAACGTACCTATGCAGAACTCCACACAAATATCCCCTGAACATTTGCCACATTTCTTCTGTACTTTTCCCTGAGAACATCTGTTCCCAATCTAAGCTTCCAATTTCCTGCCTGATAGCCTCATAATTTCCCTTACTCCAATTAACCGCTTTCCTAACTTATCTGTTCCTATCTCTCTCCAATGCTATTGCAAAGGAGATAGAATTATGATCACTATCTCCAAAATGCTCTCCTGCTGAGAGATCTGACACCTGACCAGGTTTATTTCCCAATACCAAATTTAATACAATTTATAACCTTATCTTAAATGCTGAGTGACTGAAACTTCTGGACCAACCTCCCATGCGGGACTTTGCCAACTGCTTTGCTGAAGTCCATGTCCACAATATCTACTGCCTTGACTTCTTAACTTTCTGGTAACTTCCTCAAAAACTCTCTAAGATCAATTAGACATGACCTACAAAGAAAGAATTCATGCTGACTATCCTTAATCAGTCCATGTTCATCCAAATATTCATATGTCCAGCCCCTTAGGATATTTTCCAATAACTTTCCTACTATTGATGTCAGGCTAACCAGCCTATAATTTCCTGGTTTATTTTAAGCCTTTCTTAACAGCAGAACACTGGCTAAACTCCAATCCTCTGGTACCTCACTAAGGATCTATTAAATACCTCTTGTAGGGCACCAGAAATTTTTGCACTTGCCTCCCACAGGATCTGAGAGAACAGCTTGTCAGGCCCTGGGGATTTATTCACCATAATTTGCCCCCCGGGACAGCAAACACCTCCTCCTCTGTAATCTATTTAGGATCCACAAAGATGATACTGATTTGCCTCACTTTTATAGACTGTGTCGATCTTTTGAGTAAATACAGATGCAAAATGATGCATGGATTATCATTCTCATCTTTCAGAGGCTGAAATAGTTAACACAAGGAGGCATAGTTTTAAGATGCTTGGAAGTAGGTACAAGGGGGATGTCAGAGTTAAGTTTTTCTCACAGAGAGTGGTGGGTGCGTGGAATGCACTGCCAGCGAAGGTGGTAGAAGCGGATTCAACAGGGTCTTTTAAGATCCCCTTAGATAGGTACATGAAGCTTAGAAAAATACAGGGCAATGCAGTAGGGAAATTCTAGGCAGTTTCTAGAGTAGGTTACATGGTTGCACAATATTGTGGGCCGAAGGGCCTGTAGAATTTCTATTGCATCTCCTCAACAAGATGAGCTGCAATGTAAAAGGTGGACAAAATCGAAAAGGGTGACTTCAGGACTACAGGTGTTTATCTACGGAATAAGGTAGATGAATAAACTTGAATGTGCGTGTCAGAATAAAAGGTAAAGATAACAGGTCCCGGCAGATTGGAAGACAGTGAGTATCACACCACTATTCAAAAAAAGGATGTAGGCAAAAGGCAGGTAACCATAAGCCAGTTAGTTTAACATCTGAAGTTGGGAACGGATCCATCAGGCAGACACAGCATGGATTCAGCAAAGGCAGGTCCTGTTTGATAAACTTACTGGGGTTCTTTGAGGATGTAATGAGCACAGTGGATAGAGGGGAACGGATGGATGTTATTTACTTGGCGTTCGATAAGGTGCCGCATAAAAGACTTATCCATAAGATAAGGATGCATAGATTTGGGGGTGATGTATTAGCATGGATAGAGGATTGGCTAACTAGTAGAAAGAAGATAGTGGGATAAATGGGTGTTACTTTGGTTGGCAATCAGTGGTGAGCTGTGTGCTGCCGGTGTTGCAACTGTTCATGATACACATTAACGATCTGGAAGAGGGGACAGAGTGCAGTGTATCTAAGTTTGCTGATGACACTAACTTGAGTGGAAAAGCAAATTGTGCAGAAGACATGGAGAGTCTGCAGAGAGATATAGACAGACTGAGTGAGTGGGCAAGGGTCTGGCAGATGGAGAACAATGTTGGTAAATGCAAGGTCATCCACTTTGGAAGGAAAAATGGAAAAGCAGATTAGTGTTTAAACAGTAAAAAATAGCAGCATGCTGCTGCGCAGAGGGACCTGGGAGTGCTTGTGCATGAATCACAAGAGGTCCGTTTGCAGGTGCAGCAAGCTATGAATAAGGCAAATGTAATGCTGGCCTTTATTGCTAGAGGGATTGAATTTAAAAGCAGGGAGGTTATGCTGCAATTTATACAGGGTACGTGAGGCCGCACCTGGAGTACTGCATGCTGTTCTGGTTCCTTACTTGAGGAAGGATATACTGGCTTTGGAGGTTTTGCAGAGGAGGTTCACCAGGTTGATTCCAGTGATGAAGGGGTTAGACTACAAGGACTGGGACTGTACTCACTGGAATTCAGAAGAATGACAAGAGATCTTATAGAAAAATATAAAATTATGAAAGGAATAGATAAGATAGAGGCAGGAATGCTGTTTTCACTGGTAGGTGAGACTAGAACTAGGGGACTTAGCCTCAAGATTCAGTAGAGTAGATTTATGATGGAGATGAGGAGGAACTGCTTTTCCCAGAGAGCGGTAAATCTGTGGAATTCTCTGGCCAATGAAGCAGTGGAGGCTGCCTCAGAATATATTTAAGAAAGGTTGGATAGATTTTTGCATAGTAGGGGAATTAGGGGTTATGGGGAAAAGGCAGGTAGGTGGAGATGAGTCCATGGCCAGATCAGCCACAATCTTACTGAATGGCGGAGCAGGCTCAACCGGTCAGATGGTCTACTCCTGCTCCAATTTCTTATGTTCTTATGAACTTGGGACACAGTTACAGATTCACATATATGACATTGTGGGCATCACTGAATCATAGCTGAAAGAAAATCATAGTTGGGAGCTTAATGTCCAAGGATACACATTTGCAGTTAGGTAGAGAGGGTGGCATAGCCCTGTTGGTAAAAAATGAAATCAAATCTGTGGACAGATATGACATAGGATTGGAAAGAGCTGAATCACTGTGGGTAGAGCTAAGAAACTACATGGGCAAAAGTATCCTGACAGGAGTTATGTACCAACTTCCATACAGTAGTAAAGATGTGGTCAAAGAATTACAATGGGAGATAGAAAATGCATGTCAAAAGTACATATAGTCATGGGGGATTTCAAAATGCAGGTAGATTGGGAAAATCAGGTGGGTGCTGGGTTCTAAGAGGGGGAATTTCTAGAATGCCTATGAGACAGCTTTTTAGAGCAGCTCATGGTTGAGCCCACTCAGGGGATCAGCTATTCTGGATTGTGCAATGACCCAGAACTGATTAGAGAGCTTTAGGTAAAAGAACTCACCTAATAACTCAATAATATGATAGAATTCACCTTGACATTTGAGAAGGAGAAGCTAAAGTCAGCATTACAGTGGAGTAAAGGGAATTAGAGGCATGAGAGAGCAGCTGGCCAAAATTGATTGGAATGGAACTCTAGCAGGGATGATAGCAGAGTAGCAATGACTGGAATTTCTGGGAGCAATTCAGAAGGCACAGGATATATACATCTCAAAGAAGAAGTATTCTAAAGGAAAGATGACACAACCGTGGCTGACAAGAGAATTCAAAGCCAACATAACAACCACAATTGTGTCATCTTTCCTTTAAAATACTTCTTCCTTGAGATGTATAATAGAATATAATAGAGCAAAAATTAGTGGGAAGTTAGAGGATTGGGAAGCTTTAAAAACCTATAAAAGGCAACTAAAAAGTCATAAAGAAGGACGAGATGGAATATGAAAGTAAGCTAGCCAATATAAAGAGGATACCAAATGTTTCCTCAGATACGTAAAGTATAAAAGAGACAGGAGAGTAGATATCAGACCCCTGGAAAATGATGCTGGAGAGGTAGTAATGGGGTACAAGGAAATAGCAGATGAACTGAGTAAGTATTTTACACCAGTCTTCACTATGGAAAACAGTAGCAGTATGCCAGAAATTCGAGAGTGTCAGGGGGCAGAAGTGTGTAAAGTTGACATTACTAGGGAGAAGATTCTTGGGAAACAGAAAGGTCTGAAGGTAGATACAGTATGTCACTTGGATCAGATGGTCTACACCCCAGGGTTCTGAAAGAGGTGGCTGAAGAGATTATGAAGGCATTAGTAATGATCTTTCAAGAATCAATAGATTCTGGTATGGTTCAGGGAGGGTGGAAAACTGCAAATGTAACTCCACTCTTCAAGAAGGGAGAGAGGCAGAAGAAAGGAAATTATAGGCCAGTTAGTCTGACCTCAGTGGTTGGGGAAGATGTTGGAGTCAACTGTTAAGGGTATGGTTTTGGCATGCTTGGAGGCACATGATAAAACAGAAAGTAACCAGCATGTTTTCTTTAATGGAAAATCATGTTGGAATTCTTTGAAGAAATAACAAGCAGGATAGACAAAGGAGAATTGAGGGATGTCATGTAGTAGATTTTCAGAAGGCCTCAATCACAATATGATTGAGTTCAACTTGAAATTTGATAGGGAGAAAGTAAAGTCTAATGTAGCAGTATTTCAATAGAATAAAGGAAATTACAGTGGTATGAGAGAGGAGTTGGCCATAGTAAATTGGAAGGAAATGCTGGCAGAGATGATAGCAGAACAGCAATGGCATGAGTTTCTCTGAAAATTGAGGAAGGTGCAGGATAGATGTATTCCAAAAACAAAGAAATACTCAAATGGCAAAATAGTACAACCATGCTGACAAGGGAAGTCAAAGTTGACATAAAAGCAAAAGAGAGGACTTTTAAAAGAATTGGGAAGCTTTTGAAAATCCTATAGAGAGCAACTAAAAGAATCATTAGGAAGGAAAAGATGAAATATGAAAGCACAAAATATCAACTGAATTGAATTGACTTTATTTCTTACATCCTTCACATACATGAAGAGTAAAAATCTTTATGTTATGCCTCTGTCTAAATGTGCAATGTGCCATCATAGTAATTTATAATAAATAGAACAGTCAATGTAACATAGAATACATTCAATTCAGTGTTAGTTATTCAGTCTGATGGCCTGGTGGAAGAAGCTGTCCCGGAGCCTGTTGGTCCTGGCTTTTATGCTACGGTACCATTTCCCAGATGGTAGCAGCTGGAATAGATTGTGGTTGGGGTGACTTGGGTCCCCAATGATCCTTCAGGCCCTTTTTACTCACCTGTCCTAGTAAATGTCCTGAATCATGGGAAGTTCACAACTACAGATGCACTGGCCTGTCCGCACCACTCTCTGCAGAATCCTGTGATTAGGGAAGTACAGTTCCCATACCAGGCAGTGATGCAGCCAGTCAGGATGCTCTCAATTGTGCCCCTGTAGAAAGTTCTTAGCACTTGGGCGCCCATACCAAACTTCCTCAAGCGTCTGAGGTGAAAGGGGTGCTGTCGTGCTTTTTTCACCACAAAGTGGAGAGTAAAAGCTTTTCCAAAAATGTAAAAAAAGTAAGAGAAATGAGAGTGGATATAGGACCACTAGAAAATGAGGCTGGAGAAATAAGAATGGGGGCCAAGGAGATGGCAGATGAACTAAATGAGTATTTTGCATCAGTCTTCACTGTGGAAGACACTAGCAGTGTGCCAGATGTTGAAGGAAGAGAAATGAGTGCAGTTACTATTACAAAGTGCTCAAAAAGCTGAAAGACCTAATGGCACACAAGTCACCTAGACCAGATAAACCTCATCCTAGGGTTCTGAAAGAGGCAGTGGTAGACATTAGTGGCTTGTGGAGGCATTAGAAATGATCTTTCAAAAATCATTGGACTCTGGCATGGTGCCAGAGGACAGGAAAATTGCAAAAGTCAATCCACTCTTTAAAAAAGGAGGAAGGCAGCAGAAAGGAAATTATAGACCAGTAAACCTGACCTCAGTGGTTGGGAAGATGTTGGAATCAATTGTTAAGGATGAGGTGATGGAGTACTTGGTGACACAGGACAGATAGGACAAAGTCAGTATGATTTCCTAAAAAGAGAGTCTTGCCTAATGAACCTGTTGGAATTCTTTGAGTATATTACAAGAAGGACAGATAAAGGGGATGCAGTGGATGTCGTATATTTGGACTTTCAGAAGATCTTTGACAAGGTGCCACACATGAGGCTGCTTACCGAGTTAAGAGCCCATGGTATTACAGGTAAGTTACTGACGTGTTTACAGCACTGGCTGATTGATAGGAGGCATCAACTGGGAATAAAAGGATCCTTTGCTGATTGGCTGCCAATGACTAGTTGTGTTCCACAGTAGTCCACGTTGGGACCACTTCTTTTTCTGCTGTATACAAATGGTTTAGATGATGGAAGAGATGGCTTTGTTGCCAAGTTTACAGATGACATGAAGATTGGGGAAGGGCAGGTAGTGTTGAGGAAACAGGTAGGATGCAAAAGGACAGACAGACTACAACACCCTAAAGGTTAACTTGCAGGTAGTCAATGGTGAGGAAGACAAGTGCAATGTTAGCATTCATTTCAAGAGGTCTGGAATACAAGAGCAGGGATGTGATGCTGAGGTTTTATAAGGCTCTGGTGAGGCCGCACCTTGAGTATTATGAACAACTCTGGGCTCCTCATCTAAGAAAAACTGTGCTAGCATTGGAGAGGATTCAGAGGGGGTTCACAAGGATGTTTTCACGATGAAAGGGCTATCATATGAGGCACTTTTTATAGCTCTAGGTCTGTACTCACTGGAATTTAGAAGGATAAGGGGGAATCTCATTGAAACCTTTCGAATGTTGAAAGGCCTAGACAGATTAGATGTGGAAAGGATGTTTTCCATGGTGGAGGAGTCTAGGACAAGAGGGCACAGCCTCAGGATAGAGGGGCAGCCATTTAAAACAGAGTTACAGATAAATTTCTTTAGCCAGAGGGTGGTGAATTTGTGGAATTTATTACCACAGGCAGCTTTGGAGGCCAGGTCAGTGGATGTACTTAAGGCAGAGCTTGACAGGTTCTTGATTGGACACTGCATTAAAGGTTACGGTGAGAAGGCTGGGAATGGGGCTGAGGAGAGGACAGAAAAGGATTAGCCATGATTAAATGATGGAGCAGACTTGATGGGCTAAATGTCCTAAATTTGCTCCTATGTCAGACAGACAGACAGACAGACAGACATACTTTATTGATCCTGAGGGAAATTGTCTTACGGTCTTAAAGTACTAATTAAGTACCTCACTCAAATTCTCTGCATCCTAGCAAATGTTCCTCCCTTTATCCTTGAGTGGATCCACCCTCTCTCATTATCGTTCTACTCTTGATGTATCTTTAGAATGCCTTGGGATTCAGTTGTACAAGCATCGAAATAAAATCTTATCTGCCTGGGCTCCAACTTCCCCTTATGAAACCTAGAGTGACCCAACCTCGCTTCTGGGCCAGCTATACAGGCATCGGAACTCCATCTGCAACAATTCATCCCTCAACTCATCTTGCCATCAAATATCAATAACAAACTGGGTTTCGTTACAGCCACACCAACCAAGAATAGTGAAGAAATATAGCAATATAAAACCATAAATAATTAATAATAATAAGTTAATCATGCCAAGTGGAAATAAGTCCAGGACCAGCCTATTGGCTCAGGGTGTCTGATACTCCGAGGGAGGAGTTGTAAAGTTTGATGGCCACAGGTAGGAATGACTTCCTATGACGCTCAGTGTTACATCTCGGTGGAATGAGTCTCTGGCTGAACGTACTCCTGTGCCTAACCAGTACGCTATGGAGTGGATGGGAGTCATTGTCCAAGATGGCATGCAACTTGGACAGCATCCTCTTTTCAGACACCACTGTCAGAGAGTCCAGTTCCACCCCCACAACATCACTGGCCTTATGAATGAGTTTGTTGATTCTGTTGGTGTCCGCTATCCTCAGCCTGCTGCCCCAGCACACAACAGCAAACATGATAGCATTGGCCACCACAGACTCATAGAACATCCTCAGCATCGTCTGGCAGATGTTAAAGGACCTCAGTCTCCTCAGGAAATAGAGACGGCTCTGCCCCTTCTTGTAGACAGCCTCAGTGTTCTTGGACCAGTCCAGTTTATTGTCCATTCGTATCCCCAGGTATTTGTAATCCTCCACCATGTCCACACTGACCCCTTGGATGGAAACAAGGGTCACTGGTGTCTTAGCCCTCCTCAGGTCCACCACCAGCTCCTTAGTCTTTTTCACATTAAGCTGCAGATGATTCTGCTCGCACCATATGACAAATTTTCCCACTGTAGCCCTGTACTCAGCCTCATCTCCCTTGCTGATGCATCCAACTATGGCAGAGTCATCAGAAAACTTCTGAAGATGGCAAGACTCTGTGTTGTAGTTGAAGTCTGAGGTGTAGATGGTGAAGAGAAAGGGAGACAGGACAGTCCCCTGTGGAGCCCCAGTGCTGCTGACCACTCTGTCTGACACACAGTGTTACATACACGTACTGAGGTCTTCCAGTCAGGTAATCAATAATCCATGACACCAGGGAAGCATCCACCTGCATCACTGTCAGCTTCATACCTCATACAAACACCTCATACAAATTCTTCTCCCTCCTGCCGTCTGGGCAAAGGTACCGAAGCATTCGGGCTCTCACGACCAGACTATGTAACAGTTTCTTCCCCCAAGCTATCAGACTCCTCAATACCCAGAGTCTGGACTGACACCTTACTGCCCTATTGCCTTGTTTATTATTTATTGTAATGCCTGCACTGTTTTGTGTACTTTATGCAGCCCTGGGCAGGTCTGTAGTCTAGTGTAGTTTTTTTCTGTGTTGTTTTTATGTAGCTCAGTCTAGTTTTTGTACTGTGTCATGTAACACCGTGGTCCTGAAAAATGTTGTCTCATTTTTAAAACAAAAACCCTGTGCTGACAAAGGGTCTCGACCTGAAGCGTTGACTGCTCCTTTCAATGGATGCTGCCCGACCTGCTGAGTTCATCCAGCTTGTTTGTATGTCTTGATTTGACCACAGCATCTGTAGTGTACTTTGTGTTGTCTCATTTTTACTATGTACTGCACCAGCAGTTATGGTCAAAATGACAATAAAAAATGACTTGACTTGAATTGACTTGAAGACCACGTGGGTTTCCTGCCACATTCCAAAGGCTTTTGGTTTAGGGTTGGTAAGTTGTGGTATGCTATGACGACATTTGAGGGATTCCCCAAGGATATCCTCAGACTATCTCAGTCACTGATGGGAATAACAAATTTTTGAGTAGTGATATGTGAAATCTGTAGGAGTGAACTTCCTCCACCTGAACTGCCGTAATACTCGGGTACACCGTGATGTTCCTCAATGCTCCCCAAGACTCTACTGTACATAATTGTGTCCTGTCTCATTGAAGCTCCCAACATGCATCTCCTGACATTTATCAGGATTAAACGCCATCTGCCATTTCTCAGCCCATTTCACCCACACATCCCTATGACCCTAAACAGTAAAACTACTGATTGTACCATCGACTACCCTGCAATTTTTGTATCATCTCTGAACTTGCAGATCATGCCCCCGACTCACCACTGTCTGTGTGTCTGCTCCATGCTGGTGGCTCACACCGGGATCCACAGTTTCACCCACATTGAAGGCCCGCACTGCCTCCTGAACCAGGGTCTCTGGATTGATTGCTCGGATATTCAGGGCTGTGGAGGTGAGGAGATGTGTACATTAAGTGTCATGAAGTGTGTGAAGTTTCCATTACCAGAAAGAAGATTCTTGGGACACTGAAAAGTATGAAGTTAGATAAGTCACCTGGACCAGATGGTGTACACACCACGGTTCTGAAAGAGGTGGCTGAAGAGATTGTGCAGGAAATAGTAATGATCTTTCAAGAATCTCTAGATTCTGGAATGGTTCTGGAAGACTGGAAAATTGCAAATGTCATTCCACTATTCAAGAAGGGAGAGAGGTAGAAGAAAGGAAACTTCAGAGGTGGGGAACATGTTGAAATTGATTATTAAAATGAGATCGTAGGGTATTTGGAGGTACATAATAAAATAGGGTGTAGTCATCATCAAGGGAAAATATTGCCTGACAAATCTGTTGGGATTCTTTGAAGAAATAACTAGCAACATAGACAAAGGACAATCGGTTGATGTTGTGTAGTTGGATTTTCAGAAGGCCTTACACAAGGTGCCACAAGTGTGGCTGCTTAACAAGCTACAAGCCCATGGTAGTATGGGAAAGATTCTAGCATGGATAAAACAGTGGCTGATTGGCAGGAATCAAAGAGTGGGAATAAAGGGAGCCTTTTCTAGTTGGCTGCTGGTGAATAGTGGTGTTCCACAGAGGTGTGTGTTGGAATTAATTCTTTTTACGTTATATGTCAATGATTTGAGTGATGGAATTGAAGGCTTTGTTGCATAGTTAGCAGCTGATATGAAGATAGGTGGAGGGTCAGGTAGATTTGAGGAAACAGAAAAGCTACAGAAAGACTTAGACAGATGAGGAGAATGGGCGAAGAAATGGCAGATGGAATACTGTGTTGGGAAAGGTATGGTCACGTATTTTGGTAGAAGAACTGAAAGGGTTGACCATTTTCTAAGTGAAGAGAAAATGCAAATATCTGAGGCACAAAGGGACTTGGGAGTGTTTGTGCAGGATTCCCTAAAGGATAATATGCAGTTTAAGTCTGTGGTGAGGAAGACAAATGCAATGTTAGCATTCATTTCATGAGGACTAGAATATAAAAGCAAGGATATAATGTTGAGAGTTAATAAAGCACTTGTGAGGCCTCACTTGGAGTATTGTGAGAAGTTTTGGGCCCCTTATCTTGGAAATGTTGTGCTAAAACTGGAGAGGCTTCAAAGGAGGTTCACAAAAATGATACATACATGACGCTGGAAGAACTCAGCAGGTCAGGCAGCACCCATGAGAAAAGAGTAGCCAACGTTTCGGGCCGAGACCCTTGCATCAGGAATGGGGGGGAAGAGAGGGCCGAAGCCCAGTAATAGAGATAGGGGAGGGAGAAGGGCTAGAGGCGCCAGATGGAGAACCAATCAGAGGAAGGATAAAGGGGGGAGGGGATAAGCATGAAAGAACTGTAGAGATAAAGGAGCAGAAAGTTGAAAGGGGAGAGAGGCAGAGAGGGACCTGGGATAGGGGGAGGGGGGGAATTACCGGAAATTGGAGAATTCAATGTTCATACCACCAGGCTGGGGAGAAGCAACACCTCATCTACCGTCTGGGTAGCCTCCAGCTTGGTGGTATGAACATTGAATTCTCCAATTTCCGGTAATTCCCTCCCCCTCCCCCTATCCTAGGTCCCTCTCTGCCCCTCTCCCCTTTCAACTTTCTGCTCCTTTATCTCTGTCACGTATTCCGACAACGAGTTCGCCAGAGTGTTATCAGAGTTCCCATCTATCATCATGCCGCAGTTTTCCTCAACAGCCCCCAAGCACGGCGTGATGCACCACATTCCCACACAGGGACCTCCCCTTCATGCCTGGGCCCGCAGACTAACGCCCGACAAGCTCTGACTTGCAAAAGAGGAATTCAAGAAGATGGAGGAGATGGGGATTGTGCGGTGTTCTGACAGCCCGTGGGCCTCCCCACTCCATATGGTGCCCAAGTCCGCGGGAGGGTGGAGACCGTGCGGTGACGATAGGAGGCTGAACGATGCCACCACGTCCGATTGCTATCCGGTACCACACATCCAGGACTTTACGGCCAACCTGCACGGGGTGCGCATCTTTTCGAAGATTGACCTGGTCCGAGGGTATCATCAGATCCCAGTCCACCCGGACGATGTACCCAAGATGGCCCTCTTTACCCCCTTTGGCCTGTTCGAATTCCTCAGGATGCTGTTCGGGCTCAGAAACGCGGCACAGACGTTCCAGCGCCTGATGGACACAGTAGGGTGAGATCTGGACTTTCTGTTCATCCACCTGGATGACATACTTATCGCCAGCCGCTCCCACCACGAACATCTAGCACATTTACGCCTGCTCTGATGCCGCCTAAGTGACTACTGCCTGGCTATCAACCCCGCCAAGTGCCAGTTCGGCCTACCCGTCATCGACTTCTTGGGACACCGATTGGACCGCCATGGAGCTGTGTCCCTGCCGACAAAAGTTGAAGCCATCCGCCAATTCGCCAGACCCAGCACTGATAAAGGCCTGCAGGAATTTGTTGGGATGGTTAACTGTTACCACTGTTTCCTGCCCTCAGCAGCCCAGATCATGTGACCCCTTTTCAGCTTGATGTCTGGCAAGGTCAAAGAGATCACCTGGACAGAGGAGGCAACAACAGCTTTCCAGCAAGCCAAGAACATACTAGCAAACACCACTCTCCTGGTCCACCCCCGGGTCGATGTCCCCATTGCCCTCACTGTTGATGCCTCCGACGCGGCAGTTGGCGGCGTGCTCGAACAGCTCATCGAAGGCCAGTGGAAGCTGCTCGCTTTTTTCAGCCGGCACCTACGACCCCCCAGAACTTAAGTACAGCACTTTCAACAGGGAACTGCTGGTATTTCCTGGAAGGGAGGGAGTTCACGGTCTTCACAGACCACAAGCCCCTCACTTTCGTGTTTGCCAAAGTGTCCGACCCATGGTCGGGCTGCCAGCAACGCCACCTGTCGTACATCTTGGAGTTTACCACCACGATCAAGCACATCTCCGGGAAGAACAACATGGTAGCCGACGTGCTGTCACGCACCTCCATCCGATCAGTGCACTCTCTGTCTCTGGGGGTGGATTATGCGGCGTTAGCTAAGGCGCAATGACTGGACAGCGAGATGCCAGCATACCGAACCGCAGTCTCAGGACTCCGCCTCGAAGACATACCCATTGGGCCAGAAGGTCAGGAGCTCCTTTGCGATGTGTCCACCAGGCAACCCCAGCCCATTGTCCCGACAGCTTGGAGGCGCCGTGTTTTCGATGCCTTGCACGGTTTAGCCCATCCTTCCATCCGGGCGACCATCCGGCTGATCGCAGATAGGTTTGTGTGACATGCCCTATGCAAGCAGGTCGGGCACTGGGCCAGGACATGCATGCACTGTCAAACCTCCAAAATCCAGAGGCACGTGAGGGCCCCACTGCAACCCTTCCAGCCGACACATAGGAGGTTTGAACATGTCCACGTGGACATCGTCGGCCCACTGCCAGTTTCAAGAGGAGCGAGATACCTGTTCACCATGGTTCACGAGGTGGCCGGAAGCTATCCCACTCACTGACACGGCCACGGAGAGATGCGCCAGAGCCCTGATTACCACCTGGGTGGCACAGTTCAGACTTCCAGCCCACATCACTTCAGACAGGGGTGTGCAGTTCACATCGGCTTTGTGGTCTGCACTGGCACGACTCCTCAGAACCCAGCTCCATCGAACGACTGCTTACCACCTGCAGTCCAACGGCCTGGTGGAACGTTTCCACAGGCACTTGAAGTCAGCCCTGATGGCACGTCTCCAAGGGCCAGACTGGGTTGATGAACTCCCCGGGTGCCGCTTGGCATCCACACAGCACCCAAGGAGGACCTGGCCATATCATCGGCTGAACTTGTTTACGGTGCCCCACACACAGTTCCCGGTGAGTTTGTGCCAGCACCCCGTGGCCAGGAGGACACACCTATGGCGGTCCTGACTAAACTCCGGGAGCAGCTTGGAACACTTGCCCCAGTCCCGACGTCCCATCATGGAACAGCACCCTCTTTCGTGCCCAAGGACCTACAACAGAGCAAGTATGTTTTCGTTTGCTGAGGCATGCACAGACCACTCCTGCAGCGACCATACGAGGGACTCTACAAGGTGGTGCGTCGTAATAGGACAACCTGCATTCTTGACATCGGCGGTCGTGAAGAGACTTTTACCATTGACCGTCTCAAACTGGCACATCTAGACCTTGAATGCCCAGTTACGGTGCCACCCCCATGACGACAAGGCTGGTCACCTAAACGAACTGACAGTGTGCAGGCTGTGGACTCTGCGCCTCCTAGTGCCGATTCGGGGGGGGGGGGGGGGGGGTCATGTGGCGGCTCGCCCACACGGCAAGCAAACCGGCTCCAGCAGTCACGGGCGAGTCCGCAGCCAGCGGCAACCGAGAGGGCTCTGAGTGCGGGGCAGACCTTGGCCTGGAAGCTGACATCACTTCCGCCCCACAAAGAGCGGGGGATGCTGGGAGTGGGCACTTAAGCGCACGCGGATTGAAACAGTAAACAGTTCAACCAGACCCTGCTCGACTCAGTGTGTTGCTTTCACTCATTGCGTAACAGCACGACCACACTGCTTGAAATAGGAGAGTGCCTTAGACTGCTAGGTTTTGTATATTTAATATTCCAGTAATATTTGAGTAATAGTCTAAATATATTCTTTGATTAAGCATTCTTAGTAATTTATATTATTCATTACGGGTTATATATAAAAGTTGTGAATGGCATACATCATTAAGCCACCACATCATATGTGCTCCCTTACTAAAGAAAAAAAACTGAGTGTACACGTTTTTCTGGGCATTTCTGTCTTTTCTTTTCAATTAGTTTTATGCTTTGGAGTTACAAAACAACAGTAGTGATGAGGAAGTTTTAAAGCAAACCCAAGATGACTACCTACCTGTTGAAGTACAGTCAGATATTGAAGTTTGAAAAAAAGCACATGCTTTCTTCACAAGAGGACAGAGATAAAAAAGGCAGAAGATTAACAAAATTCACTGGATCATAAAGGCCGAGTAGTGGGTGATAATAATAATAAATTTAAAAAGCAGAAATAACTGGCTATATTGGAAAGATGGACACATCTGATGTGTGATAAATGAAATATGTATCCTGCGTGAACTGAGCAGTATTTCAGTGAAAAGCAAGTGCCAGTGTTACTGAGTGTCACTGGCTGGAAAAGCACACAGTTTGTTTAGAAGTTTGATTATTCAAATAACACCAGGTATAGACATCCACAGTATAGTAAATTGTAAATGGTCCCATTCAAGCCTAAAGTTTTAATCACTGTGGAGGATTTCTTACCCTTGCGGGATAACATCTTTCCTAACAAGAGGGATGCTCTCTACATTGATTCAGAGTTTATAGCTAAGCAAGGAGAAGTGTTGTGGATTTAATATTTGAATAATATTGTAAATTTACTGTTTGATTGAGCATTCTTTGTTGTTTACATAATTCATTACACGTTGTATGTAAAAGCACGTGAATGGCATACGTCATCATGCCACCTTGTCATGTGTGCACCTTACTAAAGAAAATGAAACTAAGCGTGCATGTTCTCCTTGACTCTCCCATGTTTCCCTTTCAATTTGTTTTAAGTTTTGGAGTTACAAAAAATAACACTAGAGATTACTGAGGAACAAAGGGACATAAGAACAAAATGGGCACCCCACCCTCCCTAACTCGGAGCTTACCTTCTGCTAGGTGCTTCAGGCAGGTGGTTTTGCCTGCATGCAGTTTGCCCAGTATGCAGGCCTTGATGGGGAATGGGGGGAACTGTGGTGGTGGACTTGGTTCCTTGGCCGGATGGGCAATCTCAGTGATCCGGTTGACCGCGTGACCCAGAACATTGTTATTCGGAGGTGGGCCATGAATATCAGCATCCACAGGAGGCTGCCATTCACCAGTCATCAGCTAAGGGACAAAGAAGACAGTAAGTGTTACAGCATAAGGGAGAGCACGGGAGAGCATGTGCAAGAGAATGACATTGTAAGAGATGAAGACCGACCACGGGGAGAGAAAGCAGAGAGGGAGAACATGAGAGGAGGAATGTGGGGGGTGGGGAGGGGGAGGGAGGGAGAGAGAGAGAATACACACAAGGGAAAGGGCATGAAAATATGACAAGAGAAAGGTGGGATGAGGAAAAGCCTGAGGTGGAGAGAGACAGAGATGGGGGAGAGAGGATGGGGGGAGGGGGGAGAGAGGGGGAGAGAGAATACACACAAGAGAAAGGGCATGAACATGTGTACAAGAGAAAGGTGGCATGAGGAAAAGCCTGAGGGGGAGAGAGACGGGGGAGAGAGGAGAAAAAGAAAAAGAAAAATATAGCCGGACAAGTGAGAGAATGGCTGAGGGAGAGGGCATGTGTGAGAGAGATTAGAGATAGATTGTAAGGAGAGAGTAACTGAGAGACCACAAGAGGAAGGGAATGTGAAAGCCACTATGCATGACAAACAGATGACAGAACAAGGCAGCACACAACAGGATCAAACTGAAGTGAGAAACAGCACAGTTCCACTTTCGGAGAACTATGTACCTGTACCTAGGGTCTCACTGTTCAATGAAACCCTCCTGGACCCTGCCATTCACTCTCTATGTCGTGTCTTGGCATCGTTCTGCAGGTGACCACCATAATTTCATCTGCCATTCTCTTCCCATTTTCCCAGCTGATCTGCATCCTGTTGTAACTTCAGAAAACCTTTCATCACAGTCTGCTGTACCATTGTTTGGTTTCACCTATCTACATGCCAGCTACATTCTCTACCAGTTCATTAACATACATGACAAATTACATAGTATCTTGGCCACATGGAATCATAAAGCAGTACAGAATAGATACAGGCCCTTCAGCCTGTCGAGTCCATAGCAATCAGGTGCTCAATCAGCAAGTCCCAAATTCCTGTGTTTAACCCATATCCCAAGTCAATCCCTTCATGTACCTATCCAAGTGATTCTTAAATGAAATTATTGTGCCTGCCTCAAACAGCTCGTTCCATGTATTCGCAGCCCTCTGCATTAAGAACCTGCCTCAAACAGCTCGTTCCATATATTCGCAGCCCTCTGCATTAAGAACCTGCCTCAAACAGCTCGTTCCATGTATTCGCAGCCCTCTGCATTAAGAACGATGCCCCTCAGGTCATTTTTAACTCTTTCCCCTGAACCCTAAATTAGTGTTCCCCAGTTTGGACTCCCCTACCCTGAAGAAAAGATTGTTACCAACCACCCTGCTCAAGCATTTCATAATTTTAAACAATTCCATAAGGTCAATCCTCATTCTCCTAAATTCCAAAGACTAAGAAGTTAGATGGCCAAACACTCCTTATAATTCAGGCCCTCTAATCCTGGCAACATCCTTATAATCTCTGCACTCGTTCTAGTTTAAACTTTGTTCCAGAAACAGGTTGACCAAAACTGTACACAGCATTCCAAGTGTGGCACCATCAACAACCTATGCAACAAAACCAAACCCCACACCGTGACACAGCCCTGGCCCGCGATCACACCATGACACAACATCGGCCCGCGATCACACCGTGACACAGCCCTGGCCCGCGATCACACCATGACACAACATCGGCCCGCGATCACACCGTAACACAGCCCCGGCCCGCGATCACACCGTGACACAGCCCCGGCCCGCGATCACACCGTAACACAGCCCCGGCCCGCGATCACACCGTGACACAGCCCCGGCCCGCGATCACACCGTAACACAGCCCCGGCCCGCGATCACACCGTGACACAGCCCCGGCCCACGATCACACCGTGACACAGCCCCGGCCCGCGATCACACCGTGACACAACATCGGCCTGCGATCACACCGTGACACAGCCCCGGCCCACGATCACACCGTGACACAACATCGGCCCGCGATCACACCGTGACACAGCCCCGGCCCGCGATCACACCATGACACAACACCGGCCCGCGATCACACCGTGACACAGCCCCGGCCCGCGATCACACCGTGACACAGCCCCGGCCCACGATCACACCATGACACAACATCGGCCCGCGATCACACCGTGACACAGCCCTGGCCCGCGATCACACCATGACACAACATCGGCCCGCGATCACACCGTAACACAGCCCCGGCCCGCGATCACACCGTGACACAGCCCCGGCCCGCGATCACACCGTGACACAGCCCCGGCCCGCGATCACACCGTGACACAGCCCCGGCCCGCGATCACACCGTGACACAGCCCCGGCCCGCGATCACACCGTGACACAGCCCCGGCCCGCGATCACACCGTGACACAGTCCCGGCCCGCGATCACACCGTGACACAACATCGGCCCGCGATCACACCGTGACACAACACCGGCCCGCGATCACACCATGACACAACACCGGCCCGCGATCACACCGTGACACAGCCCCGGCCCACGATCACACCGTGACACAACATCGGCCCGCGATCACACCGTGACACAACACCGGCCCGCGATCACACCGTGACACAGCCCCGGCCCGCGATCACACCGTGACACAGCCCCGGCCCACGATCACACCGTGACACAACATCGGCCCGCGATCACACCGTGACACAGCCCCGGCCCGCGATCACACCATGACACAACACCGGCCCGCGATCACACCGTGACACAGCCCCGGCCCGCGATCACACCATGACACAACACCGGCCCGTGATCACACCGTGACACAGCCCCGGCCCGCGATCACACCGTGACACAGCCCCGGCCCACGATCACACCGTGACACAACATCAGCCCGCGATCACACCGTGCCACAGCCCCGGCCCGCGATCACACCGTGACACAACACCGGCCCGCGATCACACCGTGACACAACACCGGCCCACGATCACACCATGACACAACATCGGCCCGCGATCACACCGTGCCACAGCCCCGGCCCGCGATCACACCGTGACACAACACCGGCCCACGATCACACCGTGACACAACATCGGCCCGCGATCACACCGTGACACAGCCCCGGCCCACGATCACACCGTGACACAACATCGGCCCGCGATCACACTGTAACACAGCCCTGGCCCGCGATCACACCATGACACAACACCGGCCCGTGATCACACCGTGACACAGCCCTGGCCCGCGATCACACCATGACACAACATCGGCCCGCGATCACACCGTGACACAACATCGGCCCGCGATCACACCGTGACACAGCCCTGGCCCGCGATCACACCATGACACAACATCGGCCCGCGATCACACCGTGACACAACATCGGCCCGCGATCACACCGTGACACAGCCCCGGCCCACGATCACACCGTGACACAACATCGGCCCGCGATCACACCGTGACACAGCCCCGGCCCACGATCACACCGTGACACAGCCCCGGCCCACGATCACACCGTGACACAACATCGGCCCGCGATCACACTGTAACACAGCCCTGGCCCGCGATCACACCATGACACAACACCGGCCCGTGATCACACCGTGACACAGCCCTGGCCCGCGATCACACCATGACACAACACCGGCCCGCGATCACACCGTAACACAGCCCCGGCCCACGATCACACCGTGACACAGCCCTGGCCCGCGATCACACCATGACACATCGGCCCGCGATCACACCATAACACAGCCCCGGCCCGCGATCATACCGTGTCACAACACCGGCCCACGATCACACCGTGACACAGCCCCGGTCCGCGATCACATCGTGACACAACCCCGGCCCGCGATGGAATGGGAGGGTGAACAGCCAGTGGTCGTGGTGCACATAGGTACCAACGATATAGGTAAAAAATGGGATGAGGTCCTACAAGATGAATTTAGGGAGGTAGGAGATAAACTAAAAAGTAGGACCACAAAGGTAATAATCTCTGGATTACGACCAGTGCCACGTGCTAGTCAGAGTAGAAATTGGAGGATATTTCAGATGAATGCGTGGCTTGAAAAATGGTGCAAGGGGGAGGGATTCAAATTTCTGGGGCATTGGAACCAGTTCTGGAGGAGGTGGGATCGGTATAAACAGGACGGTCTGCACCTGGGCTGGACTGGAACCAATGTCCTAGGGGGAGCGTTTGCTACTGCTGTTCAGGAGGCTTTAAACTAATGTGGCAGGGGGATGGGAACAAGTGCAGAGAGACAGAGGGGTGTAAAATGAGTGTAGAAGCAAAAAGTAGTGTGAAAAGTAAAAGTGGCAGGCAGGCAAATCCAGGGCAAAAAGCAAAAAGAGCCACTTTTCAACATAATTGTATAAGGGCTAAGAGTGTTGTAAAAACAAGCCTGAAGGCTTTGTGTGTCAATGCGAGGAGCATTCGTAACAAGGTGGATGAATTGAATGTGCAGATAGTTATTAATGAATATGATATAGTTGGGATCACAGAGACATGGCTCCAGGGTGACCAAGGATGGGAGCTCAACATCCAGGGATATTCAATATTCAGGAGGGATAGACAGGAAAGAAAAGGAGGTGGGGTAGCATTGCTGGTTAGAGAGGAGATTAACGCAATAGAAAGGAAGGACATTAGCCTGGAGGATGTGGAATCGATATGGGTAGAGCTGCATAACACTAAGGGGCAGAAAACGCTGGTGGGAGTTGTGTACAGGCCACCTAACAGTAGTAGTGAGGTTGGGGATGGCATTAAACAGGAAAATAGAAATGCGTGCAATAAAGGAACAGTAGTTATAAACGGTGACTTCAATCTACATATAGATTGCGTGAACCAAATTGATAAGGGTGCTGAGGAAGAGGATTTCTTGGAATGTATGCGGGATGGTTTTCTGAACCAACATGTCGAGGAACCAACTAGAGAGCAGGCCATTCTAGATTGGGTATTGAGCAATGAGGAAGGGTTAGTTAGCAATCTTGTCGTGCGAGGCCCCTTGGGTAAGAGTGACCATAATATGGTGGAATTCTTCATTAAGATGGAGAGTGCATTGTTAATTCAGAAACAGAGGTTCTCAACTTAAAGAAGGGTAACTTTGAAGGTATGAGACGTGAATTAGCTAAGATAGACTGGCAAATGATACTTAAAGGGTTGACGGTGGATAAGCAATGGCAAGAATTTAAAGATCGCATGGAGGAACTACAACAATTGTTCATCCCAGTTTGGCAAAAGAATAAACCAGGGAAGGTAGTGCACCCGTGGCTGACAAGGAAAATTAGGGATAGTATCAAGTCAAAAGAAGAAACATATAAATTAGCAAAAAAAAAGCGGCACACCTGAGGACTGGGAGAAATTCAGAGACCAGCAGAGGAGGACAAAGGGCTTAATTAGGAAAGGGAAAAAAGATTATGAGAGAAAACTGGCAGGGAACATAAAAACTGACTGTAAAAGCTTTTATAGATATGTGAAAGGAAAAAGATTGGTCAAGACAAATGTAGGTCCTTTACAGTCAGAAACAGGTGAATTGATCATAGGGAACAAAGACATGGCAGACCAATTGAATAACTACTTTGGTTCTGTCTTCACTAAGGAGTACATAAATAATCTTCTGGAAATAGTAAGGGACTGAGGGTCTAGTGAGATGGAGGAACTGAGGGAAATACATGTTAGTAGGGAAGTGGTGTTAGGTAAATTGAAGGGATTAAAGGCAGATAAATCCCCAGGACCAGATGGTCTGCATCCCAGAGTGCTTAAGGAAGTAGTCCAAGAAATAGTGGATGCATTAGTGATAATTTTTCAAAACTCCTTAGATTCTGGATTAGTTCCTGAGGATTGGAGGGTGGCTAATGTAACCTCACTTTTTAAAAAAGGAGGGAGAGAGAAACCAGGGAATTATAGACCGGTTAGTCTGACATCGGTGGTGGAGAAAATGCTAGAGTCGGTTATCAAAGATGTGATAGCAGCACATTTGGAAAGAGGTGATATCATCGGACAAAGTCAGCATGGATTTGTGAAAGGAAAATCATGTCTGACAAATCTTACAGAATTTTTTGAAGATGTAACTAGTAGAGTGGATAGGGTAGAGCCAGTGGATGTGGTATATTTAGATTTTCAAAAGGCTTTTGACAAGGTCCCACACAGGAGATTAGTGTGCAAACTTAAAGCACATGGTATTGGGGATATGGTATTGATGTGGATAGAGAATTGGTTGGCAGACAGGAAGCAAAAAGTGGGAGTAAACGGGACCTTTTCAGAATGGCAGGCAGTGACTAGTGGGGTACCGCAAGGCTCAGTGCTGGGACCCCAGTTGTTTACAATATATATTAATGATTTAGACAGGGGAATTAAATGCAGCATCTCCAAGTTTGCAGATGACACGAAGCTGTGCGGCGGTGTTAGCTGTGAGGAGGATGCTAAGAGGATGCAGGGTGACTTGGACAGGTTAGTTGAGTGGGCAAATTCATGGCAGATGCAATTTAATGTGGATAAATGTGAGGTTATCCACTTTGGTTGCAAGAACAGGAAAACAGATTATTATCTGAACGGTGGCTGATTAGGAAAAGGGGAGATGCAACGAGACCTGGGTGTCATTGTACACTAGTCATTGAAGGTGGGCATGCAGGTATAGCAGGCGGTGAAAAAGGCAAATGGTATGTTGGCATTCATAGCAAAAGGATTTGAGTACAGGAGCAGGGGGGTTCTACTGCAGTTGTACAAGGCCTTGGTGAGACCGCACCTAGAATATTGTGTGCAGTTTTGGTCCCCTAATCTGAGGAAAGACATTCTTGCCATAGAGGGAGTACAAAGAAGGTTCACCAGATTGATTCCTGGAATGGCAGGACTTTCATATGAAGAAAGACTGGATCGGCTAGGCTTATACTCACTGGAATTTAGAAGATTGAGGAGGGATCTTATTGAAACATATAAAATTCTAAAAGGATTGAACAGGCTAGATGCAGGAAGATTGTTTCCGATGTTGGGGAAGTCCAGAACGAGGGGTCACAGTTTAAGGATAAAGGCCTTTTAGGACCGAGATGAGGAAAAACTTCTTCACACAGAGAGTGGAGAATCTGTGGAATTCTCTGCCACAGGAAACAGTTGAGGCCGGTTCATTGGCTATATTTAAGAAGAAGTTAGATATGGCTCTTGTGGCTAAAGGGATCACGGGGTATGGAGAGAAAGCAGGTACAGGATTCTGAGTTGGATGATCAACCATTATCATACTGAATGGCGGTGCAGGCTCGAAGGGCCAAATGGCCTATTCCTGCACCTATTTTCTATGTTTCTATGTTTCTGTGTGACACAGTCCCAGACCGCGATCACACCGTGACACAGCCCCGGCCCGCGATCACACCGTGACACAGCCCCGGCCCGCGGTCACACCGTGACACAGTCCCGGCCCGCGATCACACTGTGACACAACCCACGGCCCGCGATCACACCGTGACACAGCCCCGGCCCGCGATCACACCGTGACACAGTCCCGGCCCGCGATCACACCGTGACACAGTCCCGGCCCGCGATCACACCGTGACACAGCTTCGGCCTGCGGTCACACCGTGACACAGTCCCGGCCCGCGATCACACCGTGACACAGCTTCGGCCCGCGATCACACCGTGACATAGCTTCGGCCTGCGGTCACACCGTGACACAGCCCCGGCCCGCGATCACACCGTGACACAGTCCTGGCCCGCGATCACACCGTGACACAGTCCCGGCCCGCGATCACACCGTGACACAGCTTCGGCCTGCGGTCACACCGTGACACAGCCCCGGCCCGCGATCACACCGTGACACAGTCCCGGCCCGCGATCACACCGTGACACAGCCCCGGCCCGCGATCACACCGTGACACAGCCCCGGCCCGCGATCACACCGTGACACAGTCCCGGCCCGCGATCACACCGTGACACAGCCCCGGCCCGCGATCACACCGTGACACAGTCCCGGCCCGCGATCACACCGTGACACAGCTTCGGCCCGCGATCACACCGTGACACAGCTTCGGCCCGCGATCACACCGTGACACAGTCCCGGCCCGCGATCACACCGTGACACAGTCCCGGCCCGCGATCACACCGTGACACAGCTTCGGCCTGCGGTCACACCGTGACACAGCGACACAGCCCCAGCCCGCGATCACACCGTGACACAGTCCCGGCCTGCGGTCACACCGTGACACAACCCATGGCCCGCGATCACACCGTGACACAGTCCCGGCCCGCGATCACACCGTGACACAGTCCCGGCCCGCGATCACACCGTGACACAGCTTCGGCCTGCGGTCACACCGTGACACAGCCCCGGCCTGCGATCACACCGTGACACAGCCCCGGCCTGCGATCACACCGTGACACAACCCACGGCCCGCGATCACACCGTGACACAGCTTCGGCCCGCAATCACACCGTGACACAGCCCCGGACCGTAATCCCTCAACGTGACACAGCCGCAGACCACGATCACACCATGACACAGTCACGGACCACGATCGCACCGTGACACAGTCTCGGACCACGATCACACTTTAAGACCATAAGACATAGAAGCAGAATTAGGCCATTCAGTCCATCAAGTGTGCTCTGCCATTCCATCATGCTGAACCCAGATCCCACTCACCTGCCTTCTCACCAGATCCATCGATGCTCTGACCAATCAGGAAACCATCAGTTTCTGCCTTCAAAATATCCACAACTTGGTCTCTACCACAGAGCAGTCTACAAATTCATTACTCTTTGGCTAAAAAAATAAATCCTCCTTGCCTCTGTTTTAAAAGGTTGACCCTTAATTTTGAGGCTGTGCCCTCTAGTTCTGGTTACCCCCATCACAGGAAATATCCTCTCCACATCCACCCTATCTAGTCCTTTTAAACATCCTTTCCATATCTGCTCTGTCTAGGCCTTTCAACATCCAAAAGGTTTCAATGATTTCACCTCTCATCCTTCTGAATTCCAGTGAGTACAGACCCAGAGCCATCAGACGTTCCTCATATGATAACCCATTCATTCGTGGAATCGCCCTTGTGAACCTCTTCTGGACTCTCTCTAATGCCAGTACATTTTTTCTAAGGTGAGGGGCCCAAAACTGTTCACAATACTCAAGGTGAGGCCTCACCAATGCCTTATAAAGCCTCAGCATCACATCCCTGCTCTTGTATTCTAGACCTCTTGTAATGAATGCTAATACTGTATTTGCCTTCCTCACCAACTCAACCTGCAAGTTAACCTCCCAAGTCTCTTTTCATCCAGATGTTTGGATTTTCTCCCCATCTAGAAAATAGTCCACACATTTATTTCCACTCCCAAAGTACTTGGCCATGCATTTTCCAACATTGTAATTCACTTGCCACTTTCTTGCCCATTCTCAGAGTCCTTTTAAGTCCCTCTCCAGCCTACCAGTTTCCTCAACACAACCTGCCCCTCCACCAATCTTCCTACCTTCTGCAAACTTGGCAACAAAGCCATCTATTCCATCATCTAAACTATTGATATACAGCATAAAAAGAAGTGGTCCCAACACCGACCCCTGCGGAACATCACTCGTCACTGGCAGCCAACCTGACAAGGATCCTTTTATTCCCACTCGCTGCCTTCTTCCAATCAGCCAGCACTCTAACCAGGTCAGTAACTTTCCTGTAATACTCTTAACTTGGTAAGCAGCCTCACATGTGGCACCTTGTCAAAGGCCTTCTGAAAGCTCAAATATACAACATCCACTGTATTCCCTTTACCTACCGTACTTGTAACCTCCTCAAAGAATTCCAACAGGTTCATCAGGCAGGATTTTCCCTGAAGGAAACCATGCAGACTTTGTACTATCTTGTCCTGTGTCACCAAGTACTTCATCACCTCATCCTTAACAATTGACTCTAACATCTTCTGAATTACTGAGGTCAGGCTAACTGGTCTATAATTTCCTTTCTGCTGCCTTCCTCCTTTCTTAGAGAGTGGAGTGACATTTGCAATTTTCCAGTCCTCAGGCATTATGCCAGAACCATAGAAACAGGCCTTTTGGCCCTTCTTGGCTGTGCTGAACCATTTTTCTGCCTAGTCCCACTGATCTGTACCTGGACCATATCCCTCCATACACCTCTCATCCATGTACCTGTCCAAGTTTTTCTTAAATGTTAAAAGAGAGCCCGCATTTACCACTTCATCTGGCAGCTCATTCCACACTCCCACCACTCTCTGTGTGAAGAAGCTCCCCCTAAATGTTCGCTTTAAACTTTTTCGCCTTCACCCTTAACCCATGACCTCTGTTTTTTTTCTCCCCTAGCCTCAGTGCTTGCATTCACTCTATCTATACCCATCAGAATTTTATACACCTCTATCAAATCTCCCCTCATTCTTCTACGCTCCAGGGAATAAAGTCCTAACCTATTCAACCTTTCTCTGTAACTCAGTTTCTCAAGTCTCGGTAACATCCATGTAAACTTTCTCTGCACTCTTTTAACCTTATTAATATCCTTCCTGTAATTCGGTGACCAAAACGGCACACAATACTCCAAATTTGGCCTCACCAATGTCTTATACAACCTCACCATTACATTCCAACTCTTATACTCAGTACTTTGTCTTATAAAGGGCAATATACCAAAAGCTCTCTTTATGACCCTATCTACCTGGGATGCCACTTTTAGGGAATTTTGTATCCATATTCCCAGATCCCTCTGTTCTACTGCACTCCTTAGTGTCCTACCATTTATCTTTTATGTTCTACCTTGGTTTGTCCTTCCAAAGTGCAATACCTCACACTTGTCTGCATTAAACTCCATCTGTTATTTTTCAGCCCATTTTTCCAGCTGGTCCAAATCCCTCTGCAAGCTTTGAAAACCTTCCTCACTGTCCACTACACCTCCAATCTTTGTATCATCAGCAAATTTGCTGATCCAATTTACCACATTATCATCCAGATCATTGATATAGATGACAAATAACAATGGACCCAGCACTGATCCCTGTGGCACACCACTAGTCACAGGCCTCCACTCAGAGTAGCAATCCTCCACTACCACTCTCTGGCTTCTTCCATTGAGCCAATGTCTAATCCAATTTACTACCTCTCCATGTATACCTAGCAACTGAATATTCCTAACTAACCTCTCATGCGGGACCTTGTCAAAGGCCTTACTGAAGTCCATGTAGACAACATCCACTGCCTTCCCTTCATCCACTTTCCTGGTAACCTCCTCGAAAAACTCTAATAGATTTGTTAAACATGACCTACGACGCACAAAGCCATGTTGACTCTCCCTAATAAGTCCCTGTCTATCCAAATATAGGTGGCCTCCACTTTTTGAACGTTCGATTTACGACAACTCGCTGTTACAAAAGACTTACATTAGTACCTGTTTTCGTTAACCGAAGAGGATTTTCGCTTTTTTGAAAAAAGGACACCCGCTTTATACGTATGTTTACCCCGAGAAAGACTACAATGACCATGAAGCCTTGTGCGGGCAGTTGTTTGCGCTTGTGTGTACTTGCGTGTACACGCGTACGCACGTGCATACTTATGTGTGTACATGCTGATTTTGTTTCTCCAAATCAATTTTGGTTCGCTGCCTTCCCAAGTCTGATAAGTGAAACTACACTGTACCTACAATATTTCTACTTTATATAGGGTGTAAATTTATTATATCATTCCTGCTTTTACTATATAGATAGATAGATAGATACTTTATTCATCCCCATGGGGAAATTCAACATTTTTTCCAATGTCCCATACACTTATTGTAGCAAAACTAATTACATACAATACTTAACTCAGTAAAAATATGATATGCATCTAAAATCACCCTCTCAAAAAGCATTAATAATAGCTTTTAAAAAGTTCTTAAGTAGTTTACTTAAATACATTGAGTCCTAACCCCGGCACTTTAACATATCTTACTCCTGGCGGTTGAATTGTAAAGCCGAATGGCATTGGGGAGTATTGATCTCTTCATCCTGTCTGAGGAGCATTGCATCCTATATGTTAGTGTTATTTGCTTTGATTTGGTTGGCCATTTTCCAGTTCAGGACCTCAACCCGAGGACCAGATCTATCTTTATCCATGATCAAGTTGAAACTAATGACGTTATGATCACTAGAACCAAAGTGTTCCCCTACACACACTTCCGTCACCTGCCCTAACTCATTTCCTAATAGGAAATCTAATATTGCATCCTCTTTAGTTGGTACCTCTATATATTGATTTAGAAAACTTTCCTGAACACATTTTACAAACTCTAACCCATCTAGACCTTTAACAGTATGGGAGTCCCAATCAAAATGTGGAAAATTAAAATCCCCTACAATCACAACTTTATGTTTCCTGCAGTTGTCTGTTATCTCTCTGCAGATTTGCTCCTCCAATTCTTGCTGACTATTGGGTGGTCAATAATACAACCCTATTAATGTGGTCATACCTTTCCTGTTTCTCAGCTCCACCCATATGGCCTCAGTAGACAAGCGCTCTAATCTGTCCTGCCTGAGCACTGCTGTAACATTTTCCCTGACTAGCAATGCCACCCCCCTACCCTTCATCCCTCTGCCTCTATCACGTCTGAAACATCGGAACCCTGGAACATTAAGCTGCCAGTCCTGCCCCTCCTGTAGCCAAGTTTCACTAATGGCTATAATGTCATAATTCCCAGTGTCAATCCAGGCCCTCAGCTCGTCAGCCTTCCCCACAATACTCCTTGCATTGAAATTGACACACCTCAGAAGATTATTACCACCACTCACAAACCTTCTATTTGTGACTTTGCATGAATTTTTATCGTCATTTATTTTCACCCCCGCTCCACTATCTACTCTGTCACTCTGGTTCCCATCCCCCTGAAAATCTAGTTTAAACCCTCCCCAATAACACTGGCAAACCTCCCTGCAAGGATATTGGTCCCCCTGTAGTTCAGGTGTAACCTGTCTCTCTTGTACAGGCCCCACTTGCCCCAGAAGAGGTCCAAGTGATCCTGAAATCTGAAACCCTTCCCCCTACACCAGTTCCTCAGCCACGTGTTCATCCTCCAGAGCATCCTATTCTTACCCTCACTGGCACAGGTAGCAATCCTGAGATTACTACCCTCGAGGTCCTGCTTTTTAACTTCCTACCAAGCTCTCTGTACTCAATCTTCAGGACCTCCTCACTCTTTCTTCCTACGCGTCATTGATACCGATGTGTACCATGACATCTGGCTGCTCACCCTCCCACTGCAGAATGCTGTGCACACGATCAGAGACATCCCTGACCCTGGCACCCAGGAGTCTCTGACATGACCACAGAACCTCCTGTTTGTACCTCTAACTATCGAGTCCCCTATCACTACCGCTCTCCTCTTCTTCCATCCTCCCTTCTGCACTGTAAAACTAGACTCAGTGCCAGAGATCCAGCTGCCGCAGCTTGTCCCAGGTAAGTTATCCCTCCCAACGGTATCCAAATCGGTATACCTGTTGTTGAGGGGAATGGCCACAGGGGAGCCCTGCTCTACCTGCCCTTTCCCCTTCCCTCACCTGACGGTAACCCAATTACCTGTGCACTGCTCCTTTGGCGTAACTACTTCCTTGGAACTACTACCTATAAACTCCTCATTCTCCCGAATGATCAGGAGGTCATCCAGCTCCTGCTCCAGTTCCCTAACACGGTCTGTTAGGGGCTGCAGCTGGATGCACTTCTTGCAAGTGTCATTGTCAGGGACACCGGAGGCCTCCCTGACTTCCCACATCCTGCCAGAGGAGCATTCCAACGTCCTGCCTGGCATTCTCTCTCCTCTAAACAAACAAAACAAAACTTACCAGAACCTACCCTCGCCTCTGCCTGTTGAGCCAAAGTTGTCCTACTCTGCTCCCTCACACTCTGCTGCCGCCCTCAACAGTGCCCACTGTATATGGTGGTCCTTTTTTTTAAACCTTTGGTGCTTTACGTCTAGCCTCTTTTCCCTGAGCAGTGTAAAAAAAATGACTTCTCTCCAAGATTCCTTTACTCCTTCACTCTCAGCCTCCTGCTTCGATTTAAAAGAGACCGTTGAAAATTCCTCTCCTTTTTAAACCTCTGGCACTCTACGTCACACACCTGCACAGTCTAGCCTCTTTTCCCCGAGCAGTGTCAAAAAAAAAAGACTTCTCTCTGAGATTCCTTTACTCCTTCACTCTCAGCCTCTTGCTTCAATCAGAGTCCAATGATTTCTGAAAGATCATTGCTAATGCCGCCACATTCTCTAACAATACCTCTTTCAGAACCCTAAGGTGCAGTTCATCTGGTCTGGTGACTTCTGTACCTTTAGGTCTTTCAGCTTTCAGCTTGTAATAGTAACTGCACCCACTTCTCTTCCTTCACACACTACAACATCTGGGACACTGCTGGTGTCTTCCACTGTGAAGACTGATGCAAAATACTCATTTAGTTCATCAGTCCTCTCCTTGTCCCCTGTTATTATTTCTCCGGCCTCATTTTCTAGCGGTCCTAATTCCACTCTCATCTTTCTCTTATTTTTTTACATACTTGATAAAACTTTTACTATCCACTTTGGATTTTATTTTATAGCTTGCTTTCATATTCTATGCTTTCCCTTCTAATGCTCCATTCAGATAGATAGATAGATAGATACTTTATTCATCCCCATGAGGAAATTCAACTTTTTTTCCAATGTCCCATACACTTGTTGTAGCAAAACTAATTACATACAATACTTAACTCAGTAAAAAAATATGATATGCATCTAAATCACTATCTCAAAAAGCATTAATAATAGCTTTTAAAAAGTTCTTAAGTCCTGGTGGTAGAATTGTAAAGCCTAATGGCATTGGGGAGTATTGACCTCTTCATCCTGTCTGAGGAGCATTGCATCGATAGTAACCTGTCGCTGAAACTGCTTCTCTGTCTCTGGATGGTGCTATGTAGAGGATGTTCAGAGTTATCCATAATTGACCGTAGCCTACTCAGCGCCCTTCGCTCAGCTACCGATGTTAAACTCTCCAGTACTTTGCCCACGACAGAGCCCGCCTTCCTTACCAGCTTATTAAGACGTGAGGCGTCCCTCTTCTTAATGCTTCCTCCCCAACACGCCACCACAAAGAAGAGGGCGCTCTCCACAACTGACCTATAGAACATCTTCAGCATCTCACTACAGACATTGAATGACGCCAACCTTCTAAGGAAGTACAGTCGACTCTGTGCCTTCCTGCACAAGGCATCTGTGTTGGCAGTCCAGTCTAGCTTCTCGTCTAACTGTATTCCCAGATACTTTGTAGGTCTTAACCTGCTCCACACATTCTCCATTAATGATCACTGGCACCATATGAGGCCTAGATCTCCTAAAGTCCACCACCATCTCCTTGGTCTTGGTGATATTGAGATGCAGGTAGTTTGAGTTGCACCATATCACAAAGTCCTGTATCAGTTTCCTATACTCCTCCTCCTGTCCATTCCTGACACACCCCACTATGGCCGTGTCATCAGCGAACTTTTGCACATGGCAGGACTCCGAGTTATATTGGAAGTCTGATGTGTACAGGGTGAACAGGACCGGAGAGAGTACGGTTCCCTGCGGCGCCCCTGTGCTGCTTACCACCGTATCAGACCTACAGTTTCCCAACCGCACATACTGAGGTCTATCTGTCAAGTAGTCCACTATCCAATCCACCATGTGAGAGTCTACTCCCATCTCCGTTAGTTTGTGCCTTAAGATCTTGGGCTGGATGGTGTTAAAGGCACTAGAGAAGTCAAGGAATGTAATCCTCACAGCACAACTGACCCCATCTAGGTGAGAGAATGATTTGTGCAGCAAATACGTGATAGCATCCTCCACTCCCACCTTCTCCTTATATGCAAACTGAAGAGGATCCTGGGCGTGCCTGGTTTGTGGCCTCAGATTCTGTATTATCAGTTGCCCTCTGTAGGATTTTCAAAACTTCTCAATCCTCTACCTTCCCACTAATTTTTGCTTTGTTGTATGCCCTTTCTTTTGCTTTTACATTAGCTTTGACTTCCCTTGTCAGCCATGAGTACAATATTTTCACATTTGAGTATTTCTTCATTTTTGGAATACACATGTCCTGCACCTTCCTCATTTTTCCCAGAAACGTACGCCATTGCTGCTCTGCTGTCGCCCCTGCCAGCAGTTCCTTCCAATTTACTTTGGCCAACTCCTCTCTCATACCATTGTAATTTCCCTTACTCCACTGAAATACTGCTACATCAGACTTTACTTTCTCCCTATCAAGTTTCAAGTTGAACACAATCACATCCTGATCACTGGTTCCTAAGGGTTCTTTTACCTTCAGCTCCCTAATCACCTCCGGTCTATTACATAACACCCAATCCAATGTATCTGATTCCCTAGTAGGCTCAATGACAAACTGCTCTAAAAAGACATCTCTTAGGCATTCAACAAAATCACTGTCTTGAGATCCATTACCAACCTGATTTTCCTAATCAACCTGCATGTTGAAATCTCCCATGACTACCATAACATTGCTCTTTTGACATGCCTTTCCTATTTCCTGTTGTAATCTGTGGTCCACCTCCCTGCCACTGTTGGGAGGCCTGTATGTAACTGCCATCAGAGTCCTTTTACCCTTGCAGTTTCTTAACTCAACCCACAAGGAATCAACATCTTCCGATCCTAAATCACATCTATCTAATGATTCAATGCCATTCTTTACCAATAGAGCCACAGCAACCAAGGCATGATTGTGCATGCATGTGGATGTCAGCCAGTGAATACAGCGAGAGGAGTCTAAAAGGAGATGGTTATTTCTGCAGCGGTTTGATCAAGGCACAACTGCACATGCGCGTGGACGTCAGCCCGTGAGTACAGCCAGAAGAGTTTAAAAGGAGGCAGCTTTATAGAGCGAGTGTCAGTGTAGAGGGACACAGAGTAGGAGAGCTTTGGCTCGACAGTTCTTCGGTGATAACAGGTCGAGGCGAGGTAGGTTGCTTACGTAGAGTACAGACAGGAAGTATGTGAGTGAGGCCAATTTTCTGTGCTCGGTGTCAGATGAAGGAAGTCCTGGAGAGTCCCAGCCTCCTGGTGTGCCAGGTGCGTCGAGCTGCAGCTCCTTAGGGACTGCGTTAGGGAACTAGAGATTACCTTTGTCTGGTCAGGGAGAGTGAGGAGATGATAGATAGGAGCAATAGGCAAGTAGTCACACCAGGGCCTCGGGAGACGGATAAGTGGGTGACAGTCAGGAGAGGGAAGGGCAAGAGTCAGATGTTACAGAGTACCCCGTAGCTGTCCCCCCTAACATTAAGTACTCCTGTTTGAGTACTGTTGGGGGGGGGGGGGGGGTATGGCCTGCCTGGGGGAAACAACAGTGGCCGCGCCTCTGGCACAGAGTTTGGCCCTGTGGCTCAGAAGGGTAGGGAAGGGAAGAGGAAGGCAGTAGTGATAGGGGACTCTATAGTTAGGGGATCAGACAGGTGATTCTGTGGACACAGGAAAGAAGCATGGATGGTAGTTTGCCTCCTGGGTGCCAGGGTCTGGGATGTTTCTGATTGCATCCACGATATCCTGAAGTGGGAAGGAGAACAGCCAGAGGTTGTGGTACACATTGGTACCAACGACATAGGTAGGGAAAGGGAGGAGGTCCTGAAAACAGACTACAGGGAGTTAGGAAGGAAGTTTAGAAGCAGGATCTCAAGGGTAGCAATCTTGGGATTACTACCTGTGCCATGAGACAGTGAGAATAGGAATAGGATGAGGTGGAGGATAAATGTGTGGCTGAGGGATTGGGGCAGGGGGCAGGAGTTCAGATTTCTGGATCATTGGGCCCTCTTTTGGGGCAGGTGAGACCTGTTCAAAAATGACAGGTTGCACTTGAATCCAAGGGGGACCAATACCCTGGCGGGGAGGTTTGCTAAGGCTGTTGGGGAGAATTTAAACTGGAATTGCTAGGGGATGGGAACCAAACTGAAGAGATGGAGGAAGAGACGGTTGGCTCACAAATAGACAAAGCTTGTTGACAGTACGAGAGGAAGGATAGGCAGGTGATAGAGAAGGGACGTGCTCAGACTGATTGTTTGAGATATGTCTACTTTAATGCAAGGAGTATTATTAACAAAGAGCATGAGCTCAGAGCGTGTATCAGCACTTGGAACTATGATGTTGTGGCCATTACAGAGACTTGGATGGCTCAGGGGCAGGAATGGTTACTTCAAGTGCCAGGCCTTAGATGTTTCAGAAAGGACAGGGAGGGAGGCAAAAGAGGTGGAGTGTGGCACTGTTGATCAGAGATAGTGTCACGGCTGCAGAAAAGGAGGAAGTCATGGAGGGGTTGTCTACAGAGTCTCTGTGGATGGAAGTTAGGAACAGGAAGGGGTCAATAACTCTACAGGGTGTTTTTTATAGACCACCCAAGAGTAACAGGGACAATGAAGGGCTGATAAAGAGACAGATTCTGGAAGGTGTAATAATAACAGAGTTGTCATGATGAGAGATTTTAATTTCCCAAATATTGATTGGTATCTCCCTAGAGCAAGGGGTTGAAATGGCATAGGTGTGTTAGGTGTGTTCAGGAACGTTTCTTGACACAATATGTAGATAAGCCGATAAAAGAAGAGGCTGTACTTGATCTGATATTGGGAAATGAACCTGGTCAGGTGTCAGAATTCTCAGTGGGAGAGCATTTAGGAGATAGTGATCACAATTCTATCTCCTTTACCATAGCATTGGAGAGGGATAGGAACAGACAAGTTAAGAAAGCGTTTAATTGGATTAAGGGGAGAAAGGAGGCTATCAAGCAGGAACTTGGAGCATAAATTGGGAACAGACGTTCTCAGGGAAATGTACAGCAGAAATGTGATAAATGTTCAGTGGATATTTGTGTTGTGTTCTGCGTAGGTACATTCCAATGACAGGGAAAGGATGGTAGGGTACAGGAACCGTGGTGTACAAAGGCTGTTGTAAATCTAGTCAAGAAGAAAATAAAAGCTTATTTAAGGTTCAAAAAGCTAGGTAATGATAGAGATCTAGAAGATTATAACGCTAGCATGAAGGAGCTTAAGAATTAAATAAGGAAAGCCAAAAGGGGCCATGAGAAGGCCTTGGTGGACAGGATTAAGGAAAATCCCAAGGCGTTCTACAAGTAGGTGAAGAGCAAGAGGATAAGATGTGAGAGAATAGGACCAATCAAGTGTGACAGTGGAAAAGTGTGTATGGAACTGGAGGAGATAGCAAACATACTTAATGAATACTTTGCTTGAGTATTTACTATGGAAAAGGATCTTGGCAATTGTAGGGATGACTTACAGTGGACTTAAAAGCTTGAGCGTATAGACATTAAAAAACATGGGTGTGCTGGAGCTTTTGTAAGCATCAAGTTGGATAAGTCACCGGGACTGGACAAGATGTACCCCAGGCTACTGTGGGAGGTGAGGGAGGAGACTGCTGAGCCTCTGGTGATGATCTTTGCATCACTAATGGGGATGGGAGAGGTTTCGGAGGATTGGAGGGTTATGGATGTTGTTCCATTATTCGATAAAGGGATTAGAGATAGCCCAGGAAATTATGGACCAGTGAGTCTTACTTTAGTGGTTGCTAAAATGATGCAAAAGATCCTGAGGGGCAGGATTTATGAACATTTGGAGAGGTATAATATGATTTGGAATAGTCAGCATGCCTTTGTCAAAGGCAGGTTGTGCCTTATGAGCCTGATTGAATTTTTTGAGGATGTGAGCAAACACATTCATGAGGGTAGAGCTGTAGATGTAGTGTATATGGATTTTAGCAAGGCATTTGATAAGGTACCCCATGCAAGGCTTATTGAGAAAGTAAGGAGGCACGGGATCCAAGGGGACATTGCTTTGTGGATCCAGAATTGGCTTGCTCACTGAAGGCAAAGAGTGGTTGTAGACGGGACATATTCTGCATGGTGGTTGGTGACTAGTGGTGTGCCTCAGGGATCTGTTCTGGGACCCTCACTTTTCATGATTTTTATAAATGACCTGGATGAGGAAGTGGAGGGATGGGTTAGTAAATTTGCTGATGACACAAAAGGTTCAGGGTGTTGTGGATAGTATAGAGGGCTGTCAGAGGTTACAGCGAGACATCGATAGGATGCAAAATTGGGCTGAGAAGTGGCAGATGGAGTTCAACCCAGATAAGTGTGAAGTGGTTCATTTTGTTAGGTCAAATATGATGGCAGAATATAGCATTAATGATAAGACACTTGGCAGGGTGGAGGATCAGAGGGATCTTGGGATCTGAGTCCATAGGACACTCAAAGCTGCTACACAAGTTGACTCTGTGGTTAAGAAGGCATATGATGCATTGGCCTTCATCAATCATGGGATTGAGTTTGAGAACCAAGAGAAAATGTTGCAGCTATATAGGACCCTGGTCAGACCCCACTTGGAGTACTGTGCTCAGTTCTGGTCACCTCACTACAGGAAGGATGTGGGAGCCATAGAAAGGGTGCAGAGGAGATTTACAAGGATGTTGCCTGGATTGGGGAGCATGCCTTATGAGAAAAGGTTGAGCAAACTCAGCCTTTTCTCCTTGGAGCGATAGAGGATGAGAGGTGACCTGACAGAGGTGTATAAGATGATGAGAGGCATTGATCATGTGAATAGTCAAAGGCTTTTTCCCAGGGCTGAAATGGCTAGCACAAGAGGGCACACTTTTAAGGTACTTGGAAGGAGGTACAGAGGAGATGACAGAGGTAAGTTTTTTTACACAGAGAGTGGTGAATGCATGGAATGTGCTGCCAACAGTGGGTGGTGGAGGCAGATACAAAAGAGTCTTTTAAGAGACTCCTGGACAGGTACATGGAGCTTAGAAAAATAGAGGGCTATGTGTAACCCTAGGTAATTTCTATAGTAAGGACATGTTCAGTACAGCTTTATGGGCCGTGGGGCCTGTAATGTGCTGTAGGTTTTCTATGTTTCTATGTTTTCTAACCACTCTGCCTACCTCTTATCCCTCCAATACGTGTAACCTTGGACATTCAGCTCCCAACTACAACCATCCTTCAGCCATGATTCAGTGATGGCCACAACATCATACCTGGCAATCTGTAAAAGCAACAAGATCATCCACCATATTGAGATACACCACCTTGAGTACCGTATTTGCTACCCTTTTTGATTCTGCATCCCTAATGTACTGATACTCACTCTGTTGGCTGCAACTATGCCCCATCACCTGCCTGCCCTTCCTGACTGTCTGACTGCACACGATCTCTACTTTTTTACCATCCATCCTATCCTGAGTCCCATCACTCCAGTTTCCACACCCCGGTCAAATTTCTTTCAACCCTCCCCAATAGCTCTAATAATCCTGCCAGTGAGAATATTAGGTACCCCTCATGTTCAGGTGCAACCCATCACTTTTGAACAGGTCATACCTCCCCCAGAAGAGATCCCAATGATCCAAGAACCTGAAGCCCTGCCCCCTGCACCAGCTTCTCAGCCATGCATTTATCTGCCAGATCATCCTGTTTCTACCCTCACTGGCGAGTGGCTCAGGCAGCAATCCAGAAATTACTACCCTGGAGGTCCATCTTCTCAGCTTTCTACCTAGCTCTCTAAAATCTCCTTTCAGGACCTCTTGGCTTTTCCTTCCTTTGTCATTGGTACCATTATGTACCAAGACATCTGACTGCTCCCCGTCCCTCTCCAAAATGCTGTGGACATGATCTGAGACGTCCCTGACCCCGGCACCTGGGAGACAACATACCATCCAGGTATCCTGATCATGTCCACAGAATCTCCAGTCTATCGAGTCCCCTCTCACTCCCACTCCCTTTTCTCTCTCTTTCCCTTCTGCACCACAGACCCATGATCAGTGCCTGTAACCCGGTCTCCGTGACATTCCCCCGGTATGTCATTCCTCACAAAAGTATCCAAAGCAGTATACTTATTTTTGAGGGGAATGGCCACAGGGGTGTTCTGTGCTAACTGCCTATTCACATTTCCATTTCTCCTGACAGTCACCCAGACACTTGCCTCCTGCAGCTCCGGGTGACGACTTCCCTGTAACTCTGATCAATAATCTCCTCACTCTTCCATACAAGCCAAAAGTCTTCCAGCTGCTGTTCCAGATCCCTAACACAAATAATTGTCAACATTGCATTTGCCTTCTTTACCACAGACTCAACCTGTAAAGGTAGATGGAGCTCGTCGGCCTGGGAAGGCAGTCCATCTAAGAGAGGGAAAACTCTGCTGTCTTGCAGCCATACCCACTCATGGGAAAGGCTTTGGGAGTAAACCCTGAGGGTAAGTCCGGAGCTGGAATCCCTGAGGCAGTCCGACGTTGTCTTCAACCTCGCTCTGGCAACTCCTGCGACGACACTGGTGCCAAGCTATATCGGCCCTTGTCCTTCCCTTGAACAACATCGGTGGCGTGGAGAGGGGAGACTTGCAGCATGGGCAGCTGCCGGTTTTCCATACAATCTTGATCAGGCCTGTGCCCTGGAGGGGACACTGTAGTGGGCTTTCCAGGGATGGAGCCACGGTCTCACAAGACTAATGGATGCCACCAACCTGTAAATTAACTTTCTGGAAGTTTTGCACAAGGACTCCTCAGTCCCTCTGCACCTCTGATGTTTGAACCTTCTTCCCATTGAGCTAATGATGATGATGACATCAACTCAGGCCTGAGAGGCCATTTTCATGCCTTACAAGGCGCGGAACGAAAGACTGTGTGGCGCGCCACTCCTCACACAGACATTTCGCAGTATTTTTCTTTATCTTACAAGGTTCGAGTTGCGAGCTCAACAATCAACCCGGCACGGATGGAAAGCGTTCTCGGGAACAGCCTGACTGGATTTGAACCCGGGAATCTCCATTCCGGAGTCCGGCGCTGATGTCACTGTACCACCAGCCGACCTAATAGTCTACACTATTGTTCCTTTGACCAAAATGCATTATCATACATTTCCCACCACTGTATTCCATCTGCCACTTTTTTGCACATTCTTCCAATTGTCTAAGTCCTGCGGCAATTGCACTGCTTCCTCAACGCTACCTACCCTGTCACCTTTGCCTTCCTGCCTGTACTTTCAAAGCAAAGCCTTGGCCTGCGGACTCGCACCGTGACACAGTCCCGAACTGGAATCCACCTCGTACACAGGGCTGATGGACTGAGACATCGTGTTGGGATGGTATTAGTACCTGGTAATCTTCATAATCCTGCGAGTTGAGTAAGTGCATCTTGGCCTGCTCAATGCTATCCACCGCACTCTCGCCTGAAGCCTCAAGCTGTGCAGCTCGTTGCTCATAGATGGGCATCTCCGTGAAGAACAGCTCCTTCCACTCTCTCATCAGCTTGTTTGGAATCAAACTGTGGGGGTAAATACATTTTACACTGAAACAAACACCAATCTTGACAGAAGAGGACTTAGCCCTTTCCTTTCCCACTCTCGCATATACTTCCCGTGGAGAAGGGCATGGACTAGAGTGAGTACAGGGGAGAGAGATGGGACATCTGGCAGATGGGATTCAATCCAGTAAAAACCGAAGGGAGTCAGTTTGCAAGGTTGATTTAAAGGCAGAATACGGATTTAACAGCAGGATTCTTAGAAGTGTAGAGGAACTGAGGGATCTGTTCCACAGATCACTCAAAGTGGCAGTGCAAGTTGATAATGGTGGTTAAGAAGGCATACAGCATATGGGCCTACATTGGTCAGGGGATTGAGACCTACACAAATGAAATAATGGTGCAGCTTTATAGACCACACTTGGAATATTGTATTTAGCTCTGGTAACCTCATAGGAAGGATGCGGAGGAAGAGGAGATTTCCCAGGATGCTGCCTGGATTAGAGAGGATGTCGTATGAGGATAGGTTGAGTGAGATAGGGGTTTTCTTGTTGGAGTGAACAACGATGAGAGGTGACATGATAGAGGTTTGGCAGGAAATTTATTGGAAGGGATTCTCAGAGACAGCATAAGACCAGAAGATATAGGAGCAGAATCAGGTCATTTGGCCCATCAAGTCTGCTCCACCATTTCATCATGGCTGATCCATTTTCCCCCTCAGCCCCAATCTCCTGCTTTCTCCCCATATCCCTTCATGCTGTGACTAGTCAAGAATCTATCAACCTCTGCCTTAAAGATACATAAAGACCTGGCCTCCATAGCGATTTGGCAATGAATTTCGTCCTCATCTCTGTTCTAAAAGGACACCTTTCTATTCTGAGGCTGTGTCCTCCAGTCCTAGACTCTCCCAACACAGGAAACATGCTCTCCACGTCGACTGTTGCTGCACAAACTTGTGGTCACAGTCAGGAGAGGGAAGGGGAAGAGTAAGGTACTAGAGAGTACCCCTGTGGCTGTACCCCTTGACAATAAATACTCCTGTTTGAGCACTGTTGGGGGGGGGGGGGGGAAGACAGCGTGCCTGGGGGAAGCTACAGTGGCCGTGCCTCTGGCACAGAGTCCAACCCTGTGGGTCAGAAGGGTAGGGGAAGGAAGAGGAAGGCAGTAGTGATAGGGGACTCTATAGTGAGGGGATCAGACAGGCGATTCTGTGGACGCAGGAAAGAAGCTCAGAGGGTAGTTTGCCTCCCAGGTGCCAGGGTCCAGGATGTTTCGGATCATGTCCAAGATGTCCTGCGGTGGGAGGGAGAACAGCCAGAGGTCATGGTACATATTGGTACATTAGGGATGCAGTTTGACAAACTTACTGGAGTGCTTTAGGATATAACAAGCACAGTGGATAGAGGGGAACAGATGGATGTTATTTACTTGGATTTCCAGAAGGCATTCGATAAGGTGCCGCAGAAAAGACTTATCCATAAAGTAAGGATGCATAAAGTTGGGGTGATATATTAGCATGGATGGACGACTAATAGAAAGCACAGAGTTGAGATACATGGGTGCTACTCTGGTTGGCAATCAGCGGTGAGCGGCGTGCCACAGGGGTCGGTGCTGGGCCCTCGACAGGTGACGCAGATAATTCATGGGTGGGTCGGGTGACGGATGATGAATGTGTTGGGGACTGTGAGGAGGATGATTGAGTCAGCTGGGTGATAGATGGTTGGGGAGGGTGACAGGTGGGATGAATGATGCATAGGTGGGTGATGAATGGGGAGTGTGAGGATGACAAATGTGTTGGGTAGGTGTTGGGTGGGGATTGTGACAGATGGGGAGGGTGACAGATGATGAATGTGTCACATGGGTGACCGGTAGGGACAGTGATGGGCGGGGAGGATGACGGATGAATGTGTCGGGTGGGTGAGGAAGATGGGGTGAGGTGGGTGAGATACAGTGAAGGATGGGTGAGAGAAGTGGGGTTGAGGGATGAGGCTGCCCCTATTCGAGTGCAGTGTGCTCACCTACCCAACACAGAGCTCTCTGTACTCAGCCACCTTGGTGACCAGGTCGAGGATATGTGTCACCACCTCCTGGCACAGGCGGTAATGTTTGCGGTATCGTCGTTCAGCCCTCTCCACCATTAGCTGCTCATGCACTTCCCGTTCCTGCTCCATTCTCTCTCCCTGCTCCACTCTCTCCTGCCTCGCCAGGATCTGCAGGCAGTCAGACAGAAAGACACATCAGCGAGGGGGAGAAACAAGCAAAGGAGGGTGGTCACTGGAGGTGGGTGAGGAAGAGGTTGTGGTTGTGGCAACCATCATCAGCGGGAAACTCTCAGCAGGTCAGGCAGCATCTCTGGAGAGGAACTGTCCAGTATTCCCTTTGCCCATACCTTCCATCCTACTAAAGACCACTTACAAATCGGACTCTCAGCAGCAACATGGTCATCGGACATCTGTGGAGAGGAAGCAGGTGATCCCAGGGCAGCAACAACTGGTGCCGATGTGGGGGTTGGGGAGGAGTGCATGAGAGGGGCCAAAGAGAAAAGGTGATTCAAGGTCCCTTTGTTTGACCCACTCACCCCCACCCTCTCTCCAATGAAAACTGACTTGTTTCTCTCTTTCCCAGTTCTGACAAGGAGTCCCAGAATGGAAACTCTGCCCACAGGTGCTGCCTGACGTGCTGAGTGTTTGCTGTGTTCTCTGTTACTTTATATGCAGTTTGCAGTCCCAGGCAGTGTTTCAGACTGGAGAGAGATCCTTTTCTCACCCCCCCCCCCCACCCCAATGTGTATGAGGCCACAGCCCATTAGACCTGGCCTGGCAGCCTGCCTGTGAGATGGCTGCTGACAGGTAACTGTATGGTGCTTGAAGGATGAGGTTATCCAACGTACTTCCTCTCGGTCCAGTGACTGCTGGAACTCCTTCAGCCGCTGCTCCTCATACTGCTTCTCACGGAAGATGCGGTTCTGCCTCATGACCTGCTTCTCGTGGCGAGCTTGCATGAGCTGCACAGTGACCCGGCGCTCCTGCAGAGACTGTCGCATCAGCCTGTTGACCAGTTCCTCCTCCTGGTACACCTCCTGGTGGCAGAGCAGCAATGTACACCCTGTCCCACACACTCCCCAGCCCACTCACTCCCACCCACTCACTGCCTCGCAGATGTCAGCTTACCCAGCTCACCCTGTCCCACACACTCCCATTCCACCCTGCACCACCCCAGGGTGCTCAGCTTACCCAGCTCACCCTGTCCCACACACTCCCATTCCACCCCGCACCACCCCAGGGTGCTCAGCTTACCCAGCTCACCCTGTCCCACACACTTCCATTCCACCCCGCACCACCCCAGGGTGCTCAGCTTACCCAGCTCACCCTGTCCCACACACTCCCATTCCACCCTGCACCACCCCAGGGTGCTCAGCTTACCCAGCTCACCCTGTCCCACACACTCCCATTCCACCCTGCACCACCCCAGGGTGCTCAGCTTACCCAGCTCACCCTGTCCCACACACTCCCATTCCACCCCGCACCACCCCAGGGTGCTCAGCTTACCCAGCTCACCCTGTCCCACACACTCCCATTCCACCCCGCACCACCCCAGGGTGCTCAGCTTGCCCTGCTCACCCTGTCCCACACACTCCCATTCCACCCCGCACCACCCCAGGGTGCTCAGCTTACCCTGCTCACCCTGTCCCACAACCCCCTCACTATCCCACTCCCATTGATTCTTCTACTCCCCCATCTAGCCTACCCAATCCCAACCACTCCCTACCCTCTCATTCCTTTACCACTACCTCCTCCTCCCACACAACTCCATCCTTTCTTCACCCCCTCATTGGCCAGTTCCCCTTCCCTTTGCCCCTGTTCTGCCCCATATTCTAGTGCCAGGCTTGGCTGTGGTCACTCCTCCCACCTCCTGGGCCTCATGTGCCTCCAACAGCTCCAACATGACTCTGCGCCGCCGCTTCTCGCGTTCCCTCCGAGCCCATCTGTCCTCCTTCAGTCGACTGCGGACATTCTCGATGAAGCTTTGTCCCTCCTCCACTCTGGTGCAGGGGCTACTGAGCAGGTGTCGGGGGTCAGCTCTGGCCAGCAGAATCAGGCTGCTGTGCATCAATGGGATCTGTTACTCAACATGCCACACCTCTTGCAATGGCCTAGCATCCCTCTCCCCCACAGCCCACACCACCCAGCTGCTTAGGCGTTTGTCCACGTCTGTAATATTTCACATCTGCCAGTACCATTACTTCTGGGGCTTGTAACCTCTCCCATTCCCCTGCACCAACTACAGCAACCTCTACCCACTGGCAATTATTTTGTCTGATTCACCACCTTCCTGCCACTGGAAACCATTTCCTTTTTGTTTTGGTCAAGCCTTTTAAGTATATAAAGGATAAAAGAGAGTCAAGGATAGATACAGGACCAATACAAAATGCCGCTGGAGATATTGTAATGCGAAATGCAGAGATGGCAGAGGAACTGAATGTGTCTTTTGCATTAGTCTTCATAGTGGAAGACATCTGCGGTATACCGGACATTCAAGAGTGTCAGGGAAATGAAGTATGTGCAGTGAAAATTACGGCTGTGAAGGTGCTCAGGAAGCTTGATGGTCTGAGGGTGGATAAATCTCCTGGACCTGATGGAATGCACCCTCGGGTCTGAAGGAAGTAAATGGAGAGACTGCGGAGGTATTAACAATAATCTTTCAAGAATCGATAGATTCTGGCATTGTACTAGATGACTGGAAAATTGCAAATGTTACTCTGTTATTTAAGAAGGGTGGGAGGCAGCAGAAAGGAAACCTGTTAGCCTGACATAGTGGTTGGGAAGTTGTTGGAATCAATTGTTAGGGATGAGATTATGGATATCTGGAGGCAAATGACAAGACAGGCAAAAGCCAACATGTTTTCCTGAAAGGAAAATCCAGCCTGACAAACCTACTGCAATTCTTTGAGGAAATTACAAGCAGGGTAGACAAAGGAGATACAGTAGATGTTGTGTACAGTACTTGGATTTTCAGAAGGCCTTTGACAAGGTGCCGCACATGAGGCTGCTTAGCAAGATAAGAGCCCATGGAATTACAGGGGAGTTACCAGCATGGGTGGAGCATTGGCTGGTCGGCAGAAAACAGAGAGTGGGAATAAAGGGATCCTATTCTGGCTGGCTGCCGGTTACTAGTGGAGTTCCACAGGGATCGGTGTTGGGACCGCTGCTTTTTACAATATACAGTCGGCCCTCCTTATCCGCGAGGGATTGGTTCCGGGACCCCTCGTGGATACCAAAATTCGCGGATGCTCAAGTCCCTTATTTAACCTGTCTCAGTGCGGTGGACTTAGGACCTAGCGGCAGAACTCTAAATCCGCACTGTTTCTGTTCACAAAAATAATCATGATCACGATTGAAAATAAAGTGGAAATAATAAAGTGATCGGAAAGAGGTGAATTGCCACCGGCCATTGGAAAAGCAATAGGCTATGTCGGTCAATGATCGGAACAATTTTAAAGGATAATGTGAGAAAGGCTCTGCCCCAGTGAAAGCTACAATTATTACTAAGCAACGCAGTGGTTTAATTATTGGGTTTTGGGGTTTTGAGTTTTTAATCCTCCACATCAACCCAGCATGGTGGAGAGCGCACTCGGGAGCGGTCTGTCACTCGATCGAACTCGGGAACTTCCGTTCCTGAGCCTGGCACTGAAACATACGTTCTTAAGTGTTTTATATGCATAGAAAGGTAAAATATAAGACAAACGTTTGACTAACTGACACAAAATAATACCGGAAGTACCTGTTCCAACTTACTTAGTAAGAGAACTTCCAATATTTTTCGATCCCGATCCACGATAACCCACGCATATCCTCCCGTATACTTTAAATCATGTCTAGATTACTTATACTGTAATACCTATTACTGTCATGGTCCGGTCCTAAGTCCGCATTCCGGTTCACGTTCCGGTCCGCGGACTCCGGGTCCTCCGGCTGTCCCTTGTTTTGGTTGGGCTCAAGCATTTGCACCTGATGTTCATCTTTTTGGCTGGGAATATAAGTGGCTCTGGGATTGAGTGTAGTTGTGGGGATCGCCCTGTCAGTCTCCGCTTGGAGTAACCCACTGGTGGAAGGCGAGTTCTTTCAGTGAGTTATGGATTTAGTTGATCTGTAGCCCACCGAGGTTACTGGCCGCCTCGAGTCTTGAAGCCACCCCAGACCGAGCTCCCTTCCTGTCCCTCGCCTCTGGCAGGTAAGCCAGGCTGATTGCTGTTACCCTGCGGTTGGTACTGTCCCTCCCTGTTCCTAGCCTCTGTCGGGTTGTGTCCCGCTCCCTGCCCAGGAGGCTAGCTCCAGAGAACCCAAGACTCTAGCCTCAAGCTACCCAAGACTCTAGCCTCGAGCTACCCGTGCCTTCAAGCACTCCAAGTCCTCTAGGGACCCACGTCTCCAAGATCCCCAAGAACCCAGGACTCTAGCCTCGTTATACCCAAGCCTCCACGAACTGCGACCTGTCCCGTCCTTTAGTTTTGTCCCACCCTGTTCCTAGTACTTCAGTGTCTGTGTCCTGCATTTGGGTCCAGTCTCAACACCCCCCATATGACAAATACAATGTAAATGCTATGTAAAATAGTTGTTATACTGCATTGTTTCGGGAATAATGACAAGAAAAAAGTCTGTATGTGCTCAAACAACAAGTGCTGGAAGAGCACTTCCCAGTATTCGCGGTTGGTTGAATTCACGCACGCAGAATTAGCAGATAAGGAGGGCCAACTGTATGTCAACGATTTGGACTATGGTATTAATGGACTTGTGGCTAAACTTGCCAATGATACAAAGATAGGTGGAAGGATGGATAGTGTTGAGGAAACAGAGAGCCTGCAGAGAGACTTAGATAGTTTAGGGGAATGGGCAAAGAAGTGGCAAATGAAATACAATGTTGGAAAGTGTATGGTTATGCACTTCGGTGGAAGAAATAAATGGGCAGACTATTATTTAGATGGGGAGAGAATTCAAAATGCAGAGATGTAAAGGGACTTAGGAGTCCTGGTGCAGGATACCCTAAAGATTAACCTCCAGGTTAAGTTGGTTGTGAAGAAAGCGAATGCAATGTTGGTATTCATTTCTAGACGTATAGAATATAAGAGCAGGGATGTGATGTTGAAGCTCATGTGAGACCATACTTGGAGTATTGTGTGCAGTTTTGGGCTCCTTATTTTACAAAGTAGAAAGGATACACTGACATTGGAGAGGGTTCAGAGAAGATTCATAAGAATGATTCCAAGAATGAAAGGGTTACCGTAAGAGGAACGTTCGGCAGCTCTTGGGCTGTATTCCCTGGAGTTCAGGAGAATGAGGGGGGGGGGATCTCATAGAAACATTCCAAATGTTAAAAAGCCTGAACAGATTAGATATGCAAATTTATTTCCCATGGTAGGGGATTCTAGGACAACAGGACATGACTTCAGGATTGAAGGACGTCCATTTAGAACTGAGATGCGGAGAAATTACTTCAGTCAGAGGGTGGTACATCTGTGGAATTTGTTGCCATGAGCAGCTGTGGAGGCCAAGTCGTTGAATGTATTAAGGCAGAGATAGATAGGTTCTTGATTAGCCAGGGCATCAAAGGGTATAGGGAGAAAGCAGGAGAGTGGGAATGACTGGAAGAATTGGATCAGCCCACGATTGAATGGCGGAGCAGACTTGATGGGCCAAATGGCTTACTTCTGCTCCTATACCTTATGGTCTTATGGCCCATCGTTTCCATGTTTGGCTGAAAAAAGTTGTCCAGCATAATCCCACCTTTCTGTACCAGGTCAGTTCTCCTGTTGGCTGTGTACTGTGAGCATGCATCCACATACTACTTTAAATCTGATTATGGTTTCTGATTTATTCAGTCAGTAAGTTCCAGATCCTTACCATCACAACTGGTGTGAAAACTGGACCTCTAATGTAGAGCACTGGCCTAATTTTTCAGCTTCTGCAACTGAAATTGGTTGCCCTGAACCTGACCTTAGTTGCCAAAATGAATAGCTGAAGTTGTTTTCAGGTTCTGTTACATTAACATAAGTGATGAGGCAGATTGGCAATTGATATAATGAGGTAGTCAGGGTCAAAGGTTGTAAAGAAATAAGTGAACTCCATTCTGGGGTTGAGGTAGCTCCAAACTTGTGATGGAAATCAGTTGTCTCTTCATAAGTCATTGATAACTGTGATAATAGTTGTTTCCCATGGTAGGGGATTCTAGGACAAGAGGGCACGACTTCAGGATTGAAGGATGTCCATTTAGAACTGAGATGTGGAGAAATTAGTCAGAGGGTGGCAAATCTGAGGAATTTGTTGCCACAAGCGGCTGTGGAGGCCAAATCATTGGGAGTTTTTAAGGCAGAGATAGATAGGTTCTTGATTAGCCAGGGCATCAAAGGGTATGGGGTGAAAGCAGGGGAGTGGGGATGACTGGAAGAATTGGATCAGCTCATAATTCAATGGCAGAGCAGACTCGATGGGCTGAACGGCCTACTTCTGCTTGTATATTTTATGGAACTGCAAACATCTCTGTCAATCACCTTTAAGATTCATTGCTGCTAACACATCGAGCTACTCCAGTCCCACACTGAGATCATTCGCAGGGATTCCAAGTGAATCTGTCTGTCAGTGAGGCTCAGTGTCGGCATTTGTCCAACAGACTGTCCCAGACATCCAGTTTCTTTGTCCAACACTCTTATCTCCAACAGTGAAGCAGGATATGCCATCTTCTCACTGCTACCATCAAGGAGGAGGTACAGGAGCCTGAAGACTCAATGTTTCAGAAACAGTTCTTCCTCCATCATCAGACTTCTGAATAGACAATGAACCCATGTACACTACCTCACTACTTTTGTTTGCTAACTTTTTAAACTACTAATTTAACTTCTGTATCCATTTCTTACTGTAATTTATAGTTTTTTAAAATTAGGTATTGCAATGTTCTGCTGCCATAAAGCAACAAATTTCACAACATATGCCAGTGATATTGAACCTGATTCTGAAGCATGTAGGTCTGTCAGATGCCATTGTGTCTGGATCAGGGACCACCGGGCTGGACTGTCTCTGGGCGAAGTGTGTGTGAACCTTCATTAGACCATGCCAGGCTGATACTGCCTTAAGCGTGTGGGCCCCCTGGCTCAAATCAACATGTACAAACAAGCTGGAGGAACTCAGCAAGTCCGGCAGCATCTGTTGAAATTTCGGGCCGAGACCCTTCGTCTTTCAACGGATGCTGCCCGACCTGCTGAGTTCCTCCAGCTTGTTTGTACGTGTTGATTTGACCACAGCATCTGCAGTGTACTTTGTGTTTACTGTCTCTGGCTCGCTCTATAGGCAGTGTCTGTGACCATGCCAGGATGGACAGTCGTGAATCTGATATTGCTACTGTTTCACAGCATCAGAGAACCAGGTTCAATCCTGACCTCCTGCGGTCTTGTGGAGTTTGCACATTATCCTTGTGACCATGTAGGCTTCAGCTCTAGCACCTTCCCACATCCCAAATGGGCAAGTTAATTAACTGCATAATCCTGGTGCACATGGAAATTAATTTGGGGAACGAGATTGATGGGATTTGAGATCCAATGTACCCTCAGTGGGTCAAATGGCCTTCATGTGTATTGACTGGTTGCACCAAATCCCTTGAACGGAAAATTTGACAAAAAATACGGCACAACCATCATGGGTAAAGCCCTCCCCACCAGTGAGTACATCAACACAAAGTGTTGTCACTGGAAAGCAGCATCGATCATCAGAATCCCCCACCAAACCGGACGTGCTCTCTTCTCCCTGCAGCCACCAGGAAGAAGCTACAGAAGCCTCATGACTCACCACCAGGTTCAGGAACAGCTATTACCCCTCAACCATCAGGCTCCTGAACCAGAGAGGATAACTTCACTTGCTCCATTACTGAACTGTTCCCATAAGCTTTGAACACATTTTCAAAGTCTCTTCATCTTATGTTCTCGATATTTATTGCTTATATACATTATTTATTATTATTTCTTTATTTCTGTATTTGCACAGTTTGATGTCTATTGCCCAGTGGTTGAACACCATCTTTCTATTATGGCTATTATTCTTATATGGACTTATTCAGTATGCCCACACGAAAATGAATTTCAGGGATGTATATGGTACTTTGATAATAAATTTACTTTGAAATTTGAATGAAAAGAGTATGTTTGTTTCTGTGTGTCCATGTCTGGAATGATCGGTAGGACAGCGTCTCCCACCATTTGCTGGGTGAGCAGCTGAGTTTGCTGTTTCTCTCAGTTCTGGAACTTACCCCTCACTCTCCTCTTCACCTGCAGCAGGTGTCAGCTTCTTCAGTATCTTTTCAAATTCTGTAATTTCGCTGTTGAACATCTGAAATCATACAGCACAGTGAGTGCACAGGTACCAAGCTCAGTCCCTCATCCCTCCACTAACTGGAGTTACACCTACACCTCAACATCTGACCCTCCCTCCATTACAGACCCCATACTCACTGGCCAACTTGGACAGTCCTGCACCCAATCCACTTCACATGATCCTACCTATCCACCCTGACTACCTTCCCTTCACATTCAATGGCAAGTCCTCAGCATCAGTTTCCTGGTGTTGTCACGGAGAGAAACTCAGTTAGACCAGGCACACAAATGCTGTGGATACAACAGTAGGTCAGAGGCTGGTAATCCAAAGTGGGTGATTAATCTCCTGATAACCCAAGGTCTTTCCACCATTTACAAAGCACGAGCCAGGAGAGAGATGGAATTTTTGACACATTTTGGGATGGAAACTAAATCCCAGCCTGGCACCAATAGTCACAGCCTGAGGGTACAGGCTCCTAAACACCAACAACAGCTTGAAAGGCAACACAAACTTTTGGCCTTCACTTACTTAACAATAAATCCAAAACCTCTGTCCCATACTTCTGATGCACCTCTTGGTCCCCAAGTGCTTCATATACAGTATTATTGCCCATCCTAATTTCACCTGTCATGTAACACACACAAAATGGAACGTTCCACCAGCATTTTGTGTGTGTTGCTTGAATTTCCAGCATCTGCAGACTTCCTCGTGTTTGCGTTCCCGTCATGTGGACTCCCTCCACCCTCTTTCCCCTAGCTCTCTATTCGTGTTCCCTACCCCTATCACCATAGCTCTCTATTCTTCACTACCCCTATCACCCTAGCTCTCTATTCGTGTTCACTACCCCATCACCCTAGCTCTCTATTCGTGTTCAGTACCCCTATCATCATAGCTCTCTATTCTTCACTACCCCTATCACCCTAGCTCTCTATTCGTGTTCACTACCCCATCACCCTAGCTCTCTATTCTTCACTACCCCTATCACCCTAGCTCTCTATTCTTCACTACCCCATCACCATAGCTCTCTATATGTGTTCACTACTCCTATCACCATAGCTCTCTATATGTGTTCACTACCCCTATCACCCTAGCTCTCTATTCTTCACTACCCCATCACCATAGCTCTCTATATGTGTTCACTACTCCTATCACCATAGCTCTCTATATGTGTTCACTACCCCTATCACCCTAGCTCTCTATTCGTGTTCACTACCCCTATCACCCTAGCTCTCTATTCTTCACTACCCTATCACCATAGCTCTCTATATGTGTTCACTACCCCTATCACCCTAGCTCTCTATTCGTGTTCACTACCCCATCACCCTAGCTCTCTATTCGTGTTCACTACCCCTATCACCCTAGCTCTCTATTCTTCACTACCCTATCACCATAGCTCTCTATTCGTGTTCACTACCCCATCACCCTAGCTCTCTATTCGTGTTCACTACCCTTATCACCCTAGCTCTCTATTCTTCACTACCCTATCACCATAGCTCTCTATTCGTGTTCACTACCCCATCACCCTAGCTCTCTATTCATGTTCACTACCCCTATCACCATAGCTCTCTATTCGTGTTCACTACCCCATCACCCTAGCTCTCTATTCGTGTTCACTACCCCTATCACCCTAGCTCTCTATTCTTCACTACCCTATCACCATAGCTCTCTATATGTGTTCACTACCCTATCACCATAGCTCTCTATTCGTGTTCACTACCCCTATCACCCTAGCCCTCTATATGTGTTCACTACCCCTATCACCCTAGCTCTCTATTCGTGTTCCCTACCCCATCACCATAGCTCTCTATATGTGTTCACTACCCCATCACCCTAGCCCTCTATTCCTCACTACCCCTACCACCCTAGCTCTCTATTCGTGTTCACTACCCCATCACCATAGCTCTCTATATGTGTTCACTACCCCTATCACCATAGCTCTCTATTCTTCACTACCCCTATCACCCTAGCTCTCTATTCTTCACTACCCCATCACCATAGCCCTCTTTTCTTCACTACCCCTATCACCCTAGCTCTCTATTCTTCACTACCCCATCACCATAGCCCTCTTTTCTTCACTACCCCTATCACCCTAGCTGTCTATTCATGTTCACTACTCCATCACCATAGCACTCTATATGTGTCCACTACCCTTATCACCCTAACACTCTGACCTTCAACTATTATCTTGCAAACAGCTGTTTTCAAAGGCTTCTGCCTCATGTAAATATAGTAATAAAACTGAAATGCTACAGACACCTAGCAAGTCAGGCAGCATCTGTGGGAATTGTTGTTTCAGGTCAACGACCTTGCATCAGTTTTTATTGCAACAATACCCTACCTCAGCTTCTTTCTTTCTCAGCTCTTGCTTGCGTTTCAAGATGGTGTTCTCCATTTCTCGTGGCATCTTTTTGGAAACAGGGATGATTGATCCCTGCACTTTTTCCATCAACTCTTTATTCTGCCTCTTTGCTTTATGCAGCTGAAACAAGCAGAGTAAGAGAAGGCTTATCAGGGGAGTGAACAGGAACAATGCAGCTTGTATGAGAGTGACAGTGCTTTAAAATCTGCTAATCTCTCACACCCCATTTGTTGATCTTTACCCCTCTCCCAGTTGTTCCCCTCTTGTTCACCATTAAATTCCTGCCACTCCCACTCCCTTCCCTGACCTGGCCTTGTATCATTGTTAATGCCTGCCATTCCCAGTCCCTTCACTAACCCAGCCTTGTACCATTGGTAATGCCTGCTCTAATCCAGTCCCTTCACTAACCCAGCCTTGTACCATTGTTAATGTCTGCCACTCCCAGTCCCTTCACTAACCCAGCCTTGTACCATTGTTAATACCTGCCATTCCCAGTCCCTTCACTAACCCAACCTTGTACCATTGTTAATGCCTGCTCTAATCCAGTCCCTTCACTAACCCAGCCTTGTACCATTGTTAATGCCTGCTCTAATCCAGTCCCTTCACTAACCCAGCCTTGTACCATTGTTAATGCCTGCCACTCCCAGTCCCTTCACTAACCCAGCCTTGTACCATTGTTAATGCCTGCTCTAATCCAGTCCCTTCACTAACCCAGCCTTGTACCATTGTTAATGCCTGCCACTCCCAGTCCCTTCACTAACCCAGCCTTGTACCATTGTTAATGCCTGCCATTCCCAGTCCCTTCACTAACCCAACCTTGTACCATTGGTAATGCCTGCTCTAATCCAGTCCCTTCACTAACCCAGCCTTGTACCATTGTTAATGCCTGCTCTAATCCAGTTCCTTCCCTAACCCAGCCTTGTACCATTGTTAATGTCTGCCACTCCCAGTCCCTTCACTAACCCAGCCTTGTACCATTGTTAATGCCTGCTCTAATCCAGTCCCTTCACTAACCCAGCCTTGTACCATTGTTAATGCCTGCCATTCCCAGTCTCTTCACTAACCCAACCTTGTACCATTGGTAATGCCTGCTCTAATCCAGTCCCTTCACTAACCCAGCCTTGTACCATTGTTAATGCCTGCTCTAATCCAGTCCCTTCACTAACCCAGCCTTGTACCATTGTTAATGCCTGCCACTCCCAGTCCCTTCACTAACCCAGCCTTGTACCATTGTTAATGCCTGCCGCTCCCAGTCCCTTCACTAACCCAGCCTCGTACCATTGTTAATGCCTGCTCTAATCCAGTCCCTTCACTAACCCAGCCTTGTATCATTGTTAATGCCTGCCACTCCCAGTCCCTTCACTAACCCAGCCTTGTATCATTGTTAATGCCTGCCACTCCCAGTCCCTTCACTAACCCAGCCTCATACCATTGTTAATGCCTGCCACTCCCAGTCCCTTCACTAACCCAGCCTTGTATCATTGTTAATGCCTGCTCTAATCCAGTTCCTTCACTAACCCAGCCTTGTACCATTGTTAATGCCTGCCACTCCCAGTTCCTTCACTAACCAAGCCTTGTACCATTGTTAATGCCTGCCATTCCCAGTCCCTTCACTAACCCAGCCTTGTACCATTGTTAATACCTGCCACTCCCAGTCCCTTCACTAACCCAGCCTTGTATCATTGTTAATGCCTGCCACTCCCAGTCCCTTCACTAACCCAGCCTTGTATCATTGTTAATGCCTGCTCTAATCCAGTTCCTTCACTAACCCAGCCTTGTACCATTGTTAATGCCTGCCACTCCCAGTCCCTTCACTAACCCAGCCTCGTACCATTGTTAATGCCTGCCATTCCCAGTCCCTTCACTAACCCAGCCTTGTACCATTGTTAATGCCTGCTCTAATCCAGTCCCTTCACTAACCCAGCCTCATAGCATTGTTAATGCCTGCCACTCCCAGTCCCTTCACTAACCCAGCCTTGTACCATTGTTAATGCCTGCCACTCCCAGTCCCTTCACTAACCCAGCCTTGTACCATTGTTAATGCCTGCTCTAATCCAGTCCCTTCACTAACCCAGCCTTGTATCATTGTTAATGCCTGCCACTCCCGGTCCCTTCACTAACCCAGCCTTGTACCATTGTTAATGCCTGCCACTCCCAGTCCCTTCACTAACCCAGCCTTGTACCATTGTTAATGCCTGCCACTCCCAGTCCCTTCACTAACCCAGCCTTGTACCATTGTTAATGCCTGCTCTAATCCAGTCCCTTCACTAACCCAGCCTCGTACCATTGTTAATGCCTGCTCTAATCCAGTCCATTCACTAACCCAGCCTTGTACCATTGTTAATGCCTGCCACTCCCAGTCCCTTCACTAACCCAGCCTTATACCATTGTTAATGCCTGCCACTCCCAGTCCCTTCACTAACACAGCCTTGTACCATTGTTAATGCCTGCCACTCCCAGTCCCTTCACTAACCCAGCCTTGTACCATTGTTAATGCCTGACACTCCCAGTCCCTTCACTAACACAGCCTTGTACCATTGTTAATGCCTGCTCTAATCCAGTCCCTTCACTAACCCAGCCTTGTATCATTGTTAATGCCTGCCACTCCCAGTCCCTTCACTAACCCAGCCTTGTACCATTGTTAATGCCTGCCATTCCCAGTCCCTTCACTAACCCAGCCTTGTACCATTGTTAATGCCTGCCACTCCCAGTCCCTTCACTAACCCAGCCTTGTACCATTGTTAATGCCTGCTCTAATCCAGTCCCTTCACTAACCCAGCCTTGTACCATTGTTAATGCCTGCCACTCCCAGTCCCTTCACTAACCCAGCCTCGTACCATTGTTAATGCCTGCTCTAATCCAGTCCCTTCACTAACCCAGCCTTGTACCATTGTTAATGCCTGTCACTCCCAGTCCCTTCACTAACCCAGCCTTGTACCATTGTTAATGCCTGCCACTCCCAGTCCCTTCACTAACCCAGCCTTGTACCCATTGTTAATACCTGCTCTAATCCAGTCCCTTCACTAACCCAGCCTTGTACCATTGTTAATGCCTGCCACTCCCAGTCCCTTCACTAACCCAGCCTTGTACCATTGTTAATGCCTGCTCTAATCCAGTCCCTTCACTAACCCAGCCTTGTACCATTGTTAATGCCTGCCACTCCCAGTCCCTTCACTAACCCAGCCTTGTACCCATTGTTAATACCTGCTCTAATCCAGTCCCTTCACTAACCCAGCCTTGTACCATTGTTAATGCCTGCTCTAATCCAGTCCCTTCACTAACCCAGCCTTGTACCATTGTTAATGCCTGCCACTCCCAGTCCCTTCACTAACCCAGCCTTGTACCATTGTTAATGCCTGCCACTCCCAGTCCCTTCACTAACCCAGCCTTGTATCATTGTTAATGCCTGCTCTAATCCAGTCCCTTCACTAACCCAGCCTTGTACCATTGTTAATGCCTGCCACTCCCAGTCCCTTCACTAACCCAGCCTCGTACCATTGTTAATGCCTGCCACTCCCAGTCCCTTCACTAACCCAGCCTTGTATCATTGTTAATGCCTGCTCTAATCCAGTCCCTTCACTAACCCAGCCTTGTATCATTGTTAATGCCTGCTCTAATCCAGTCCCTTCACTAACCCAGCCTTGTACCATTGTTAATACCTGCTCTAATCCAGTCCCTTCACTATCCCAGCCTCGTACCATTGTTAATGCCTGCCACTCCCAGTCCCTTCACTAACCCAGCCTTGTACCATTGTTAATGCCTGCTCTAATCCAGTCCCTTCACTAACCTAGCCTCGTACCATTGTTAATGCCTGCCACTCCCAGTCCCTTCACTAATCCAGCCTTGTACCATTGTTAATGCCTGCCACTCCCAGTCCCTTCACTAACCCAGCCTCGTACCATTGTTAATGCCTGCCACTCCCAGTCCCTTCACTAACCCAGCCTCGTACCATTGTTAATGCCTGCTCTAATCCAGTCCCTTCACTAACCCAGCCTTGTACCATTGTTAATACCTGCTCTAATCCAGTCCCTTCACTAACCCAGCCTTGTACCATTGTTAATGCCTGCTCTAATCCAGTCCCTTCACTAACCCAGCCTCGTACCATTGTTAATACCTGCTCTAATCCAGTCCCTTCACTAACCCAGCCTCGTACCATTGTTAATGCCTGCCACTCCCAGTCCCTTCACTAACCCAGCCTCGTACCATTGTTAATGCCTGCTCTAATCCAGTCCCTTCACTAACCCAGCCTCGTACCATTGTTAATGCCTGCCACTCCCAGTTCCTTCACTAACCCAGCCTTGTACCATTGTTAATGCCTGCCACTTGCAGTCCCTTCACTAACCCAGCCTCGTACCATTGTTAATGCCTGACACTCCCAGTCCCTTCACTAACCCAGCCTTGTATCATTGTTAATGCCTGCTCTAATCCAGTTCCTTCACTAACCCAGCCTTGTACCATTGTTAATACCTGCTCTAATCCAGTCCCTTCACTAACCCAGCCTTGTACCATTGTTAATGCCTGCTCTAATCCAGCCCCGTGCTTTTCTCGCCTTTGATCTATCCTAGTCTCAATGTCAACTCTTTCCCAGTCCATTCCATTTCTCAATCCCTGCTATTTTTTCTCCATTCTCGCCATTTCCCAGTACTGGCTCTTTCCAGGTCAGGCAAGTTGCAATTTCCTGTGGATATCCACCATTTCCAAGTGTCGGGTCTGCTGCTCTTCCTGGATGCTCTGTTGTTTCTGCAGCTCCTGTTCATCCTTAAGGGCTGCCTCCTCCTCAACCTCCTTGCTTTTATCCATGTAGCGGTCAGATACTCTACGCAGGGCCACATCAACCTCACGAGGAATCACTGACTTCATACGCTGGAAGAGAAGGAGAATTCAGTCAGCAATGGTCCACCCAGAGCAGCTCCTCATTCTGGAAGTGCCCATCACCTACGTGTGCTTGGGGTGGTGAGACGCCTTCCTGAATTGCCACAGACTCTGAAGGCACCACCACACCAACAAGCAAGACAATGTTAGTCATGACTGTGTAACCCCCTGGGTCGCCTCAGGCTCGCTCAGCTCGTTCTCGTCTAGGGGGAGCAGCCTTCGGCCCCGCCAAACTGTGTAATCAGCTGGTGTGGATGCTGTGTGATGTCCCTGCCTTGCCCAAAAACAGACAGTACACCATATGCGATTAAATGAGTACAATTTATAAAGGTTACTATAACTAAGTGATTAATAATGATACAGTATATATGAAGGAAAAACAATAAAGAAAAGGCGCCAAACTTATCAAAGTCCAAACCACTTCGTGCACAACCGTTGGAGCTCAATTACTGAAGTCTTCTGGCCACCATTCGATCCCCTCCGAACTCCTTGACTCGCAGCTTAGGACCACCCGAAGTGGTCAACCAAGCACATCTAGCTTTATCTCCTCTCCTCGGAGTACCTCCTGGCCTTGGACCCCCTCTTGGGGTCCGTTCCTCGCCCAGGTTACAGCATCGCGTCCTCTCTCTCTCAACCCCTCGCGCCGATCTCCCCAAAAGCTCGCCAACAATAGCTTACAGACTCAGAAGAAAGAACAACGTTAATCCCAATTGGTTTACAAAGGAATACAATTCTCGTTATCAGTAAATTTTAACCCAAACAAGCTTCCAGCACTCTCTCGCAACAAAGAAGCATTCCTGCTTTTAACAAAACAAAGAAGCCATTTTGATTACATACACAGTAACAAAGAAAAAAGAAGAAACCCCCTTTACACTCTCCCCCCCACCAAATAAAAGTCATGTCCTCATGACTATTAAATAACTCGCCACCTTTCCTGCCAACACACCGTAACCCAAACACAAACAGTGACATCTCCTCCCCATACAGTAAACCTCACGACCTGTTCCTCAGGCGCTACATAGGCCAACTATCTGGGAGTTCCCTAACCCTTCTGAGACCTCCGTACCCCCCTCACCTAAACCCTTCAGGCTCGGACACAACTGGGAATACCTCGGGCCCGCTACCAACTCCTCTCTCAACCTCTCACTCATGCCCCACACTGCACACAGCTAACCCTCCCCACTACACCTGACTCAGTGGGAGAAGGGCCAAAGGTCTCTTCCTAAATCAAGGGAAAGTCAGCAAAAGGCAGCATGTACCACACATCCAGCACATTATCCATCGAATCTGTATTCTTCCTCATTTCTGCGATCGGTAGCTGCTGTTTGATCTTCTCCAACCGGAAACACGTGGCCTGCACTGCTCCTGCAGTCTCTTCAGCCTCCTGCAATTGAGATATCAGCTTCTTCTCTGGCCCCTGCAACTCTCGCCACAGGCTCAGCAGTTCTGACTCACGCATCCCGGCCAGCTCAATCTGGGACGCAGTTACTCCAACAGCTTCTTCCACCCCGACCTGAAAAGCAGCAGTTAAAGATTGGTCAGCCTCAAGTTCAGTATTCACTGCACTTCTCTCCAGTTTTTTCTTCCTCATGACTTCTTCCAGATCAACTTTCAGGTTTTGCGCTTCATTTGAACTGTCGATGGTCATCTTCAGGTTCCCTTCAAGCTTCCGCTTCCCTCTTCCGAGATTTGTCTTAATTTCTTCACCTCCGCAAACTCCCCTCTCCAGGTTCTCAGTTTGCTGTTGCCCTCAGTCAGACAACTTTCTTCGTTCTCTTCAACTTGTAAGTCTTCCCACTGGTTCCAGATCACTCTCTCCAGTCTCTCCGTCTTCATTTCAAACTTGATTCCGTAGAGACAGTCACTCATGAGCTGCGACCTTCGCCAGCCCTGGCACGTGTCCAGAAAACACTTTAACTCTGTAGTTCTCAGCCGCTCCTGCAATGACCTCACTTCATATTCTCCTGAGGCAAATCCAAATACCAAGAGATCATCCACATACACCAAAACTCCAAACGCCTCCACATCCCCCATGGTCTTCCACATGCCCCGCAGGAAGGTTGCAAGGGCTCCAGATATGCCCTGTGGCATCTTTTCAGACCGGAAGACTCCTAGGGAATTTATAACGGCCATCTTCTCCTTGTCGGCCCCACTCATCGGGATCTGGCAACATCCACTCCTCAGATCCAGCACCTTAAACCACTTCGCACCACCCAGACAGGCCATCACCTCTTCGGCCCTCGGGGCCATATTCTGGTCACTGACAGTGTGCCTCTTCAGCGCAATATAATCCACACACACGCTGCCTACGTCTTCCATGGCTTCAGGGGCCAGTCGCTGCAACCTCTCTCTCACCGAGGTGTCTTCAGCGGTCAACTCCCCTCCCTCGTGGTATTTCGCAGCGTCCACTAAGAGGGTCTCACCCTCAGATACTTCCCCCAGGCTATACCACCACCGGCTCTTGTTTGAATTCGGTATCGGCCCAAGGCTGCTACACACGTCCGCACAAGCAGCTCGAAACTCTGGGTGCATCGACAAAGCCTCCAAACAGCGCTCACCCGCCTCCTCCGGGCAGGCCCCCAAGCGCACCAGCAGGATATTGGTTCTCTCCATAACCGAAACGCTGCCCGTCTCAACAGTGTCCAGACACATCAGCATTAACGATTCACGAACATCTGTCACCTCCACTTTTGCCTCCAAGAACTCCATTTTCACTGACCAACAACAGTCGTCTGGATAATCACTGGCACTGGTACCCCAAATCTCCAGTGCCCTCAATGTCATCAAGGGTAAATGCTTCCAATAACGGTTATAAAACAAACTGTACAGCAACTTAACCGGCGCCCCGGTGCCGAGGATGGCTTTAACTTGACTTCCATCCATCCGTAACAACACCTGTGCGCTTGGTCCCTCTAAGCCTTCAGGAATAGGGTCTGTTCCTTTCGGGAGTTCCTTGGTACATCGCTGGGAACGTGCTCCCCCAGAGACCCCAAGCCGTTCCCCCACTGGACCTCCTCTAAGTTTCCTGACTGCTCTCGCATCAACTGAACAACTGAGGGAGGAGCTGATCCCCTTGACAGATCCCCCTGGCACTGCAAGCAATTTATCTGCCCCCCCTAGCCAAAAGGGATACCCTAAAAACTTTCCACCAATCTCCTGCCACGGATATGATAAGCCCCCAGCTACGGCATTTGACTTCCAGTCGAACCACACGCATTTTCCCACACTTTCCCAGAACTGGCAGCTGTCACTTCGAGGTAATTCGAACTTCGACAGTTCTAACAACGTCACCAGCTCGCCTACTCAAACTTTCAACCAATCCCTGTTGCTTTCCCTCAGCCAAGCACTGCCACTCACCCAACACACATGCAGAGATAACCAGCAATCGCACACCCGCAAAGGCACACCAGCTCTTCGTCGCAGACATAATTTAAAGAGGGTGATCACACAGCTTCCACAGAAATCAATCCCGGACGAGCACCCCACAATGTAACCCCCTGGGTCGCCTCAGGCTCTCTCAGCTCATTCTTGTCTAGGGGGAGCAGCCTTCGGCCCCGCCAAACTGGGTAATCAGCTGGTGTGGATGCTGTGTGATGTCCCCGCCTCACCCAAAAACAGACAGTACACCATATGCGATTAAATGAGTACAATTTATAAAGGTTACTATAACTAAGTGATTAATAACGATACAGTATATATGAAGGAAAAACAATAAAGAAAAGGTGCCAAACTTATCAAAGACCAAACCACTTCGTGCACAACCGTTGGAGCTCAATTACTGAAGTCTTCTGGCCACCATTCGATCCCCTCCAAACTCCTTGACTCGCAGCTTAGGACCACCCGAAGTGGTCAACCAAGCACATCTAGCTTTATCTCCTCTCCTCGGAGTACCTCCTGGCCTTGGACCCCCACTTGGGGTCCATTCCTTGCCCAGCTTACAGCATCGCATCCTCTCTCTCTCAACCCCTCGCGCCGATCTCCCCAAAAGCCCGCCAACAATAGCTTACAGACTCAGAAGAAAGAACAACATTAGATAGATAGATAGATAGATAGATAGATAGATAGATAGATAGATAGATACTTTATTCATCCCCATGGGGAAATTCAACCTTTTTCCAATCTCCCATACACTTGTTATAGTAAAACTAATTACATACAATACTTAACTCAGTAAGAAAATATGATATGCATCTAAATCACTATCTCAAAAAGCATTAATAATAGCTTTTAAAAAGTTCTTAAGTCCTGGCGGTAGAATTGTAAAGCCTAATGGCATTGGGGAGTATTGACCTCTTCATCCTGTCTGAGGAGCATTGCATCGATAGTAACCTGTCGCTGAAACTGCTTCTCTGTCTCTGGATGGTGCTATGTAGAGGATGTTCAGAGTTTTCCATAATTGACCGTAGCCTACTCAGCGCCCTTCGCTCAGCTACCGATGTTAAACTCTCCAGTACTTTGCCCACGACAGAGCCCGCCTTCCTTACCAGCTTATTAAGACGTGAGGCGTCCTTCTTCTTAATGCTTCCTCCCCAACACACCACCACAAAGAAGAGGGCGCTCTCCACAACTGACCTATAGAACATCTTCAGCATCTCACTACAGACATTGAATGACGCCAACCTTCTAAGGAAGTACAGTCGACTCTGCCTTCCTGCACAAGGCATCTGTGTTGGCAGTCCAGTCTAGCTTCTCGTCTAACTGTACTCCCAGATACTTGTAGGTCTTAACCTGCTCCACACATTCTCCATTAATGATCACTGGCTCCATATGAGGCCTAGATCTCCTAAAGTCCACCACCATCTCCTTGGTCTTGGTGATATTGAGACGCAGGTAGTTTGAGTTGCACCATATCACAAAGTCCTGTATCAGTTTCCTATACTCCTCCTCCTGTCCATTCCTGACACACCCCACTATGGCCGTGTCATCAGCGAACTTCTGCACATGGCAGGACTCCAAGTTATATTGGAAGTCTGATGTGTACAGGGTGAACAGGACCGGAGAGAGTACGGTTCCCTGCGGCGCTCCTGTGCTGCTGATCACCGTGTCAGACCTACAGTCTCCCAACCGCACATACTGAGGTCTATCTGTCAAGTAGTCCACTATCCAATCCACCATGTGAGAGTCTACTCCCATCTCCGTTAGTTTGTGCCTTAAGATCTTGGGCTGGATGGTGTTAAAGGCACTAGAGAAGTCAAGGAATGTAATCCTCACAGCACAACTGACCCCATCTAGGTGAGAGAGTGATTTGTGCAGCAAATACGTGATAGCATCCTCCACTCCCACCTTCTCCTTATACGCAAACTGAAGAGGATCCTGGGCGTGCCTGGTTTGTGGCCTCAGATCCTGTATTATCAGCCGCTCCATGGTCTTCATCACGTGCGACGTCAAGGCAACAGGTCTGAAGTCATTCAACTCCTTTGGTTGTGGTTTCTTCGGTACCGGGACAATACAGGATGTTTTCCACTGTCTGGGTACTCTTCTCTGCTCCAGGCTCATGTTGAAGTTGCGCTGTAGTGGTTCTCCCAGCTCAGTCGCACAGGCCCTCAGTAATCGTGGGGAAACTCCATCCGGTCCAGCCGCCTTGCTGGTACAGATCTTCCTCAGTTGACCTTCCACCTGTGCAGCCGTAATCCTGGGCGTGGGCAAGGTCTCCTGTGAGTGGCTACTTTCCTGTGAGGGAAGTAAGCCTGGTGTGGATTTCTGCGGTGAGGATGAGATTGAGCTGTCGAACCTGTTGAAGAAGTTGTTCAGCTGGTTCGCTTTCTCCACATCTCCACTTATGTTCGCCCCCCGCTTTGCACCGCATCCGGTGATGATCTTCATCCCATCCCACACCTCCTTCATGCTTTTTTTCTGCAGCTTTTGTTCTAGCTTCCTCCTATACTGCTCCTTTGCCCCCCTTATCTGTACTCTGAGTTCCTTCTGAACTCTTTTAAGCTCCAACCGATCACCATCTTTAAAGGCCCTCTTCTTCTGGTTTAGGAGGCCTTTGATGTGACTAGTGATCCAGGGCTTATTATTGGGATAGCAGCGAACAGTTCTAACAGGGACAACGGCATCCACACAAAAGTTAATATAGTCCGTTGTGCATTCAGTGACCTCCTCAACGCCCCCACAGAGCCCCCCTTGCAGTACATCCCAGTTAGTAGTACCGAAGCAGTCTCTCAGGGCCTGTTCAGCTTCAGGAGTCCACTTCCTAAAAGAGCGTGTGGTAGTGGGATGCCTCATCACAATTGATTTATATCTGGGCTGTAACAAAACCAGGTTGTGATCAGCTTTCCCCAATGAAGGCAGTGGGGATGCACTATATGCCTCCTCTACGTTTGCATACAGTAGGTCAATAGTCCTATTACCCCTAGTGTAGCAATCCACGTACTGGGAGAAAGCAGGTAGTGTCTTGTCCAAAGTCACATGGTTGAAGTCCCCTGTAATTATCACCAGTGCCTCAGGGTGCTGTGTCTGAAGCCTAGCAACAGCGGAGCTGATGACGTCACACGCTACCGTTGCGTCGGCACGCGGCGGGACATACACATTCACCACAATGACGCTTGCGAATTCTCGAGGCAGGTAATATGGCCTCATACTCACGGCGATCAGCTCAATATCTCTTTCACAAACGGAGATCTTTGTACTCACATGCCCAATGTAATCCCAATTGGTTTACAAAGGAATACAATTCTTGTTATCAGTAAATTTTAACCCAAACAAGCTTCCAGCACTCTCTCACAACAAAGAAGCATTTCTGCTTTTAACAAAACAAAGAAGCCATTTTGATTACATACACAGTAACAAAGAAAAAAGAAGAAACCCCCTTTACAACTGAATCTGGACAAATCCAATTGCCATGAGGATAATTTTATCAAATGGAATCAGAAAGGTTTCTTAGAGCAATGTAGTGAGGACCCAGTCTGGAAACAGACTGTTTTAGATCTGACGTGGTGTGGGAGCCACGTAGCAGCCAGAAACTCTACGCAGGGGCATGACAAACTCATGAAGAATCATTGACTTCAGACACTTTACAGTCAAGATGGTGCCAGTGAACAATGATTCCTTGGGCTACATCTTGTAGAAAGCAAATCTAGTCAATTATTTTACATTTTCTACACTTTCTGCTTGTTCTTTTTGACTCGTTTGTGTTATGGAAACTGTAGGAGCCTGTGACGTACTGATTGGAACTCGATTGAAGGTCCTGTGTTAGGAGAGCTTCCTCGTGGACGTTAGAGATGGGGCGGAAAAGGTCCACGAACACAAGCTGACTTGTGGAAAAGACCAGAGACTAGGCATGAGGTCACGAACAACTCCATCTTGAGGCGACAAGGAAGATCGAAGTGTCAAGGTGAATGCGGGGGAGGTCAGCAGCCGGATCAGCTTGTTCAGCCCAGGTCAGTGGGCACTCTTTACAAAAGGACTCTACTCTCCTCATACACAGATGAAAAGATGTTTCCTATATTTTGAGATTTATGTGATTATTGAACTGTACTTTATATTGGTTTCCGTCAGTTTTGCAGTGTCTCCTTTCTTGTGGACGATTGGCAGGTGGGTGATCTGTTAATTTTTGTGTTGGGGGGAATGGGAGTTCTGTGCAACAATGAACTGCATGAGTGAGGAGGTTGGGACTGTTATGCATCGGGTGATAGGGGTAGGGAACAGGAATAGAGGGCTAGGGTGATGGGTAGGGAACAGGAATAGAGAGCTAGGGTGATGGGGTAGGGAAGAGGAATAGAGGGCTAGGGTGATAGGGGTAGGAAACAGGAATAGAGGGCTAGGGTGATGGGGTAGGGAAGAGGAATAGAGGGCTAGGGTGATGGGGTAGGGAAGAGGAATAGAGGGCTAGGGTGATATGGGTAGGGAACAGGAATAGAGGGCTAGGGTGATATGGGTAGGGAACAGGAATAGAGGGCTAGGGTGATGGGGTAGGGAAGAGGAATAGAGGGCTAGGGTGATGGGGTAGGGAAGAGGAATAGAGGGCTAGGGGGATAGGGTAGGGAAGAGGAATAGAGGGCTAGGGTGATGGGGTAGGGAAGAGGAATAGGCTAGGGTGATGGGGTAGGGAAGAGGAATAGAGGGCTAGGGTGATAGGGGTAGGAAACAGGAATAGAGGGCTAGGGTGATGGGGTAGGGAAGAGGAATAGAGGGCTAGGGTGATGGGGTAGGGAAGAGGAATAGAGGGCTAGGGTGATGGGGTAGGGAAGAGGAATAGAGGGCTAGGGTGATATGGGTAGGGAACAGGAATAGAGGGCTAGGGTGATATGGGTAGGGAACAGGAATAGAGGGCTAGGGTGATGGGGTAGGGAAGAGGAATAGAGGGCTAGGGTGATGGGGTAGGGAAGAGGAATAGAGGGCTAGGGGGATAGGGTAGGGAAGAGGAATAGAGGGCTAGGGTGATGGGGTAGGGAAGAGGAATAGGCTAGGGTGATGGGGTAGGGAAGAGGAATAGAGGGCTAGGGTGATGGGGTAGGGAAGAGGAATAGGCTAGGGTGATGGGGTAGGGAAGAGGAATAGAAGGCTAGGGTGAAGGGGGTAGGGAAGAGGAATAGAGGGCTAGGGTGATGGGGTAGGGAACAGGAATAGAGGGCTAGGGTGATGGGGTAGGGAAGAGGAATAGAGGGCTAGGGTGATGGGGTAGGGAAGAGGAATAGAGGGCTAGGGTGATATGGGTAGGAAACAGGAATAGAGGGCTAGGGTGATGGGGTAGGGAAGAGGAATAGAGGGCTAGTGTGATGGGGTAGGGAAGAGGAATAGAGGGCTAGGGTGATGGGGTAGGGAAGAGGAATAGAGGGCTAGGGTGATAGGGGTAGCGAAGAGGAATAGAGGGCTAGGGGGATAGGGTAGGGAAGAGGAATAGAGGGCTAGGGGGATAGGGTAGGGAAGAGGAATAGAGGGCTAGGGTGATGGGGTAGGGAAGAGGAATAGGCTAGGGTGATGGGGTAGGGAAGAGGAATAGAGGGCTAGGGTGATGGGGTAGGGAAGAGGAATAGAGGGCTAGGGGGATAGGGTAGGGAAGAGGAATAGAGGGCTAGGGTGATGGGGTAGGGAAGAGGAATAGGCTAGGGTGATGGGGTAGGGAAGAGGAATAGAGGGCTAGGGTGATAGGGGTAGGAAACAGGAATAGAGGGCTAGGGTGATGGGGTAGGGAAGAGGAATAGAGGGCTAGGGTGATGGGGTAGGGAAGAGGAATAGAGGGCTAGGGTGATGGGGTAGGGAAGAGGAATAGAGGGCTAGGGTGATATGGGTAGGGAACAGGAATAGAGGGCTAGGGTGATATGGGTAGGGAACAGGAATAGAGGGCTAGGGTGATGGGGTAGGGAAGAGGAATAGAGGGCTAGGGTGATGGGGTAGGGAAGAGGAATAGAGGGCTAGGGGGATAGGGTAGGGAAGAGGAATAGAGGGCTAGGGTGATGGGGTAGGGAAGAGGAATAGGCTAGGGTGATGGGGTAGGGAAGAGGAATAGAGGGCTAGGGTGATGGGGTAGGGAAGAGGAATAGGCTAGGGTGATGGGGTAGGGAAGAGGAATAGAAGGCTAGGGTGAAGGGGGTAGGGAAGAGGAATAGAGGGCTAGGGTGATGGGGTAGGGAACAGGAATAGAGGGCTAGGGTGATGGGGTAGGGAAGAGGAATAGAGGGCTAGGGTGATGGGGTAGGGAAGAGGAATAGAGGGCTAGGGTGATATGGGTAGGAAACAGGAATAGAGGGCTAGGGTGATGGGGTAGGGAAGAGGAATAGAGGGCTAGTGTGATGGGGTAGGGAAGAGGAATAGAGGGCTAGGGTGATGGGGTAGGGAAGAGGAATAGAGGGCTAGGGTGATAGGGGTAGCGAAGAGGAATAGAGGGCTAGGGGGATAGGGTAGGGAAGAGGAATAGAGGGCTAGGGGGATAGGGTAGGGAAGAGGAATAGAGGGCTAGGGTGATGGGGTAGGGAAGAGGAATAGGCTAGGGTGATGGGGTAGGGAAGAGGAATAGAGGGCTAGGGTGATAGGGGTAGAGAACACAAATAGAGGGCTAGGGTGATGGGGTAGGGAAGAGGAATAGAGGGCTAGGGTGATGGGGTAGGGAAGAGGAATAGGCTAGGGTGATGGGGTAGGGAAGAGGAATAGAGGGCTAGGGTGATAGGGGTAGAGAACACAAATAGAGGGCTAGGGTGATGGGTAGGGAACAGGAATAGAGGGCTAGGGTGATGGGGTAGAGAACACAAATAGAGGGCTAGGGTGATGGGGTAGGGAACAGGAATAGAGGGCTAGGGTGATAGGGGTAGGGAACAGGAATAGAGGGCTAGGGTGATAGGGGTAGGGAACAGGAATAGAGGGCTAGGGTGATGGGGTAGGGAAGAGGAATAGAGGGCTAGGGTGATGGAGTAGGGAAGAGGAATAGAGGGCTAGTGTGATGGGGTAGGGAAGAGGAATAGAGGGCTAGAGTGATGGGGTAGGGAACAGGAATAGAGGGCTCGGGTGATGGGGTAGGGAGGAGGAATAGAGGGCTAGGGTGACGGGGTAGGGAACAGGAATAGAGGGCTAGGGTGATGGGGGTAGGGAACAGGAATAGAGGGCTAAGGGAAAGAGGGTGGAGGGAGTAATGTTATGTGTGATAAGAAAACCAGATGGAGATGGGGTCTAGAGTTGACCCCCCTGTGAACTATGCTGCTAATGAGAGAGAGAGATGAAGGGGGGGAGGCATCCTGTTGCAGATGGGAGAGAGAGGGAGGCAAGGATTAAAATGGATGATTTAGTATTATGGCTTTGTTGCTAATTGTTGACTTTAACGCCAAGGACATTTGGCCTGTCTGTGTGGATCTCTGCTGACACAGCAGGGTGATGCCAGGTGCCTGCTGAGACAGGAGGGAGTGGCCAGTTTGATGGACATGGAGTTGATGGATGGCTGATACCCCATCAGGGAAGATAAAAGACGGGTTTGCTGAGACATCGGCAGACATGCCACGAGACACTGCAAGAGTGTTGTGCACCCACAGGAAGGTGGGTGCTTGGAGGACCGAGTCGGGAGATCGGTCACAAAGCTCACAATGCGACGGCAGGACCGGTGGGGGATTGTGTGTGTGTGCGTGTGTGTCCGCTCACGCCAGAGTGACGAGTCCACCACGGAAGAACGGTCTAGCCAAGAACGGAGGGGTCATAACCGAATGACCACATCAGTACAACGGAACAAGAAGACTACGGAAGGTTTGCCTGCTGCAGCTGCCCACATCTCGCTCACTCTCTCTCTCTCCAATGTCACAACAGCAACTACTTCGACCTTAGCTAAACTGAACTGAACTTTCATCATCTCCTAAGACTATTCATTTACCCCTAGACTTTGGAACAGCTTGGCTTTTGATTCTTTTTACCACACTTCTGTATATATATATATATATATATATATATTTGCTAACCTGTAATATATACATATTTGCATTTTATTTTTGTACTGTATTACTTAGTTTGCTAATAAACTTTATTAGTTACTAGTAATTACAGACTCCAACATGTATTCCATTTCTGCTGGTTTGTTAACCCAGTTACGGGGTACGTAACAGTACACATGACAGGAGAATGCAAACACGAGGAAATCTGCAGATGCTGGAAATTCAAGCAACACACACAAAATGCTGGTGGAACGTTCCAATTTGTGTATGTTACATTTGCCACATTTCTTCCGTACCTTTCCCTGAGAACATCTGTTCCCAATTTAAGCTTCCAAGTTCCTGCCTGAGAGCCTCACAATTCCCCTTACTCCAGTTAAATGCTTTTCTAACTTGTCTGTTCCTATCTCTCTCTAAAGGAGATAGAATTATGATCACTATCTCCAAAATGCTCGCCCACTGAAAGATCTGGCACCTGACCAGGTTCATTTCCCAATACCAAATCAAGTACAGTCTCTCCTCTTGTAGACTTGACTAAAAATTATAAAGAGTGGGGAAAGTTGAGCATGAAAGTATACTGGAAATCATATCGAAAAAGACAGTGTAACTGCCAGATTTATATAAAGGAAGTATTGTATAAGATATTGATGAGGCCTAATTTGGCGTATTGTGTACAGTTTTGGTCAACTACCTACAGGAAAAATTAAATAAGATTGTAAAAATGCAAATAAAATTTACAAGGAGGTTTCTGGGAAAGGTTGAACAGGTTAGAACTTTATTCCCGAGAATGTAGAAGATTGAGAGGAGATTTAATAGAGGCACACAAAATTACAGGGGTATAGATAGGGTAAATGCAAGCAGGCTCTTTCCACTGAGATTGGGTGATACCATAAATGGAGGTTAAGGGCGGAAGGTGAAATATTTAAGGAGAATATCTTCATTCAGAGGGTAGTGAAAGTGTGGAATGAGCTGCCAGTGTAAGGGGTGGATTCAGGGTTCAATTCAACATTGAAGAGAAATTTGGGTAAGTACATGGACCAGAGGGATCTGGAAGGCAATAGCCCAGGTGCAGGTCAATGGGACCAGGCAGATTAATGGTTTGGCACAGAACAAATGGGCTCAAGGGCCATTCCATGGCTCTGAGTCTAAGTGAGCAGATAAAGGAAATAATAGACCCTTAAATGGAAAGTAATGGTAAATAAGAAATGACAATAGTTCTAAGTAATTATTGTAGATCAATCGTGGAAGAAAACACAAAAAATACTCCTAATAACAGTACAGCATCAAACAAGAAGCTGAAAGAACTCAGCAGTTTAGGCAGCATCTGAGAGGGAAATGTACAGTTGACATTTCAAGTCAATTGTCCTTTTCTGTCCTTTAAGCACAGAGGAGTGATCATACTTGAAGGCAGAGGACACGGCGGGTTCCTCAGTGAATACTTTGAGTCAGAGTTTACCAAGGAGAAGGATGTGGGAAATAGTGAAATCAATGTGGAGTGTGCTAATATGTTAGGGCATTTTGAGATAAAAATAAAAGTAGTGTGTCTTCTAAAGAACTGTTAAGGTGGTTAAGTCCCCAGGGTCTGGTGGGATACACCCCAAGGTATTGAGATGACAGATGAGATTGCTCAGACCTTCTGTAAGAATATTACATTCTGTCTGCCCACAGACAAGGTCCCAGATAATTGGCAGGTAGGTGATGCTGTTCCTCGTTCAAGAAGGGAAATAAGTTTAATCCTACAAACTACACACTGATATGTCTTATGTCAATCCTATGGAAACTATAGGAGAGGAGTCTTAGGGTTAAGATTCAAGTACTTGGAAAAACGTGGTCTAATTAGGGACAGTCTGGGCTAGTCATGTCTTTCTAATTTAATTGAGTTTTTTCATAAGATGACCAGGGTGATTAATGAAGGTAGAGCTGTGGATGTTGTCTAAGTGGACTTTAGTAAGGTTTTTGACAAGGTCCCTCATGGGAGGCACATCCATCAGATTAAAATGCATAAAATCAACCATGACTTGGCTTGCCATTGAAGACAGAGGGTGGCGATTGATGGGTTTCGTTCTGTGACTCAATTCCATCTCTTCAAATACAGCAAATCCTGCTCTGATGAAACTTCACTGCAGCCCCTCCAGAGAAAATAAGTCTAGGATAACATTGAAGGCAATAATGGCATATCTTCTCCCAGTCCCTCTAACTCCTGTCCTGCTCCCCTTAACACCCCTATGCCAAATTCCCCCTGGTTGCAACCTTGCTCCCATTTACCTCTTTGTACATCTCAGCGCTGATGCTTGCAAGCTTGGCCGCTGCAGGTGGTCTCATGGTCTCCATCGCCATTTTTGAGAGCTGGGCCTTCTCTTTCCTGCGGAGTGCAATGTAGATCTGATACAGGAGGCGTGTGGCCACTCCGTGCTGTTCCTCAATGAGTGCCTTTACCACATTGTCACTGAACATCACCCCCAACAGTTGCAGCGTGGGTAATAGACGCTGGAAGTTATTGAGCTGAGAAACTGCATTTCTGAGGAGAAAAAGAGAGATGACTGTGCAAAGGGCTAGTTGCCATTGGGTTACATCATGCACTGTCAATGATCACTGCAGGTAAGCCTGGCGTTGTAGCTATACTGGATGAGCGTTCAGTGGAGTTGTACATTGATTGGCATTGCTGTGTTAAAACCATTAGGGTCCAAAATACTGAGAGACCAGAACATCTCATTGAAACCGACCCTCCAGTCAAACAACTGGGAAACATTAGCTGCCTTCATCCTGCTGAAGGTTGAATTCAAACCATAAACCACAAGGTGGGTTGTCACTGGGCAAGGAAACCACATCCATGAGGAAACAAGTTCAAATTATTTTCAAGAACAATGACAACCCTGAAATGCCAGAAATCTATTACAAGCATCTCATTTAGGCCACTTGGCCCTGCAAATCTACTCCACTATTTCAGTAGAGCTGATCCAATTGTAATCTCAACTGCATAATCCCCTCCACTCAATGCAATCTTCCAACTCTTAATTATTAAGTGCCTATCAACCTAAATATTCATCCCCTTAATTTGTACAGGGCCCTGGTGAGACCACACCTGGAGTACTGTGTACAGTTTTGGTCTCCAGGGTTAAGGAAGGACATCCTGGCTGTAGAGGAAGTGCAGCATAGATTCACAAGGTTAATTCCTGGTATGTCCAGACTGTCTTAAGCAGACAGGTTAGAGAGACTGGGCTTGTACACGCTGGAATTAAGGAGATTGAGAGGGGATCTGATTGCAGCATGTAAGATTATTAAGGGATTGGACAAGATGGAGGAAGGAAATATGTTCCAGATGCTGGGAGAGTCCAGTACCAGAGGGCATGGTTTAAGAATAAGGGGTAGGTCATTTAGGACAGAGTTAAGGAAAAACTTCTTCTCCCAGAGAGTTGTGGGGGTGCGGAATGCACTGCCTCAGAAGGCAGTGGAGGCCAATTCTCTGGATGCTTTCAAAAAGGAGCTAGATAGGTATCTTATGGATAGGGGAATGAAGGGATATGGGGACAAGGCAGGAACCGGGTATTGATAGTAGATGATCAGCCATGATCTCAGAATGGCGGTGCAGGCTCGAAGGGCCAAATGGTCTACTTCTGCACCTATTGTCTATTAATTGATTGGGAGTCCACCTACCTAAACACTCAACACCTTTCGTTCTTTCTTCCAAATTGACAAATCTCCACAAGGCAGACCTCAACCCCTCACTAAACCTACATCGCTGATCCCTCTGACCCTCAGTAAACCCACGTCACACTCCCATCCCTCACTGAACCGTCACACTCCCATCCCTCACTGAACCCACGTCACACTCCCGTCCCTCACTGAACCCACGTCACACTCCCGTCCCTCACTGAACCGTCACACTCCCATCCCTCACTGAACCCACGTCACACTCCCATCCCTCACTGAACCGTCACACTCCCATCCCTCACTGAACCCACGTCACACTCCCATCCCTCACTGAACCCACATCACACTCCCGTCCCTCACTGAACCCACGTCACACTCCCATCCCTCACTGAACCGTCACACTCCCATCCCTCACTGAACCCACGTCACACTCCCATCCCTCACTGAACCGTCACACTCCCATCCCTCACTGAACCGTCACACTCCCATCTCTCACTGAACCGTCACACTCCCATCTCTCACTGAACCGTCACACTCCCATCCCACACTGAACCGTCACACTCCCATCCCTCACTGAACCGTCACACTCCCGTCCCTCACTGAACCGTCACACTCCCGTCCCTCACTGAACCGTCACACTCCCATCTCTCACTGAACCGTCACACTCCCATCCCTCACTGAACCCACGTCACACTCCCATCCCTCACTGAACCCACGTCACACTCCCGTCCCTCACTGAACCCACGTCACACTCCCATCCCTCACTGAACCCACGTCACACTCCCATCCCTCACTGAACCCACGTCACACTCCCATCCCTCACTGAACCGTCACACTCCCATCCCTCACTGAACCCACGTCACACTCCCGTCCCTCACTGAACCCACGTCACACTCCCATCACTCACTGAACCCACGTCACACTCCCATCCCTCACTGAACCGTCACACTCCCATCCCTCACTGAACCGTCACACTCCCATCCCTCACTGAACACACGTCACACTCCCATCCCTCACTGAACCGTCACACTCCCATCCCTCACTGAACCCACGTCACACTCCCATCCCTCACTGAACCGTCACACACCCATCCCTCACTGAACCGTCACACTCCCATCCCTCACTGAACCCACGTCACACTCCCGTCCCTCAATGAACCGTCACACTCCCATCCCTCACTGAACCCACATCACACTCCCGTCCCTCACTGAACCGTCACACTCCCATCCCTCACTGAACCGTCACACTCCCATCTCTCACTGAACCGTCACACTCCCATCCCTCACTGAACCCACGTCACACTCCCATCCCTCACTGAACCCACGTCACACTCCCATTCCTCACTGAACCCACGTCACACTCCCATCCCTCACTGAACCCACGTCACACTCCCATCCCTCACTGAACCGTCACACTCCCATCCCTCAATGAACCGTCACACTCCCATCCCTCAATGAACCGTCACACTCCCATCCCTCACTTAACCGTCACACTCCCATCCCTCACTGAACCGTCACACTCCCGTCCCTCACTGAACCGTCACACTCCCGTCCCTCACTGAACCGTCACACTCCCGTCCCTCACTGAACCCACGTCACACTCCCATCCCTCACTGAACCCACGTCACACTCCCATCCCTCACTGAACCGTCACACTCCCATCCCTCACTGAACCCACGTCACACTCCCGTCCCTCACTGAACCCACGTCACACTCCCATCCCTCACTGAACCGTCACACTCCCATCCCTCACTGAACCGTCACACTCCCATCCCTCACTGAACCCACGTCACACTCCCATCCCTCACTTAACCCACGTCACACTCCCGTCCCTCACTGAACCCACGTCACACTCCCATCCCTCACTGAACCCACGTCACACTCCCATCCCTCACTGAACCGTCACACTCCCATCCCTCACTGAACCCACGTCACACTCCCGTCCCTCAATGAACCGTCACACTCCCATCCCTCACTGAACCCACGTCACACTCCCATCCCTCACTGAACCGTCACACTCCCATCCCTCACTGAACCCACGTCACACTCCCGTCCCTCAATGAACCGTCACACTCCCGTCCCTCACTGAACCCACGTCACACTCCCATCCCTCACTGAACCCACGTCACACTCCCATCCCTCACTGAACCGTCACACTCCCGTCCCTCACTGAACCGTCACACTCCCGTCCCTCACTGAACCGTCACACTCCCATCCCTCACTGAACCCACGTCACACTCCCATCCCTCACTGAACCCACGTCACACTCCCATCCCTCACTGAACCGTCACACTCCCGTCCCTCACTGAACCCACGTCACACTCCCATCCCTCACTGAACCGTCACACACCCATCCCTCACTGAACCGTCACACTCCCATCCCTCACTGAACCCACGTCACACTCCCATCCCTCACTGAACCCACGTCACACTCCCGTCCCTCACTGAACCCACGTCACACTCCCATCCCTCACTGAACCGTCACACTCCCGTCCCTCACTGAACCGTCACACTCCCAACTCCCGTCCCTCACTGAACCGTCACACTCCCGTCCCTCACTGAACCGTCACACTCCCATCCCTCACTGAACCGTCACACTCCCATCCCTCACTGAACCCACGTCACACTCCCATCCCTCACTGAACCGTCACACTCCCGTCCCTCACTGAACCCACGTCACACTCCCGTCCCTCACTGAACCGTCACACTCCCATCCCTCACTGAACCGTCACACTCCCATCCCTCACTGAACCGTCACACTCCCATCCCTCACAGAACCCACGTCACACTCCCATCACTCACTGAACCCACGTCACACTCCCATCCCTCACTGAACCGTCACACTCCCATCCCTCACTGAACCGTCACACACCCATCCCTCACTGAACCGTCACACTACCATCCCTCACTGAACCGTCACACTCCCATCCCTCACTGAACCCACGTCACACTCCCATCCCTCACTGAACCGTCACACTCCCATCTCTCACTGAACCGTCACACACCCATCCCTCACTGAACCCACGTCACACTCCCATCCCTCACTGAACCGTCACACTCCCATCCCTCACTGAACCGTCACACTCCCATCCCTCACTGAACCGTCACACTCCCATCCCTCACTGAACCCACGTCACACTCCCATCCCTCACTGAACCGTCACACTCCCATCCCTCACTGAACCCACGTCACAATCCGATCCCTCACTGAACCGTCACACACCCATCCCTCACTGAACCGTCACACTCCCATCCCTCACTGAACCGTCACACTCCCATCCCTCACTGAACCGTCACACTCCCGTCCCTCACTGAACCGTCACACTCCCATCCCTCACTGAACCGTCACACTCCCATCCCTCACTGAACCCACGTCACACTCCCATCCCTCACTGAACCGTCACACTCCCATCCCTCACTGAACCGTCACACTCCCGTTCCTCACTGAACCCACGTCACACTCCCATCCCTCACTGAACCCACGTCACACTCCCATCCCTCACTGAACCCACGTCACACTCCCATCCCTCACTGAACCGTCACACTCCCATCCCTCACTGAACCCACGTCACACTCCCATCCCTCACTGAACCGTCACACTCCCGTCCCTCACTGAACCCACGTCACACTCCCATCCCTCACTGAACCGTCACACTCCCATCCCTCACTGAACCCACGTCACACTCCCATCCCTCACTGAACCGTCACACTCCCATCCCTCACTGAACCCACGTCACACTCCCATCCCTCACTGAACCCACGTCACACTCCCATCCCTCACTGAACCGTCACACTCCCATCCCTCACTGAACCGTCACACTCCCGTCCCTCACTGAACCGTCACACTCCCGTCCCTCACTGAACCCACGTCAGACTCCCATCCCTCACTGAACCCACGTCACACTCCCATCCCTCACTGAACCGTCACACACCCATCCCTCACTGAACCGTCACACTCCCATCCCTCACTGAACCCACGTCACACTCCCGTCCCTCAATGAACCGTCACACTCCCATCCCTCACTGAACCCACATCACACTCCCGTCCCTCACTGAACCGTCACACTCCCATCCCTCACTGAACCGTCACACTCCCATCTCTCACTGAACCGTCACACTCCCATCCCTCACTGAACCCACGTCACACTCCCATCCCTCACTGAACCCACGTCACACTCCCATCCCTCACTGAACCGTCACACTCCCATCCCTCACTGAACCCACGTCACACTCCCATCCCTCACTGAACCGTCACACACCCATCCCTCACTGAACCGTCACACTCCCATCCCTCACTGAACCCACGTCACACTCCCGTCCCTCAATGAACCGTCACACTCCCATCCCGCACTGAACCCACGTCACACTCCCATCCCTCACTGAACCCACGTCACACTCCCATCCTTCACTGAACCCACGTCACACTCCCATCCCTCAATGAACCGTCACACTCCCATCCCTCACTTAACCGTCACACTCCCATCCCTCACTGAACCGTCACACTCCCGTCCCTCACTGAACGGTCACACTCCCGTCCCTCACTGAACCGTCACACTACCGTCCCTCACTGAACCCACGCCACACTCCCATCCCTCACTGAACCCACGTCACACTCCCATCCCTCACTGAACCGTCACACTCCCGTCCCTCACTGAACCCACGTCACACTCCCATCCCTCACTGAACCGTCACACTCCCATCCCTCACTGAACCGTCACACTCCCATCCCTCACTGAACCCACGTCACACTCCCGTCCCTCACTGAACCCACGTCACACTCCCGTCCCTCACTGAACCGTCACACTCCCATCCCTCACTGAACCGTCACACTCCCGTCCCTCACTGAACCCACGTCACACTCCCGTCCCTCACTGAACCCACGTCACACTCCCATCCCTCACTGAACCGTCACACTCCCGTTCCTCACTGAACCGTCACACTCCCATCCCTCACTGAACCCACGTCACACTCCCATCCCTCACTGAACCGTCACACTCCCGTCCCTCACTGAACCCACGTCACACTCCCGTCCCTCACTGAACCGTCACACTCCCATCCCTCACTGAACCCACGTCACACTCCCATCCCTCACTGAACCGTCACACTCCCATCCCTCACTGAACCCACGTCACACTCCCATCCCTCACTGAACCCACGTCACACTCCCATCCCTCACTGAACCGTCACACTCCCATCCCTCACTGAACCGTCACACTCCCATCCCTCACTGAACCCACGTCACACTCCCATCCCTCACTGAACCGTCACACTCCCGTCCCTCACTGAACCGTCACACTCCCATCCCTCACTGAACCCACGTCACACTCCCATCCCTCACTGAACCGTCACACTCCCATCCCTCACTGAACCCACGTCACACTCCCATCCCTCACTGAACCGTCACACTCCCATCCCTCACTGAACCCACGTCACACTCCCGACTCCCATCCCTCACTGAACCCACGTCACACTCCCATCCCTCACTGAACCGTCACACTCCCATCCCTCACTGAACCCACGTCACACTCCCATCCCTCACTGAACCGTCACACTCCCATCCCTCACTGAACCCACGTCACACTCCCGTCCCTCACTGAACCGTCACACTCCCATCCCTCACTGAACCCACGTCACACTCCCATCCCTCACTGAACCCACATCACACTCCCGTCCCTCACTGAACCGTCACACTCCCATCCCTCACTGAACCGTCACACTCCCATCCCTCACTGAACCGTCACACTCCCGTCCCTCACTGAACCCACGTCACACTCCCATCCCTCACTGAACCGTCACACTCCCATCCCTCACTGAACCCACGTCACACTCCCATCCCTCACTGAACCGTCACACTCCCAACTCCCGTCCCTCACTGAACCGTCACACTCCCATCCCTCACTGAACCCACGTCACACTCCCATCCCTCACTGAACCGTCACACTCCCATCCCTCACTGAACCCACGTCACAATCCCATCCCTCACTGAACCGTCACACACCCATCCCTCACTGAACCGTCACACTCCCAACTCCCATCCCTCACTGAACCGTCACACTCCCAACTCCCATCCCTCACTGAACCGTCACACTCCCAACTCCCATCCCTCACTGAACCCACGTCACACTCCCGACTCCCATCCCTCACTGAACCGTCACACTCCCATCCCTCACTGAACCCACGTCACACTCCCATCCCTCACTGAACCGTCACACTCCCGTCCCTCACTGAACCGTCACACTCCCATCCCTCACTGAACCCACGTCACACTCCCATCCCTCACTGAACCGTCACACTCCCATCCCTCACTGAACCCACGTCACACTCCCATCCCTCACTGAACCGTCACACTCCCATCCCTCACTGAACCCACGTCACACTCCCGACTCCCATCCCTCACTGAACCGTCACACTCCCATCCCTCACTGAACCCACGTCACACTCCCATCCCTCACTGAACCGTCACACTCCCAACTCCCGTCCCTCACTGAACCGTCACACTCCCATCCCTCACTGAACCCACGTCACACTCCCATCCCTCACTGAACCGTCACACTCCCATCCCTCACTGAACCCACGTCACAATCCCATCCCTCACTGAACCGTCACACACCCATCCCTCACTGAACCGTCACACTCCCAACTCCCATCCCTCACTGAACCGTCACACTCCCAACTCCCATCCCTCACTGAAACCACGTCACACTCCCGACTCCCATCCCTCACTGAACCGTCACACTCCCATCCCTCACTGAACCCACGTCACACTCCCATCCCTCACTGAACCGTCACACTCCCGTCCCTCACTGAACCGTCACACTCCCATCCCTCACTGAACCCACGTCACACTCCCATCCCTCACTGAACCGTCACACTCCCATCCCTCACTGAACCCACGTCACACTCCCATCCCTCACTGAACCGTCACACTCCCATCCCTCACTGAACCCACGTCACACTCCCGACTCCCATCCCTCACTGAACCGTCACACTCCCATCCCTCACTGAACCCACGTCACACTCCCGTCCCTCACTGAACCGTCACACTCCCATCCCTCACTGAACCCACGTCACACTCCCATCCCTCACTGAACCCACATCACACTCCCGTCCCTCACTGAACCGTCACACTCCCATCCCTCACTGAACACACGTCACACTCCCATCCCTCACTGAACCGTCACACTCCCATCCCTCACTGAACCCACGTCACACTCCCATCCCTCACTGAACCCACGTCACACTCCCATCCCTCACTGAACCGTCACACTCCCAACTCCCGTCCCTCACTGAACCGTCACACTCCCATCCCTCACTGAACCCACGTCACACTCCCATCCCTCACTGAACCGTCACACTCCCATCCCTCACTGAACCCACGTCACAATCCCATCCCTCACTGAACCGTCACACACCCATCCCTCACTGAACCGTCACACTCCCAACTCCCATCCCTCACTGAACCGTCACACTCCCAACTCCCATCCCTCACTGAACCGTCACACTCCCAACTCCCATCCCTCACTGAACCCACGTCACACTCCCGACTCCCATCCCTCACTGAACCGTCACACTCCCATCCCTCACTGAACCCACGTCACACTCCCGTCCCTCACTGAACCGTCACACTCCCATCCCTCACTGAACCCACGTCACACTCCCATCCCTCACTGAACCGTCACACTCCCGTCCCTCACTGAACCGTCACACTCCCAACTCCCATCCCTCACTGAACCGTCACACTCCCAACTCCCATCCCTCACTGAACCGTCACACTCCCAACTCCCATCCCTCACTGAACCGTCACACTCCCATCCCTCACTGAACCCACGTCACACTCCCATCCCTCACTGAACCCACGTCACACTCCCATCCCTCACTGAACCGTCACACTCCCAACTCCCGTCCCTCACTGAACCGTCACACTCCCATCCCTCACTGAACCCACGTCACACTCCCATCCCTCACTGAACCGTCACACTCCCATCCCTCACTGAACCCACGTCACAATCCCATCCCTCACTGAACCGTCACACACCCATCCCTCACTGAACCGTCACACTCCCATCCCTCACTGAACCCACGTCACACTCCCGTCCCTCAATGAACCGTCACACTCCCATCCCTCACTGAACCGTCACACTCCCAACTCCCATCCCTCACTGAACCGTCACACTCCCAACTCCCATCCCTCACTGAACCGTCACACTCCCAACTCCCATCCCTCACTGAACCCACGTCACACTCCCGACTCCCATCCCTCACTGAACCGTCACACTCCCATCCCTCACTGAACCCACGTCACACTCCCGTCCCTCACTGAACCGTCACACTCCCATCCCTCACTGAACCCACGTCACACTCCCATCCCTCACTGAACCGTCACACTCCCGTCACTCACTGAACCGTCACACTCCCATCCCTCACTGAACCCACGTCACACTCCCATCCCTCACTGAACCGTCACACTCCCATCCCTCACTGAACCCACGTCACACTCCCATCCCTCACTGAACCGTCACACTCCCATCCCTCACTGAACCCACGTCACACTCCCGACTCCCATCCCTCACTGAACCGTCACACTCCCATCCCTCACTGAACCCACGTCACACTCCCATCCCTCACTGAACCGTCACACTCCCATCCCTCACTGAACCCACGTCACACTCCCATCCCTCACTGAACCCACGTCACACTCCCATCCCTCACTGAACCGTCACACTCCCAACTCCCGTCCCTCACTGAACCGTCACACTCCCATCCCTCACTGAACCCACGTCACACTCCCATCCCTCACTGAACCGTCACACTCCCATCCCTCACTGAACCCACGTCACAATCCCATCCCTCACTGAACCGTCACACACCCATCCCTCACTGAACCGTCACACTCCCATCCCTCACTGAACCCACGTCACACTCCCATCCCTCACTGAACCGTCACACTCCCGTCCCTCACTGAACCGTCACACTCCCATCCCTCACTGAACCGTCACACTCCCATCCCTCACTGAACCCACGTCACACTCCCATCCCTCACTGAACCGTCACACTCCCATCCCTCACTGAACCCACGTCACACTCCCATCCCTCACTGAACCGTCACACTCCCATCCCTCACTGAACCCACGTCACACTCCCGACTCCCATCCCTCACTGAACCGTCACACTCCCATCCCTCACTGAACCCACGTCACACTCCCATCCCTCACTGAACCGTCACACTCCCATCCCTCACTGAACCCACGTCACACTCCCATCCCTCACTGAACCCACGTCACACTCCCATCCCTCACTGAACCGTCACACTCCCAACTCCCGTCCCTCACTGAACCGTCACACTCCCATCCCTCACTGAACCCACGTCACACTCCCATCCCTCACTGAACCGTCACACTCCCATCCCTCACTGAACCCACGTCACAATCCCATCCCTCACTGAACCGTCACACACCCATCCCTCACTGAACCGTCACACTCCCAACTCCCATCCCTCACTGAACCGTCACACTCCCAACTCCCATCCCTCACTGAACCGTCACACTCCCTACTCCCATCCCTCACTGAACCCACGTCACACTCCCGACTCCCATCCCTCACTGAACCGTCACACTCTCATCCCTCACTGAACCCACGTCACACTCCCGTCCCTCACTGAACCGTCACACTCCCATCCCTCACTGAACCCACGTCACACTCCCATCCCTCACTGAACCGTCACACTCCCGTCCCTCACTGAACCGTCACACTCCCATCCCTCACTGAACCCACGTCACACTCCCATCCCTCACTGAACCGTCACACTCCCATCCCTCACTGAACCGTCACACTCCCATCCCTCACTGAACCCACGTCACACTCCCATCCCTCACTGAACCGTCACACTCCCATCCCTCACTGAACCCACGTCACACTCCCGACTCCCATCCCTCACTGAACCGTCACACTCCCATCCCTCACTGAACCCACGTCACACTCCCGTCCCTCACTGAACCCACGTCACACTCCCGTCCCTCACTGAACCGTCACACTCCCATCCCTCACTGAACCCACGTCACACTCCCATCCCTCACTGAACCGTCACACTCCCATCCCTCACTGAACCCACGTCACACTCCCATCCCTCACTGAACCCACGTCACACTCCCATCCCTCACTGAACCGTCACACTCCCATCCCTCACTGAACCGTCACACTCCCATCCCTCACTGAACCCACGTCACACTCCCATCCCTCACTGAACCGTCACACTCCCGTCCCTCACTGAACCGTCACACTCCCATCCCTCACTGAACCCACGTCACACTCCCATCCCTCACTGAACCGTCACACTCCCATCCCTCACTGAACCCACGTCACACTCCCATCCCTCACTGAACCGTCACACTCCCATCCCTCACTGAACCCACGTCACACTCCCGACTCCCATCCCTCACTGAACCGTCACACTCCCATCCCTCACTGAACCCACGTCACACTCCCGTCCCTCACTGAACCGTCACACTCCCATCCCTCACTGAACCCACGTCACACTCCCATCCCTCACTGAACCCACATCACACTCCCGTCCCTCACTGAACCGTCACACTCCCATCCCTCACTGAACCGTCAGACTCCCATCCCTCACTGAACCGTCACACTCCCGTCCCTCACTGAACCCACGTCACACTCCCATCCCTCACTGAACCGTCACACTCCCATCCCTCACTGAACCCACGTCACACTCCCATCCCTCACTGAACCGTCACACTCCCAACTCCCGTCCCTCACTGAACCGTCACACTCCCATCCCTCACTGAACCCACGTCACACTCCCATCCCTCACTGAACCGTCACACTCCCATCCCTCACTGAACCCACGTCACAATCCCATCCCTCACTGAACCGTCACACACCCATCCCTCACTGAACCGTCACACTCCCAACTCCCATCCCTCACTGAACCGTCACACTCCCAACTCCCATCCCTCACTGAACCGTCACATTCCCGTCCCTCACTGAACCCACGTCACACTCCCGTCCCTCACTGAACCCACGTCACACTCCCATCCCTCACTGAACCGTCACACTCCCATCCCTCACTGAACCGTCACACTCCCATCCCTCACTGAACCCACGTCACACTCCCATCCCTCACTGAACCGTCACACTCCCATCCCTCACTGAACCCACGTCACACTCCCGTCCCTCACTGAACCCACGTCACACTCCCATCCCTCACTGAACCCACGTCACACTCCCATCCCTCACTGAACCGTCACACTCCCATCCCTCACTGAACCGTCACACTCCCATCCCTCACTGAACCCACGTCACACTCCCGTCCCTCACTGAACCGTCACACTCCCATCCCTCACTGAACCCACGTCACACTCCCATCCCTCACTGAACCGTCACACTCCCATCCCTCACTGAACCGTCACACTCCCGTCCCTCACTGAACCGTCACACTCCCGTCCCTCACTGAACCCACGTCACACTCCCGTCCCTCAATGAACCGTCACACTCCCATCCCTCACTGAACCGTCACACTCCCATCCCTCACTGAACCGTCACACTCCCGTCCCTCACTGAACCCACGTCACACTCCCATCCCTCACTGAACCGTCACACTCCCGTCCCTCACTGAACCGTCACACTCCCATCCCTCACTGAACCGTCACACTCCCGTCCCTCACTGAACCCACGTCACACTCCGATCCCTCACTGAACCGTCACACTCCCATCCCTCACTGAACCGTCACACTCCCGTCCCTCACTGAACCGTCACACTCCCATCCCTCACTGAACCGTCACACTCCCGTCCCTCACTGAACCCACGTCACACTCCCGTCCCTCACTGAACCCACGTCACACTCCCGTCCCTCAATGAACCGTCACACTCCCGTCCCTCACTGAACCGTCACACTCCCATCCCTCACTGAACCCACGTCACACTCCCGTCCCTCAATGAACCGTCACACTCCCATCCCTCACTGAACCCACGTCACACTCCCATCCCTCACTGAACCCACGTCACACTCCCATCCCTCACTGAACCGTCACACTCCCATCCCTCACTGAACCGTCACACTCCCATCCCACACTGAACCCACGTCACACTCCCGTCCCTCAATGAACCGTCACACTCCCATCCCTCACTGAACCGTCACACTCCCGTCCCTCACTGAACCGTCACACTCCCGTCCCTCACTGAACCCACGTCACACTCCCATCCCTCACTGAACCCACGTCACACTCCCATCCCTCACTGAACCGTCACACTCCCGTTCCTCACTGAACCCACGTCACACTCCCATCCCTCACTGAACCGTCACACTCCCATCCCTCACTGAACCGTCACACTCCCGTCCCTCACTGAACCGTCACACTCCCTTCCCTCACTGAACCCACGTCACACTCCCGTCCCTCACTGAACCCACGTCACACTCCCATCCCTCACTGAACCGTCACACTCCCGTTCCTCACTGAACCCACGTCACACTCCCGTCCCTCACTGAACCGTCACACTCCCATCCCTCACTGAACCCACGTCACACTCCCATCCCTCACTGAACCGTCACACTCCCATCCCTCACTGAACCGTCACACTCCCGTTCCTCACTGAACCCACGTCACACTCCCATCCCTCACTGAACCGTCACACTCCCATCCCTCACTGAACCGTCACACTCCCGTCCCTCACTGAACCGTCACACTCCCGTCCCTCACTGAACCCACGTCACACTCCCGTCCCTCACTGAACCCACGTCACACTCCCATCCCTCACTGAACCCACGTCACACTCCCATCCCTCACTGAACCCACGTCACACTCCCATCCCTCACTGAACCGTCACACTCCCATCCCTCACTGAACCGTCACACTCCCGTTCCTCACTGAACCCACGTCACACTCCCATCCCTCACTGAACCGTCACACTCCCATCCCTCACTGAACCGTCACACACCCATCCCTCACTGAACCCACGTCACACTCCCGTCCCTCACTGAACCCACGTCACACTCCCGTCCCTCACTGAACCGTCACGCTCCCATCCCTCACTGAACCGTCACGCTCCCATCCCTCACTGAACCCACGTCACACTCCCATCCCTCACTGAACCCACGTCACACTCCCATCACTCACTGAACCGTCACACTCCCATCCCTCACTGAACCCACGTCACACTTCCATCCCTCACTGAACCGTCACACTCCCATCCCTCACTGAACCGTCACACTCCCGTTCCTCACTGAACCCACGTCACACTCCCATCCCTCACTGAACCCACGTCACACTCCCGTCCCTCACTGAACCCACGTCACACTCCCATCCCTCACTGAACCCACGTCACAATCCCGTCCCTCACTGAACCGTCACACTCCCGTCCCTCACTGAACCGTCACACTCCCGTCCCTCACTGAACCGTCACACTCCCATCCCTCACTGAACCCACGTCACACTCCCGTCCCTCACTGAACCCACGTCACACTCCCGTCCCTCACTGAACCGTCACACTCCCGTCCCTCACTGAACCCACGTCACACTCCCATCCCTCACTGAACCGTCACACACCCATCCCTCACTGAACCGTCACACTCCCATCCCTCACTGAACCCACGTCACACTCCCATCCCTCACTGAACCCACGTCACACTCCCGTCCCTCACTGAACCCACGTCACACTCCCATCCCTCACTGAACCGTCACACTCCCGTCCCTCACTGAACCGTCACACTCCCAACTCCCGTCCCTCACTGAACCGTCACACTCCCGTCCCTCACTGAACCGTCACACTCCCATCCCTCACTGAACCGTCACACTCCCATCCCTCACTGAACCCACGTCACACTCCCATCCCTCACTGAACCGTCACACTCCCCTCCCTCACTGAACCCACGTCACACTCCCGTCCCTCACTGAACCGTCACACTCCCGTCCCTCACTGAACCGTCACTCTCCCATCCCTCACTGAACCGTCACACTCCCATCCCTCACTGAACCCACGTCACACTCCCATCACTCACTGAACCCACGTCACACTCCCATCCCTCACTGAACCGTCACACTCCCATCCCTCACTGAACCGTCACACACCCATCCCTCACTAAACCGTCACACTCCCATCCCTCACTGAACCGTCACACTCCCATCCCTCACTGAACCCACGTCACACTCCCATCCCTCACTGAACCGTCACACTCCCATCTCTCACTGAACCGTCACACACCCATCCCTCACTGAACCCACGTCACACTCCCATCCCTCACTGAACCGTCACACTCCCATCCCTCACTGAACCGTCACACTCCCATCCCTCACTGAACCCACGTCACACTCCCATCCCTCACTGAACCGTCACACTCCCATCCCTCACTGAACCGACGTCACAATCCCATCCCTCACTGAACCGTCACACACCCATCCCTCACTGAACCGTCACACTCCCATCCCTCACTGAACCGTCACACTCCCGTCCCTCACTGAACCGTCACACTCCCATCCCTCACTGAACCCACGTCACACTCCCATCCCTCACTGAACCGTCACACTCCCATCCCTCACTGAACCCACGTCACACTCCCGACTCCCATCCCTCACTGAACCGTCACACTCCCATCCCTCACTGAACCCACGTCACACTCCCATCCCTCACTGAACCGTCACACTCCCATCCCTCACTGAACCCACGTCACACTCCCATCCCTCACTGAACCCACGTCACACTCCCATCCCTCACTGAACCGTCACACTCCCAACTCCCGTCCCTCACTGAACCGTCACACTCCCATCCCTCACTGAACCCACGTCACACTCCCATCCCTCACTGAACCGTCACACTCCCATCCCTCACTGAACCCACGTCACAATCCCATCCCTCACTGAACCGTCACACACCCATCCCTCACTGAACCGTCACACTCCCATCCCTCACTGAACCCACGTCACACTCCCATCCCTCACTGAACCGTCACACTCCCGTCCCTCACTGAACCGTCACACTCCCATCCCTCACTGAACCGTCACACTCCCATCCCTCACTGAACCCACGTCACACTCCCATCCCTCACTGAACCGTCACACTCCCATCCCTCACTGAACCCACGTCACACTCCCATCCCTCACTGAACCGTCACACTCCCATCCCTCACTGAACCCACGTCACACTCCCGACTCCCATCCCTCACTGAACCGTCACACTCCCATCCCTCACTGAACCCACGTCACACTCCCATCCCTCACTGAACCGTCACACTCCCATCCCTCACTGAACCCACGTCACACTCCCATCCCTCACTGAACCCACGTCACACTCCCATCCCTCACTGAACCGTCACACTCCCAACTCCCGTCCCTCACTGAACCGTCACACTCCCATCCCTCACTGAACCCACGTCACACTCCCATCCCTCACTGAACCGTCACACTCCCATCCCTCACTGAACCCACGTCACAATCCCATCCCTCACTGAACCGTCACACACCCATCCCTCACTGAACCGTCACACTCCCAACTCCCATCCCTCACTGAACCGTCACACTCCCAACTCCCATCCCTCACTGAACCGTCACACTCCCTACTCCCATCCCTCACTGAACCCACGTCACACTCCCGACTCCCATCCCTCACTGAAACGTCAAACTCCCATCCCTCACTGAACCCACGTCACACTCCCGTCCCACACTGAACCGTCAAACTCCCATCCCTCACTGAACCCACGTCACACTCCCATCCCTCACTGAACCGTCACACTCCCGTCCCTCACTGAACCCATGTCACACTCCCATCCCTCACTGAACCGTCACACTCCCATCCCTCACTGAACCGTCACACTCCCGTCCCTCACTGAACCGTCACACTCCCGTCCCTCACTGAACCGTCACACTCCCGTCCCTCACTGAACCCACGTCACACTCCCATCCCTCACTGAACCCACGTCACACTCCCATCCCTCACTGAACCCACGTCACACTCCCATCCCTCACTGAACCGTCACACTCCCATCCCTCACTGAACCGTCACACTCCCATCCCTCACTGAACCGTCACACTCCCGTTCCTCACTGAACCCACGTCACACTCCCATCCCTCACTGAACCGTCACACTCCCATCCCTCACTGAACCGTCACACACCCATCCCTCACTGAACCCACGTCACACTCCCGTCCCTCACTGAACCCACGTCACACTCCCGTCCCTCACTGAACCGTCACGCTCCCATCCCTCACTGAACCGTCACGCTACCATCCCTCACTGAACCCACGTCACACTCCCATCCCTCACTGAACCCACGTCACACTCCCATCACTCACTGAACCGTCACACTCCCATCCCTCACTGAACCCACGTCACACTTCCATCCCTCACTGAACCGTCACACTCCCATCCCTCACTGAACCGTCACACTCCCGTTCCTCACTGAACCCACGTCACACTCCCATCCCTCACTGAACCCACGTCACACTCCCGTCCCTCACTGAACCCACGTCACACTCCCATCCCTCACTGAACCCACGTCACAATCCCGTCCCTCACTGAACCGTCACACTCCCGTCCCTCACTGAACCGTCACACTCCCGTCCCTCACTGAACCGTCACACTCCCATCCCTCACTGAACCCACGTCACACTCCCATCCCTCACTGAACCCACGTCACACTCCCGTCCCTCACTGAACCCACGTCACACTCCCGTCCCTCACTGAACCGTCACACTCCCGTCCCTCACTGAACCCACGTCACACTCCCATCCCTCACTGAACCGTCACACACCCATCCCTCACTGAACCGTCACACTCCCATCCCTCACTGAACCCACGTCACACTCCCATCCCTCACTGAACCCACGTCACACTCCCGTCCCTCACTGAACCCACGTCACACTCCCATCCCTCACTGAACCGTCACACTCCCGTCCCTCACTGAACCGTCACACTCCCAACTCCCGTCCCTCACTGAACCGTCACACTCCCGTCCCTCACTGAACCGTCACACTCCCATCCCTCACTGAACCGTCACACTCCCATCCCTCACTGAACCCACGTCACACTCCCATCCCTCACTGAACCGTCACACTCCCGTCCCTCACTGAACCCACGTCACACTCCCGTCCCTCACTGAACCGTCACACTCCCATCCCTCACTGAACCGTCACTCTCCCATCCCTCACTGAACCGTCACACTCCCATCCCTCACTGAACCCACGTCACACTCCCATCACTCACTGAACCCACGTCACACTCCCATCCCTCACTGAACCGTCACACTCCCATCCCTCACTGAACCGTCACACACCCATCCCTCACTAAACCGTCACACTCCCATCCCTCACTGAACCGTCACACTCCCATCCCTCACTGAACCCACGTCACACTCCCATCCCTCACTGAACCGTCACACTACCATCTCTCACTGAACCGTCACACACCCATCCCTCACTGAACCCACGTCACACTCCCATCCCTCACTGAACCGTCACACTCCCATCCCTCACTGAACCGTCACACTCCCATCCCTCACTGAACCCACGTCACACTCCCATCCCTCACTGAACCCACGTCACACTCCCATCCCTCACTGAACCGTCACACTCCCATCCCTCACTGAACCGACGTCACAATCCCATCCCTCACTGAACCGTCACACACCCATCCCTCACTGAACCGTCACACTCCCATCCCTCACTGAACCGTCACACTCCCGTCCCTCACTGAACCGTCACACTCCCATCCCTCACTGAACCCACGTCACACTCCCATCCCTCACTGAACCGTCACACTCCCATCCCTCACTGAACCCACGTCACACTCCCGACTCCCATCCCTCACTGAACCGTCACACTCCCATCCCTCACTGAACCCACGTCACACTCCCATCCCTCACTGAACCGTCACACTCCCATCCCTCACTGAACCCACGTCACACTCCCATCCCTCACTGAACCCACGTCACACTCCCATCCCTCACTGAACCGTCACACTCCCAACTCCCGTCCCTCACTGAACCGTCACACTCCCATCCCTCACTGAACCCACGTCACACTCCCATCCCTCACTGAACCGTCACACTCCCATCCCTCACTGAACCCACGTCACAATCCCATCCCTCACTGAACCGTCACACACCCATCCCTCACTGAACCGTCACACTCCCATCCCTCACTGAACCCACGTCACACTCCCATCCCTCACTGAACCGTCACACTCCCGTCCCTCACTGAACCGTCACACTCCCATCCCTCACTGAACCGTCACACTCCCATCCCTCACTGAACCCACGTCACACTCCCATCCCTCACTGAACCGTCACACTCCCATCCCTCACTGAACCCACGTCACACTCCCATCCCTCACTGAACCGTCACACTCCCATCCCTCACTGAACCCACGTCACACTCCCGACTCCCATCCCTCACTGAACCGTCACACTCCCATCCCTCACTGAACCCACGTCACACTCCCATCCCTCACTGAACCGTCACACTCCCATCCCTCACTGAACCCACGTCACACTCCCATCCCTCACTGAACCCACGTCACACTCCCATCCCTCACTGAACCGTCACACTCCCAACTCCCGTCCCTCACTGAACTGTCACACTCCCATCCCTCACTGAACCCACGTCACACTCCCATCCCTCACTGAACCGTCACACTCCCATCCCTCACTGAACCCACGTCACAATCCCATCCCTCACTGAACCGTCACACACCCATCCCTCACTGAACCGTCACACTCCCAACTCCCATCCCTCACTGAACCGTCACACTCCCAACTCCCATCCCTCACTGAACCGTCACACTCCCTACTCCCATCCCTCACTGAACCCACGTCACACTCCCGACTCCCATCCCTCACTGAACCGTCACACTCCCATCCCTCACTGAACCCACGTCACACTCCCGTCCCACACTGAACCGTCAAACTCCCATCCCTCACTGAACCCACGTCACACTCCCATCCCTCACTGAACCGTCACACTCCCGTCCCTCACTGAACCGTCACACTCCCATCCCTCACTGAACCCACGTCACACTCCCATCCCTCACTGAACCGTCACACTCCCATCCCTCACTGAACCGTCACACTCCCATCCCTCACTGAACCCACGTCACACTCCCATCCCTCACTGAACCGTCACACTCCCATCCCTCACTGAACCCACGTCACACTCCCGACTCCCATCCCTCACTGAACCGTCACACTCCCATCCCTCACTGAACCCACGTCACACTCCCGTCCCTCACTGAACCCACGTCACACTCCCGTCCCTCACTGAACCGTCACACTCCCATCCCTCACTGAACCCACGTCACACTCCCATCCCTCACTGAACCGTCACACTCCCATCCCTCACTGAACCCACGTCACACTCCCATCCCTCACTGAACCCACGTCACACTCCCATCCCTCACTGAACCGTCACACTCCCATCCCTCACTGAACCGTCACACTCCCATCCCTCACTGAACCCACGTCACACTCCCGTCCCTCACTGAACCGTCACACTCCCGTCCCTCACTGAACCGTCACACTCCCATCCCTCACTGAACCCACGTCACACTCCCATCCCTCACTGAACCGTCACACTCCCATCCCTCACTGAACCCACGTCACACTCCCATCCCTCACTGAACCGTCACACTCCCATCCCTCACTGAACCCACGTCACACTCCCGACTCCCATCCCTCACTGAACCGTCACACTCCCATCCCTCACTGAACCCACGTCACACTCCCGTCCCTCACTGAACCGTCACACTCCCATCCCTCACTGAACCCACGTCACACTCCCATCCCTCACTGAACCCACATCACACTCCCGTCCCTCACTGAACCGTCACACTCCCATCCCTCACTGAACCGTCAGACTCCCATCCCTCACTGAACCGTCACACTCCCGTCCCTCACTGAACCCACGTCACACTCCCATCCCTCACTGAACCGTCACACTCCCATCCCTCACTGAACCCACGTCACACTCCCATCCCTCACTGAACCGTCACACTCCCAACTCCCGTCCCTCACTGAACCGTCACACTCCCATCCCTCACTGAACCCACGTCACACTCCCATCCCTCACTGAACCGTCACACTCCCATCCCTCACTGAACCCACGTCACAATCCCATCCCTCACTGAACCGTCACACACCCATCCCTCACTGAACCGTCACACTCCCAACTCCCATCCCTCACTGAACCGTCACACTCCCAACTCCCATCCCTCACTGAACCGTCACACTCCCGTCCCTCACTGAACCCACGTCACACTCCCGTCCCTCACTGAACCCACGTCACACTCCCATCCCTCACTGAACCGTCACACTCCCATCCCTCACTGAACCGTCACACTCCCATCCCTCACTGAACCCACGTCACACTCCCATCCCTCACTGAACCGTCACACTCCCATCCCTCACTGAACCCACGTCACACTCCCGTCCCTCACTGAACCCACGTCACACTCCCATCCCTCACTGAACCCACGTCACACTCCCATCCCTCACTGAACCGTCACACTCCCATCCCTCACTGAACCGTCACACTCCCATCCCTCACTGAACCCACGTCACACTCCCGTCCCTCACTGAACCGTCACACTCCCATCCCTCACTGAACCCACGTCACACTCCCATCCCTCACTGAACCGTCACACTCCCATCCCTCACTGAACCGTCACACTCCCGTCCCTCACTGAACCGTCACACTCCCGTCCCTCACTGAACCCACGTCACACTCCCGTCCCTCACTGAACCGTCACACTCCCATCCCTCACTGAACCGTCACACTCCCATCCCTCACTGAACCGTCACACTCCCGTCCCTCACTGAACCCACGTCACACTCCCATCCCTCACTGAACCGTCACACTCCCATCCCTCACTGAACCGTCACACTCCCGTCCCTCACTGAACCCACGTCACACTCCCATCCCTCACTGAACCGTCACACTCCCGTCCCTCACTGAACCGTCACACTCCCATCCCTCACTGAACCGTCACACTCCCGTCCCTCACTGAACCCACGTCACACTCCCATCCCTCACTGAACCGTCACACTCCCGTCCCTCACTGAACCGTCACACTCCCATCCCTCACTGAACCGTCACACTCCCGTCCCTCACTGAACCCACGTCACACTCCCATCCCTCACTGAACCGTCACACTCCCATCCCTCACTGAACCGTCACACTCCCGTCCCTCACTGAAGCGTCACACTCCCATCCCTCACTGAACCGTCACACTCCCGTCCCTCACTGAACCCACGTCACACTCCCGTCCCTCACTGAACCCACGTCACACTCCCGTCCCTCAATGAACCGTCACACTCCCATCCCTCACTGAACCGTCACACTCCCATCCCTCACTGAACCCACGTCACACTCCCGTCCCTCAATGAACCGTCACACTCCCATCCCTCACTGAACCCACGTCACACTCCCATCCCTCACTGAACCGTCACACTCCCATCCCTCACTGAACCGTCACACTCCCGTTCCTCACTGAACCCACGTCACACTCCCATCCCTCACTGAACCGTCACACTCCCATCCCTCACTGAACCGTCACACTCCCGTCCCTCACTGAACCGTCACACTCCCGTCCCTCACTGAACCGTCACACTCCCGTCCCTCACTGAACCCACGTCACACTCCCATCCCTCACTGAACCCACGTCACACTCCCATCCCTCACTGAACCGTCACACTCCCATCCCTCACTGAACCGTCACACTCCCATCCCTCACTGAACCGTCACACTCCCGTTCCTCACTGAACCCACGTCACACTCCCATCCCTCACTGAACCGTCACACTCCCATCCCTCACTGAACCCACGTCACACTCCCGTCCCTCACTGAACCCACGTCACACTCCCGTCCCTCACTGAACCGTCACGCTCCCATCCCTCACTGAACCGTCACGCTCCCATCCCTCACTGAACCCACGTCACACTCCCATCCCTCACTGAACCCACGTCACACTCCCATCACTCACTGAACCGTCACACTCCCATCCCTCACTGAACCCACGTCACACTTCCATCCCTCACTGAACCGTCACACTCCCATCCCTCACTGAACCGTCACACTCCCGTTCCTCACTGAACCCACGTCACACTCCCATCCCTCACTGAACCCACGTCACACTCCCGTCCCTCACTGAACCCACGTCACACTCCCATCCCTCACTGAACCCACGTCACAATCCCGTCCCTCACTGAACCGTCACACTCCCGTCCCTCACTGAACCGTCACACTCCCATCCCTCACTGAACCCACGTCACACTCCCGTCCCTCACTGAACCGTCACACTCCCGTCCCTCACTGAACCCACGTCACACTCCCATCCCTCACTGAACCGTCACACACCCATCCCTCACTGAACCGTCACACTCCCATCCCTCACTGAACCCACGTCACACTCCCATCCCTCACTGAACCCACGTCACACTCCCGTCCCTCACTGAACCCACGTCACACTCCCATCCCTCACTGAACCGTCACACTCCCGTCCCTCACTGAACCGTCACACTCCCAACTCCCGTCCCTCACTGAACCGTCACACTCCCGTCCCTCACTGAACCGTCACACTCCCATCCCTCACTGAACCGTCACACTCCCATCCCTCACTGAACCCACGTCACACTCCCATCCCTCACTGAACCGTCACACTCCCGTCCCTCACTGAACCCACGTCACACTCCCGTCCCTCACTGAACCGTCACACTCCCATCCCTCACTGAACCGTCACTCTCCCATCCCTCACTGAACCGTCACACTCCCATCCCTCACTGAACCCACGTCACACTCCCATCACTCACTGAACCCACGTCACACTCCCATCCCTCACTGAACCGTCACACTCCCATCCCTCACTGAACCGTCACACACCCATCCCTCACTAAACCGTCACACTCCCATCCCTCACTGAACCGTCACACTCCCATCCCTCACTGAACCCACGTCACACTCCCATCCCTCACTGAACCGTCACACTCCCATCTCTCACTGAACCGTCACACACCCATCCCTCACTGAACCCACGTCACACTCCCATCCCTCACTGAACCGTCACACTCCCATCCCTCACTGAACCGTCACACTCCCATCCCTCACTGAACCCACGTCACACTCCCATCCCTCACTGAACCCACGTCACACTCCCATCCCTCACTGAACCGTCACACTCCCATCCCTCACTGAACCGACGTCACAATCCCATCCCTCACTGAACCGTCACACACCCATCCCTCACTGAACCGTCACACTCCCATCCCTCACTGAACCGTCACACTCCCGTCCCTCACTGAACCGTCACACTCCCATCCCTCACTGAACCGTCACACTCCCATCCCTCACTGAACCCACGTCACACTCCCATCCCTCACTGAACCGTCACACTCCCATCCCTCACTGAACCGTCACACTCCCGTTCCTCACTGAACCCACGTCACACTCCCATCCCTCACTGAACCCACGTCACACTCCCATCCCTCACTGAACCCACGTCACACTCCCATCCCTCACTGAACCGTCACACTCCCGTCCCTCACTGAACCCACGTCACACTCCCATCCCTCACTGAACCGTCACACTCCCGTCCCTCACTGAACCCACGTCACACTCCCATCCCTCACTGAACCGTCACACTCCCATCCCTCACTGAACCCACGTCACACTCCCATCCCTCACTGAACCGTCACACTCCCATCCCTCACTGAACCCACGTCACACTCCCATCCCTCACTGAACCCACGTCACACTCCCATCCCTCACTGAACCGTCACACTCCCATCCCTCACTGAACCGTCACACTCCCGTCCCTCACTGAACCGTCACACTCCCGTCCCTCACTGAACCCACGTCACACTCCCATCCCTCACTGAACCCACGTCACACTCCCATCCCTCACTGAACCGTCACACACCCATCCCTCACTGAACCGTCACACTCCCATCCCTCACTGAACACACGTCACACTCCCGTCCCTCAATGAACCGTCACACTCCCGTCCCTCACTGAACCCACATCACACTCCCGTCCCTCACTGAACCGTCACACTCCCGTCCCTCACTGAACCGTCACACTCCCATCTCTCACTGAACCGTCACACTCCCATCCCTCACTGAACCCACGTCACACTCCCATCCCTCACTGAACACACGTCACACTCCCATTCCTCACTGAACCCACGTCACACTCCCATCCCTCACTGAACCCACGTCACACTCCCATCCCTCACTGAACCGTCACACTCCCATCCCTCACTGAACCCACGTCACACTCCCATCCCTCACTGAACCGTCACACACCCATCCCTCACTGAACCGTCACACTCCCGTCCCTCACTGAACCGTCACACTCCCGTCCCTCACTGAACCGTCACACTCCCATCCCTCACTGAACCCACGTCACACTCCCATCCCTCACTGAACCCTCGTCACACTCCCATCCCTCACTGAACCGTCACACTCCCATCCCTCACTGAACCGTCACACTCCCGTTCCTCACTGAACCCACGTCACACTCCCATCCCTCACTGAACCCACGTCACACTCCCATCCCTCACTGAACCCACGTCACACTCCCATCCCTCACTGAACCGTCACACTCCCGTTCCTCACTGAACCGTCACACTCCCGTCCCTCACTGAACCCACGTCACACTCCCATCCCTCACTGAACCGTCACACTCCCGTCCCTCACTGAACCCACGTCACACTCCCATCCCTCACTGAACCGTCACACTCCCATCCCTCACTGAACCCACGTCACACTCCCATCCCTCACTGAACCGTCACACTCCCATCCCTCACTGAACCCACGTCACACTCCCATCCCTCACTGAACCGTCACACTCCCGTCCCTCACTGAACCGTCACACTCCCGTCCCTCACTGAACCGTCACACTCCCGTCCCTCACTGAACCCACGTCACACTCCCATCCCTCACTGAACCCACGTCACACTCCCATCCCTCACTGAACCGTCACACACCCATCCCTCACTGAACCGTCACACTCCCATCCCTCACTGAACCCACGTCACACTCCCGTCCCTCAATGAACCGTCACACTCCCGTCCCTCACTGAACCCACATCACACTCCCGTCCCTCACTGAACCGTCACACTCCCATCCCTCACTGAACCGTCACACTCCCATCTCTCACTGAACCGTCACACTCCCATCCCTCACTGAACCCACGTCACACTCCCATCCCTCACTGAACCCACGTCACACTCCCATTCCTCACTGAACCCACGTCACACTCCCATCCCTCACTGAACCGTCACACTCCCATCCCTCACTGAACCCACGTCACACTCCCATCCCTCACTGAACCGTCACACACCCATCCCTCACTGAACCGTCACACTCCCATCCCTCACTGAACCCACGTCACACTCCCATCCCTCACTGAACCCACGTCACACTCCCATCCCTCATTGAACCCACGTCACACTCCCATCCTTCACTGAACCCACGTCACACTCCCATCCCTCAATGAACCGTCACACTCCCATCCCTCACTTAACCGTCACACTCCCATCCCTCACTGAACCGTCACACTCCCGTCCCTCACTGAACAGTCACACTCCCGTCCCTCACTGAACCGTCACACTCCCGTCCCTCACTGAACCCACGTCACACTCCCGTCCCTCACTGAACCCACGTCACACTCCCATCCCTCACTGAACCGTCACACTCCCGTCCCTCACTGAACCCACGTCACACTCCCATTCCTCACTGAACCGTCACACTCCCATCCCTCACTGAACCGTCACACTCCCATCCCTCACTGAACCCACGTCACACTCCCATCCCTCACTGAACCCACGTCACACTCCCATCCCTCACTGAACCGTCACACTCCCATCCCTCACTGAACCGTCACACTCCCGTTCCTCACTGAACCCACGTCACACTCCCATCCCTCACTGAACCCACGTCACACTCCCATCCCTCACTGAACCCACGTCACACTCCCATCCCTCACTGAACCGTCACACTCCCGTTCCTCACTGAACCGTCACACTCCCATCCCTCACTAAACCCACGTCACACTCCCATCCCTCACTGAACCGTCACACTCCCGTCCCTCACTGAACCCACGTCACACTCCCGTCCCTCACTGAACCGTCACACTCCCATCCCTCACTGAACCCACGTCACACTCCCATCCCTCACTGAACCGTCACACTCCCATCCCTCACTGAACCCACGTCACACTCCCATCCCTCACTGAACCCACGTCACACTCCCATCCCTCACTGAACCGTCACACTCCCGTCCCTCACTGAACCGTCACACTCCCGTCCCTCACTGAACCCACGTCACACTCCCATCCCTCACTGAACCGTCACACTCCCATCCCTCACTGAACCCACGTCACACTCCCATCCCTCACTGAACCGTCACACTCCCATCCCTCACTGAACCCACGTCACACTCCCGACTCCCATCCCTCACTGAACCCACGTCACACTCCCATCCCTCACTGAACCGTCACACTCCCATCCCTCACTGAACCCACGTCACACTCCCATCCCTCACTGAACAGTCACACTCCCATCCCTCACTGAACCCACGTCACACTCCCGTCCCTCACTGAACCGTCACACTCCCATCCCTCACTGAACCCACGTCACACTCCCATCCCTCACTGAACCCACATCACACTCCCGTCCCTCACTGAACCGTCACACTCCCATCCCTCACTGAACCGTCACACTCCCATCCCTCACTGAACCGTCACACTCCCGTCCCTCACTGAACCCACGTCACACTCCCATCCCTCACTGAACCATCACACTCCCATCCCTCACTGAACCCACGTCACACTCCCATCCCTCACTGAACCGTCACACTCCCATCCCTCACTGAACCCACGTCACACTCCCATCCCTCACTGAACCCACATCACACTCCCGTCCCTCACTGAACCGTCACACTCCCATCCCTCACTGAACCGTCACACTCCCATCCCTCACTGAACCGTCACACTCCCGTCCCTCACTGAACCCACGTCACACTCCCATCCCTCACTGAACCGTCACACTCCCATCCCTCACTGAACCCACGTCACACTCCCATCCCTCACTGAACCGTCACACTCCCATCCCTCACTGAACCCACGTCACAATCCCATCCCTCACTGAACCGTCACACACCCATCCCTCACTGAACCGTCACACTCCCAACTCCCATCCCTCACTGAACCGTCACACTCCCAACTCCCATCCCTCACTGAACCGTCACACTCCCAACTCCCATCCCTCACTGAACCCACGTCACACTCCCGACTCCCATCCCTCACTGAACCGTCACACTCCCATCCCTCACTGAACCCACGTCACACTCCCATCCCTCACTGAACCGTCACACTCCCGTCCCTCACTGAACCGTCACACTCCCATCCCTCACTGAACCCACGTCACAATCCCATCCCTCACTGAACCGTCACACACCCATCCCTCACTGAACCGTCACACTCCCAACTCCCATCCCTCACTGAACCGTCACACTCCCAACTCCCATCCCTCACTGAACCGTCACACTCCCAACTCCCATCCCTCACTGAACCCACGTCACACTCCCGACTCCCATCCCTCACTGAACCGTCACACTCCCAGCCCTCACTGAACCCACGTCACACTCCCATCCCTCACTGAACCGTCACACTCCCGTCCCTCACTGAACCGTCACACTCCCATCCCTCACTGAACCCACGTCACACTCCCATCCCTCACTGAACCGTCACACTCCCATCCCTCACTGAACCCACGTCACACTCCCATCCCTCACTGAACCGTCACACTCCCATCCCTCACTGAACCCACGTCACACTCCCGACTCCCATCCCTCACTGAACCGTCACGCTCCCATCCCTCACTGAACCCACGTCACACTCCCATCCCTCACTGAACCGTCACACTCCCGTTCCTCACTGAACCGTCACACTCCCGTCACTCACTGAACCCACGTCACACTCCCATCCCTCACTGAACCGTCACACTCCCGTCCCTCACTGAACCCACGTCACACTCCCATCCCTCACTGAACCGTCACACTCCCATCCCTCACTGAACCCACGTCACACTCCCATCCCTCACTGAACCGTCACACTCCCATCCCTCACTGAACCCACGTCACACTCCCATCCCTCACTGAACCGTCACACTCCCGTCCCTCACTGAACCGTCACACTCCCGTCCCTCACTGAACCCACGTCACACTCCCATCCCTCACTGAACCCACGTCACACTCCCATCCCTCACTGAACCGTCACACACCCATCCCTCACTGAACCGTCACACTCCCATCCCTCACTGAACCCACGTCACACTCCCGTCCCTCAATGAACCGTCACACTCCCGTCCCTCACTGAACCCACATCACACTCCCGTCCCTCACTGAACCGTCACACTCCCATCCCTCACTGAACCGTCACACTCCCATCTCTCACTGAACCGTCACACTCCCATCCCTCACTGAACCCACGTCACACTCCCATCCCTCACTGAACCCACGTCACACTCCCATTCCTCACTGAACCCACGTCACACTCCCATCCCTCACTGAACCCACGTCACACTCCCATCCCTCACTGAACCGTCACACTCCCATCCCTCACTGAACCCACGTCACACTCCCATCCCTCACTGAACCGTCACACACCCATCCCTCACTGAACCGTCACACTCCCATCCCTCACTGAACCCACGTCACACTCCCATCCCTCATTGAACCCACGTCACACTCCCATCCTTCACTGAACCCACGTCACACTCCCATCCCTCAATGAACCGTCACACTCCCATCCCTCACTTAACCGTCACACTCCCATCCCTCACTGAACCGTCACACTCCCGTCCCTCACTGAACAGTCACACTCCCGTCCCTCACTGAACCGTCACACTCCCGTCCCTCACTGAACCCACGTCACACTCCCATCCCTCACTGAACCCACGTCACACTCCCATCCCTCACTGAACCGTCACACTCCCATCCCTCACTGAACCCACGTCACACTCCCGTCCCTCACTGAACCCACGTCACACTCCCATCCCTCACTGAACCCACGTCACACTCCCATCCCTCACTGAACCGTCACACTCCCATCCCTCACTGAACCGTCACACTCCCGTTCCTCACTGAACCCACGTCACACTCCCATCCCTCACTGAACCCACGTCACACTCCCATCCCTCACTGAACCCACGTCACACTCCCATCCCTCACTGAACCGTCACACTCCCGTTCCTCACTGAACCGTCACACTCCCATCCCTCACTAAATCCACGTCACACTCCCATCCCTCACTGAACCGTCACACTCCCGTCCCTCACTGAACCCACGTCACACTCCCGTCCCTCACTGAACCGTCACACTCCCATCCCTCACTGAACCCACGTCACACTCCCATCCCTCACTGAACCGTCACACTCCCATCCCTCACTGAACCCACGTCACACTCCCATCCCTCACTGAACCCACGTCACACTCCCATCCCTCACTGAACCGTCACACTCCCGTCCCTCACTGAACCGTCACACTCCCGTCCCTCACTGAACCCACGTCACACTCCCATCCCTCACTGAACCGTCACACTCCCATCCCTCACTGAACCCACGTCACACTCCCATCCCTCACTGAACCGTCACACTCCCATCCCTCACTGAACCCACGTCACACTCCCGACTCCCATCCCTCACTGAACCCACGTCACACTCCCATCCCTCACTGAACCGTCACACTCCCATCCCTCACTGAACCCACGTCACACTCCCATCCCTCACTGAACCCACGTCACACTCCCATCCCTCACTGAACCGTCACACTCCCATCCCTCACTGAACCCACGTCACACTCCCATCCCTCACTGAACCCACATCACACTCCCGTCCCTCACTGAACCGTCACACTCCCATCCCTCACTGAACCGTCACACTCCCATCCCTCACTGAACCGTCACACTCCCGTCCCTCACTGAACCCACGTCACACTCCCATCCCTCACTGAACCGTCACACTCCCATCCCTCACTGAACCCACGTCACACTCCCATCCCTCACTGAACCGTCACACTCCCATCCCTCACTGAACCCACGTCACAATCCCATCCCTCACTGAACCGTCACACACCCATCCCTCACTGAACCGTCACACTCCCAACTCCCATCCCTCACTGAACCGTCACACTCCCAACTCCCATCCCTCACTGAACCCACGTCACACTCCCGACTCCCATCCCTCACTGAACCGTCACACTCCCATCCCTCACTGAACCCACGTCACACTCCCATCCCTCACTGAACCGTCACACTCCCGTCCCTCACTGAACCGTCACACTCCCATCCCTCACTGAACCCACGTCACACTCCCATCCCTCACTGAACCGTCACACTCCCATCCCTCACTGAACCCACGTCACACTCCCATCCCTCACTGAACCGTCACACTCCCATCCCTCACTGAACCCACGTCACACTCCCGACTCCCATCCCTCACTGAACCGTCACACTCCCATCCCTCACTGAACCCACGTCACACTCCCATCCCTCACTGAACCGTCACACTCCCAACTCCCGTCCCTCACTGAACCGTCACACTCCCATCCCTCACTGAACCCACGTCACACTCCCATCCCTCACTGAACCGTCACACTCCCATCCCTCACTGAACCCACGTCACAATCCCATCCCTCACTGAACCGTCACACACCCATCCCTCACTGAACCGTCACACTCCCAACTCCCATCCCTCACTGAACCGTCACACTCCCAACTCCCATCCCTCACTGAACCGTCACACTCCCAACTCCCATCCCTCACTGAACCCATGTCACACTCCCGACTCCCATCCCTCACTGAACCGTCACACTTCCAGCCCTCACTGAACCCACGTCACACTCCCATCCCTCACTGAACCGTCACACTCCCGTCCCTCACTGAACCGTCACACTCCCATCCCTCACTGAACCCACGTCACACTCCCATCCCTCACTGAACCGTCACACTCCCATCCCTCACTGAACCCACGTCACACTCCCATCCCTCACTGAACCGTCACACTCCCATCCCTCACTGAACCCACGTCACACTCCCGACTCCCATCCCTCACTGAACCGTCACGCTCCCATCCCTCACTGAACCCACGTCACACTCCCATCCCTCACTGAACCGTCACACTCCCGTTCCTCACTGAACCGTCACACTCCCGTCCCTCACTGAACCCACGTCACACTCCCATCCCTCACTGAACCGTCACACTCCCGTCCCTCACTGAACCCACGTCACACTCCCATCCCTCACTGAACCGTCACACTCCCATCCCTCACTGAACCCACGTCACACTCCCATCCCTCACTGAACCGTCACACTCCCATCCCTCACTGAACCCACGTCACACTCCCATCCCTCACTGAACCGTCACACTCCCGTCCCTCACTGAACCGTCACACTCCCGTCCCTCACTGAACCCACGTCACACTCCCATCCCTCACTGAACCCACGTCACACTCCCATCCCTCACTGAACCGTCACACACCCATCCCTCACTGAACCGTCACACTCCCATCCCTCACTGAACCCACGTCACACTCCCGTCCCTCAATGAACCGTCACACTCCCGTCCCTCACTGAACCCACATCACACTCCCGTCCCTCACTGAACCGTCACACTCCCATCCCTCACTGAACCGTCACACTCCCATCTCTCACTGAACCGTCACACTCCCATCCCTCACTGAACCCACGTCACACTCCCATCCCTCACTGAACCCACGTCACACTCCCATTCCTCACTGAACCCACGTCACACTCCCATCCCTCACTGAACCCACGTCACACTCCCATCCCTCACTGAACCGTCACACTCCCATCCCTCACTGAACCCACGTCACACTCCCATCCCTCACTGAACCGTCACACACCCATCCCTCACTGAACCGTCACACTCCCATCCCTCACTGAACCCACGTCACACTCCCATCCCTCATTGAACCCACGTCACACTCCCATCCTTCACTGAACCCACGTCACACTCCCATCCCTCAATGAACCGTCACACTCCCATCCCTCACTTAACCGTCACACTCCCATCCCTCACTGAACCGTCACACTCCCGTCCCTCACTGAACCCACGTCACACTCCCATCCCTCACTGAACCGTCACACTCCCATCCCTCACTGAACCCACGTCACACTCCCATCCCTCACTGAACCGTCACACTCCCGTCCCTCACTGAACCGTCACACTCCCGTCCCTCACTGAACCCACGTCACACTCCCATCCCTCACTGAACCCACGTCACACTCCCATCCCTCACTGAACCGTCACACACCCATCCCTCACTGAACCGTCACACTCCCGTCCCTCACTGAACCCACGTCACACTCCCGTCCCTCAATGAACCGTCACACTCCCGTCCCTCACTGAACCCACATCACACTCCCGTCCCTCACTGAACCGTCACACTCCCATCCCTCACTGAACCGTCACACTCCCATCTCTCACTGAACCGTCACACTCCCATCCCTCACTGAACCCACGTCACACTCCCATCCCTCACTGAACCCACGTCCCACTCCCATTCCTCACTGAACCCACGTCACACTCCCATCCCTCACTGAACCCACGTCACACTCCCATCCCTCACTGAACCGTCACACTCCCATCCCTCACTGAACCCACGTCACACTCCCATCCCTCACTGAACCGTCACAAACCCATCCCTCACTGAACCGTCACACTCCCATCCCTCACTGAACCCACGTCACACTCCCATCCCTCATTGAAACCACGTCACACTCCCATCCTTCACTGAACCCACGTCACACTCCCATCCCTCAATGAACCGTCACACTCCCATCCCTCACTTAACCGTCACACTCCCGTCCCTCACTGAACCGTCACACTCCCGTCCCTCACTGAACAGTCACACTCCCGTCCCTCACTGAACCGTCACACTCCCGTCCCTCACTGAACCGTCACACTCCCGTCCCTCACTGAACCCACGTCACACTCCCATCCCTCACTGAACCCACGTCACACTCCCATCCCTCACTGAACCGTCACACTCCCGTCCCTCACTGAACCCACGTCACACTCCCATTCCTCACTGAACCGTCACACTCCCATCCCTCACTGAACCGTCACACTCCCATCCCTCACTGAACCCACGTCACACTCCCGTCCCTCACTGAACCCACGTCACACTCCCATCCCTCACTGAACCCACGTCACACTCCCATCCCTCACTGAACCGTCACACTCCCATCCCTCACTGAACCGTCACACTCCCGTTCCTCACTGAACCCACGTCACACTCCCATCCCTCACTGAACCCACGTCACACTCCCATCCCTCACTGAACCCACGTCACACTCCCATCCCTCACTGAACCGTCACACTCCCGTTCCTCACTGAACCGTCACACTCCCATCCCTCACTAAACCCACGTCACACTCCCATCCCTCACTGAACCGTCACACTCCCGTCCCTCACTGAACCCACGTCACACTCCCGTCCCTCACTGAACCGTCACACTCCCATCCCTCACTGAACCCACGTCACACTCCCATCCCTCACTGAACCGTCACACTCCCATCCCTCACTGAACCCACGTCACACTCCCATCCCTCACTGAACCCACGTCACACTCCCATCCCTCACTGAACCGTCACACTCCCGTCCCTCACTGAACCGTCACACTCCCGTCCCTCACTGAACCCACGTCACACTCCCATCCCTCACTGAACCGTCACACTCCCATCCCTCACTGAACCCACGTCACACTCCCATCCCTCACTGAACCGTCACACTCCCATCCCTCACTGAACCCACGTCACACTCCCGACTCCCATCCCTCACTGAACCCACGTCACACTCCCATCCCTCACTGAACCGTCACACTCCCATCCCTCACTGAACCCACGTCACACTCCCATCCCTCACTGAACAGTCACACTCCCATCCCTCACTGAACCCACGTCACACTCCCGTCCCTCACTGAACCGTCACACTCCCATCCCTCACTGAACCCACGTCACACTCCCATCCCTCACTGAACCCACATCACACTCCCGTCCCTCACTGAACCGTCACACTCCCATCCCTCACTGAACCGTCACACTCCCATCCCTCACTGAACCGTCACACTCCCGTCCCTCACTGAACCCACGTCACACTCCCATCCCTCACTGAACCGTCACACTCCCATCCC